>NC_137786.1:169123815-169618264 GCF_963383645.1 Muscardinus avellanarius | reverse complement strand
GGAGGAAGTGTTATGCATATAGATTAGATAACATGAAATCATTGTAGAAAACTAATGGTCACATATAATCAATATATGGTCTGGGCCTATATATTGAGTGGGATTTAATTCATTTGTTAATATTTAACTTTTAAAAGACAATGATTAAGTAAATGCTTCATGCTAAGCAATATACTAGGTACTGAAAATGCCAGATTAATTAATAGGACTAAGTTTCCAATTGTAATAATTCACAATATTGTGGGGAAAGGAGTGAAGAAAAATCATGAGCACTGCAATATGACTAGTGGTGTCAGATACTGGCATCTAGTGTTATAAAAACCCAATGAGGTTGGTGGTTGAATCAGGTTGGGAAAGTCATAGCTCATACCACCAGAGTCCTAACTTCTTCACTGGCTATTAGCTGAAAGTTTCAGTTCCTGACCACACCATTCTTCCCCAAAGGCCATGAGTGGTAGATAACCCATATGTAAGCAAGAAGCCTCGGTGCTTTGTACCGTGACCTCATAAGTGCTTCACATCACATCTGATACATTCACACACATCTACTTGGCACTCTTTGAAAGAAGACAACACAAGGGTATGAAATAAAGGAGATGGAAGTCATTGGGAATTATCATGAGGTTGCCTATCACAGAAGTTCATAGTTATTAAAAGGAAGACCAAAAAAGATACTTACAAGTAGGTATACAGAAATCACTGGATTGAAAATAAACAGCTTTTGCCTACAGTCTACTATTGCTTTTGTTTTTTCAGCTTACCCCACATATAAACCTTAGACTTTGAGATCTAAAATTCATACCTGAAACAATTTCATAAGAAGAGAATTTTATAATGAAAATGAAGGGAATGATGAGAAAAATAAGCCATGATTTTGCAAACGGTAACAAATCAGCTTTATTTCTAGAGAAGCATAAAACTTAAATGGATTGTCACAATTATTCAACCAATCTCTTCATTGTACACAAGGAAACTAAAGTTTATGTGTGAACTGTTTTTTCAAGGTGCCATAGCTCACTGACTTGCTATCTGGAGAATTAAAATCTCATCTCCAGGTTCTACCCTCTGCTTCCTCCTCTGCGGAGCACTGCCTCTTCATAGCTATCCACGGAAATATTATGATAGTGCATCTGCACCATCACAGTAAATTATTGTTCCCTCTAACATAGTGACCACCAGTTAACTGTCGTTATTTAGATCTTAATTTAAATTAATTCCTATAAAGTGCAATCTTTTTAAAAATTTTTTATTAGTGCATTGTAGTTTTACTTTTTTTTTTTTTTTTTTTTTTGGTGGTACTGGGGTTCCTGGAAGCCCTTCTACCTCTGGGCTACACTCCCAGACCTATTTTTTTTATATTTTTGAAACAGGGTCTCTTACACCAGCGCGGCTGGCTTTGAACCTGTGCGACCCTCCTGTCTCCGACTCACAAGCGCGGGGATTACAAGCATGCACCACCACGCCCGGCTTGCAGTCACACATTTTAATGGAGTATGAGATGGTAGAGGCATACATACACACATCACTTATTTAGCCATCTTAAAATATAAAAATTTGAGCTGAGGATGTAGCATTTGCATAGCATGTGCTAGGTTCAGGGCTTAATATTCAGTGTCTGGAAAAAATGAAAAGAAAAAAAAGGAAAGAGAAAAAATATCAAAAGTTCAGCTCCTCACTCGTACATGATATTCAGGAGTGCTCAGCTAAAGGCTGTTTTCCAGTGCTCAGTAGTCAAAATGAACTACACGCAACCATATTCAATGCAATTGTATAGAAGGTTTTCCTTGATACTGAGAGTTTTATGGACTAGCATTGGGCTGTAGCATATTTCAGATGTCCTTTTCTTTTGCTGGTGAGATAGGAACACTGGCAACATACTGTGATTCACCCCAATCCAAACATTTTCCCATTTATACTTAAATATTGGTGATATAGGTTAGTCTGTGGCATTTAATACTTAATTAATTTTGAAAGGCCACAGTGAAAATTTTAATTGGTTGTTCCACATCCTTTGCAAAGATACACATAAATGTTTAATTAAATATCAGAGAACAATTAATTAATTAGACCACAGCAATAGGAAAACACCTCATAAGTCACAGAGCTCTGCTCCTTCCCATGATTTCTAAAAAAAATGTTAGTTTGCTATTTGCTAAAAAGCCTAATAACTAAGGTAAAGTTAATAGGACTTTTCCCTTTATATAAACTCTTACCTCTATTTCCTAAGCTTTTATAAAGATTATGTATTGATTTTCTTGCTGCCATTCCATCCCACTACAACTCACCATCACCAATAGTAAAAATTAGCCTAATCTAGTATCACCCCTTTTTAAAAAGCATTTGGAGCGGAGTAGAGTAATCTCAATACTTGGGAGGCTGAGGTATGAAAATCACAGGTTCCAGGTCAGCTTTAGTATCTCAGGGAGACTCTATTTTTAAAATTTTTTATTGGTGCATTGTATTTATACATTATAATGAAGCAAAAAACTTGTGTAGAGATAAATGCACAAATCACCCAGCCAGCCCCCACCCAGTCCCCATCGCACTCCCTCCCAATCTCTCCCTCTCATGCTTGGCTTGGGTGGTGATCTCCGAAGGGAGACTCTATTTTAAGGTAAAAATAAAATAGGATTGGGAGTTTAGTTCAGAAGTAGAACCTCCTCCCCTCCACCCACCTATTCAATCTTCAGTACAACAAAAAAAACTAAAAGGATTGGGATCCTTGATAAATTCTAACTCCTTCACAAGCTACTCTAAAGGTCCCAAAATTTTATGCGACCTTAAACTTATCATCCTTGATTTATTTACACTTCCTAAACTGATAAGGTCTTTTCTTCCTTGCAGATAGGCAAGTTTGCAATAAAATCAATCGTGAAGGTATACAGTAAAGTCAGACAAAACAGGTATGAACAAACACAAGTTATTTATCAACAAATATAAGAACCATGACCTTTCTCTATACCTTGAGAATATGCATCAGGATAGGTAATGGCAAACTAGACAATAAGATGAGGATATAAATTATGAAGTTTCTAATATCCGGGCATGTTGGCACACATCTGTAATCCCAGTACTTGGGAGGCTGAGATGGAAGGATTACAGGTTTAAGGCCAGCCTTAGCAATTTAGCAATGCCCTCCAAAACTTAGTGAGACTCTCTTTCAAAATAAAAAGTAAAATATAGCTGAGGGTGTAGCTCAAGAGGTAGAATGTCCCCGGGTTCAATCTCTAGTACCACACACTAAAGAAAGAAAAAGAGAAAGAAAGAAAGAAAGAAAGAAAGAAAGAAAGAAAGAAAGAAAGAAAGAAAGAAAGAAAGAAAGAAAGAAAGAAAGAAAGAAGTTTCTGAGTTTTATTTTTTAGAAAATGAGTATTAATTATATGATTTTAGATATCAATATTGTATTATTATATGTTTTATTAACATTTTCCATGTAAGTATTTTTGTATAAAATCATGACAATATGATACTTAACAAGTGATAAATTTTTGTCTTTGAAAATAATCATGGATGAATTGTTTACTATCAATATTTAACATTTCTCTGTGTATTTAATATATAATATATAAATTAATTTAATAAAATTGGATTGGGAGTGTAGCTCAGAAGTAAAACCTCCTCCCCTCCACCCACTTATTCAATCTTGAATAAACCCAATATTGAATCTTGTCGTATCTGCTTCAATTTTTATCAATTAATATATTATTAAATATATAGGCTATTAGTATGACTTGTTTTGCATTTTTGTAACAGCAACAAAGTATATATTTCATTATTTGTAAGCAACTTAATTTATTTAATCAGCTATCTTTGGGTAAATGTTTAAATTGTTTCTGTTTATTAATTCAAATGATATGACAGCATACAATTTTCTAGATGAAGTTGTTCTCTTTGCACTTTTTTTATTCCTCTGAGTAAAACTTTAGAAATTCTAGGGCCCAGACAGGGCTACTAACCACACTGAGTGAATCCAGAAGAAATTATTCTTGTTATGATTTAGGGAAATGGTGGCTGTGGAATTACATAGTGTATACCCTCTAACCTCTCAACACATAACTACTATGCTATGTTACCTCTTGATATCTGCCAGATATTGTTCTATATGCAAAAAATTCATTGATTCTTAGAGACTGAAAATGACCACACTAGGTTATGTGAATGTGTGAATATGCCACAAACAAACTCACTATTCTGTATAATAACTTAACAGCAATCAATTAAGTAGATATTTAATGCCCATTTTTCAGATGAGAAAATGTATAACTTTTTACAAGAGCTAAATGATTTGTAGGTGTTTATAGACAACGTTCAGGGAATGTGAATAGATGGTATAATGTCAATTTTGTAAAATCAAGAACTATAAAATTTACTTTAAAACCTTGAGTCAGAGTATTTCCCTGAAGGCAAAGAAGTCAACACTGAGTCTGCAAATATTTATTGTAAAGAAAAAAAAGAAGGAAAGAAAACCTTCTGATGAAATTTCCTTCAGCAACTCCCCCGAATTCACTGTATCAGAGAGAATTGGAATGGAACTCTGAGGCCAACAGTGGAAACTGTAAATCTGGGGCTTGAGTCATGCCATTAAATTATAGTGTCAGAAATAAGGATCTAAAGCCCATCAGTGGTATAAATAACTGAGAAGAGATTACAGTCTAAAACGGGTTGCATACATATTTAAAAAGTGCTGTGTATACCGCTTGGGAAAATATACGATGCTAAATCTAATAGCCCCATCTTGCTTCCTGGCTCTTGAGCAGTAATTTAAAACCCCAGCATTTTGAAGGGGAAGAAAAGGACCATGAATATCATGAACACATGTAATGTTAAAACACAGTAATGACTGCTATGGTGTAAATGAAGAGCTATACCTTAGAACCATGCTATTATTTGTTCATTAATAAATGATGTTTTTAAAATTTAATAAGCAAAATGACCCCACAGTTCTCATGTTTTAAGTAAAATACTGTTCACATAAGTCTTTCTATGCCATTCCTTTTCTTATTCGTTATTTTTAGAGGGAAGCAGGAAGCTCTTAAAGTCTATTTCAAGCTCAAATGGATTATATAAATCCACATCCACAAAGACTTCTCTTTTTATTTCACAGGATACAACAGTATATGAATCTCATTGCCAGGATATTTTTCACAATCTCATCATTTTTCTACTATGGAGAAAATAGTAAAATTTTAATTAGCTGTTGTTGACATCAAAATAATGAAGTTGTCCTTTTCAATATTTCAAAAAAATTAAAATTTTTGAAGTACTAATTTCATTCATGTTTGATGGCATACATTAAAGATCTCTGAAAAACAGCATATTTTCAAAGGAAATTGGTAGAGAGAGAGAGAATCCAATCAGGAAAGTTTCATTTCAAAGATTCTTTAATTTTTCATGTGAAATGATATCTCTACCACAACTGAATTGTAGATGTTCTTAGTTGGTAAGTTACAGACTTCTAAATATCATCTTTAAGTATCCAAAAACAATTATTTTAGTCTTTAAAGTCTACATTCTTCCTAACAACTGTACTTTTAATTTTTCTCTATCTCCTAATTCCAGAGGTTTCTTTTTCTACTCCTCCCCTACTTCTATATTCACAGTTGAACCATATGACCAGGAAAGGAGCATTATTGAAAAGGTCAGAAAAGGAGCTTTGACCATTTATCAGGGTTTTCCCTAAAATAATTTTATTTTTTTTTTATTTTTTTATTTTTTTGGTGGTACTGGGGTTCCTGGAAGCCCTTCTACACCCGGGCTACACTCCCAAACCTATTTTTGCATTTTTATTTGGAAACAGGGTCTCCTAAGCCAGCGCGCGGGCTAGCTTCGAACCTGCGCGATCCTCCTGTCTCAGCCTCCCAAGCGCGGGGATTACAAGCGTGCGCCACCACGCCCGGCTCCCTAAAATAATTTTAAAAAACAAAACAAACAAAACCTAAAGATTGAAGCCACAACCCAAACAAATTTTAAATGCTTAAAATTGGGAGCAAAAAATAAAGCTCTCTACTGACTTGCATTGTGATAGTCTGAACTCCCCAGAAGATTGTATCAAAAAGTTTATAAAACAAATATCCAATAAAACTAAACACACACACACACACACACACACACACACACACACACTTTAGAAAACGATTTGGGATTGCAAATGAGGATGAATTTTAATGTTCAAACAATCTGATAAAAACACATTTGGAAACTAAAAAACAGTTATTTAACATAAATGTATTTATTTTTGATAGTTTCAGTAAAATTATGTGAGGCAGAAGAATTTTGCATCTTTCTAAAACTTTACTTCCTTTGCCATCTATCATTGTAAATCTTCCAGACAAATCTAAAGCTTATCAAGATGCTGGAATAAATTAAAATTGGGGAATATGTTGGGTTTCAGCAAGGAAGAAAAAGGTTCTCATAGCTGTCTACCAGGCCAGAGTGCAGGTGTAGAGCTCTTTCCAATGGGGAGCACAGTATAAATGGTTAAGAAGGGATACGTATTGGGTGCCTAATGCCTAGACCAGGACTTTCCTTCCACCACACTATGCATGATGTCTCATCTGATTGTTCTGATTTTATTGTGCCAATTGACATTTGCAAGCCATTTTATTAAAACTGGCCCTTGTTGAATTATTAGAATCCTGGATAAAAACAGAAGGCACACTCAAAAATTAATGG
The DNA here is from genome assembly GCF_963383645.1 of Muscardinus avellanarius. Lineage (NCBI taxonomy): Eukaryota > Metazoa > Chordata > Mammalia > Rodentia > Gliridae > Muscardinus > Muscardinus avellanarius. The sequence continues at coordinate 169,611,592 of NC_137786.1, read as the reverse complement.
AAAACTTTAAAGAAGGAACTGTTTACTAAAGTGTACAGAGAGATAAGGAAACAAGCAAGGAAGGGCTAAGTACTCAGCCACCTGTTACCTTAGGAAGCCCTCACCACCTAGCTGCAAACTCGTGTTCCATAGAAGGAAGCAACATTTCTGAAAACTGAGACCATGGGAGTTAAAATCTAATACAAACTGTGGTCATAGGTAGAGAGGAACAGAGCCACTGTCCTTAAAAAGTCACCATTATCTCATGACAGGACAGAGAAGGAGAAATATAAATCACCCAACATATATCTCCCTCAAACTTCTGATTTTTTTCTTCTTTTACTGCTCCTGACCCAAAGCAAAGTAAAAGCAGCCTTCAGAAGGGAAAGAAGAAATTTGAAGAAGCAGATCCATTTACAAACTCCACATTCATCCCTGTACTTTTAGATTAGGAAAACACACACACACACACACACACACACACACACACACACACACACACACACACCTCATTTCCTCACACAGGAGAAACAGTGTCTGGTCAGCCATGATATCTCTATCTCTGAGGGGTGAAGCTTCCATCATTCATTATTGAAATCTCAATTGTAAAACTAGATACCACCTGCACTGTCCATCTAACAAACAGGAGAGAAGACTGCCTGTGGGAGTGGGAGGAGAGTGGGGACAATGATTGAAGTTAACAGGCCACTGCCATGGCTCCACTTCGGTAGCTGGCCACATGAATTAGGCTTATAACCATAGATTATTGTTCTGCTTATTTTTCCTGTTCCTACTGCCTTCTGGCAGAACTTAACTAGTCGAAATACTTAAATAGGTGAAATAACCATCTTTGCTTCAAACTTCAAATTCTACGTGTATGTTTTATTGAACTGCAGTTTTCCCTGTCCATTATTTGTAGATATACAAGTTCTGAAATATGTGCCAATGATCCTAAGGATACTAAACAAAGCTCTCATTTTACCATTATGAAAAATCATCAGCTTCCATTCCTCCTTTGAGAACTAAGATAGTCAACAACCTAAGATTGTGAATATATAAAATAAGGGTTTCTTTAATGAGTATTGAAAAGTAATAGTAAATTATTTGTTAAATGGCCAATAGGGCTCAGTAGTTCTGAGTAACAGTTTAGTGTGGCCCCTGACTATTTGAATGACATTGACAATTTACAATACATCTCTGGACCTGTTTTCTAACTATAAAATAAAGTATAATTTTATGAACCTTTCTATATTTAATTTAAATAATGACTATTAAATCTGGAGATCAATTTCAGCTTATTTTGGAAATAAAATGAATTTCTTGCTATAGACCAGAGGTAAGAAATAACTGATGACTCTGAAGTTTTATGTCTATTAAGACATCTAAATTTCTATTATAAAGAATATTTGGTTTGGTCATGTTAAAGGAATCAAATGAGAAGAAGATAATTTTTTCAGCTGATCCGGAGTCCTCTTTAATAGGCTACTATTATAAAGTATTTAATAATGACTTTCCTTATAGTTTATTTTACATTACATTTAGCAATTATATGGAATAATGATCATGGCTCCATTTTACATATAAATAGCAGAGGCTTATAGAAGTTAAATAATTTGCCTGATTTTGTGCTTTTGGTAAATGCTGGATTCAGGGTTTCTCTGAATTCTATTTTAAACATAAAGCTGTATTCCTTGTCATTGGACACCTCTTAATGCTTAGTAACTACTGGAGGGAATAAGAAAGTAAGCTATTTCTTTATAATTTGGGGCTTAACTTAAAGCAGCATTGGAGTGGGATTACAAACAACTCTATTTTCTAGTGATCCTAAAGTATTAAATACAAACTGGAGATTGCACACATTTTTAATGTACCAGGTATTTAAGCACAAACATATTTGATGTTTAGCAATGTACAGTGGGGCATGCCTGTAACTCCAGTTCTTAAGAGGATCCAAACTTATTTTTATGTTATCCAAACTTATGATCCATAAGTTTGAGGTGGATCATAAGTTTGGTGGATCATAAGTTTGAGGCCAGCATTAGTAATTTAGGGATACTCTGTTTCAAAATAAAAATATAAATATATAAAATAATGTTAGAGTAAAACTCAGTGGCAAAGTACCCCTGAATTCAACCCCCAGTGTAACAAGGAACATTTGATATTTTTGAAGTAAATATAACCATCTTGTCTTCAATAGAATGTCATTTGCAAATCTCAGCATGACATTTGACTGCAATTAATGAAATTTTGTCTAGTGCCTTCCTGATCTGTTAGTATGATTTAGCAGTTGAGTCTATGCCTGTGGCTATAGGTCTGGCCAATCACTGGTTATAAGGCAAGCATAAAATTTAACTTTGTACATCAACTTCCCTTCTTCTCTATAAGATGGGGTCAATGACAGCATTTACCCCACAGAGCTTATTAATATCAAATACAAACTTTAATGCAAATTACTAAGCATAGTGCCTGATATGTAGAATATATGTTATATAAATGATAACTTATTAGTCTTTTTTTAAATTTTGCTTTTGTTGGTACAATATAATCAATATAATCACAAAATAATCAAGAAGTGATAGGAATATACATCCACACAGAACTTGGGAAACTTCTCCTAGATCCTATCAATTATCTCCCCTTCTCCACACATAGTACTGAGTTTGGCATTGATGATTTTATATATTTACATAATTTCAATTGGAATTTTTTCTCCATCAAGTCTACTTTTCCACCACCACCTCTCTTCTTTAGACTCTCTTCATCACTCCACAGGGGTTTCTCTTTATTTTATTGTTGAAAAAAGAAGACTACTTCAATAAAATCAGTTTTTAAATTATCTCATTATTTCATTTTTAAAGTTTTGCAATTGAATTTCTAAATGGCAGTTCAACTAAGCAATCTATGTCTACATACATAAAGCAAGTTTCTATGTCTACAAATATTTGGGAAATCAATAAAAAAATTAATATTTACATAATGTCACAAAATCCAATGCATTCGACAGTTAAAGAAATCAATAAAATAATAAAAATAAAAATAAATATGTTTTTTGTGGTACTGGGAATTAAACCTAGGGCAATTCTACCTCTAAGCTACTCCCTCATCCCTATTTTATTTTTTTTTATTTGGAGCCAGAGACTCATAAGTTGCAGATGTTCTCACTAAGCTGCTGAGGCCACCTGCATGTGCCACCATGCCCAGCAGTAAATATGTACTTATGCCGCCTATATGGAAGACTTTGAAAACTTTTAAGGGAAAGAAAAACAGTTCTAATGAAGAATTGAAAAATAAATGATCAAAAAGCTATAAAACTTCTTTAAGCTAAAAATGCTATAAGTAAATGTTAAGATAAAAAAATCAATATATACATATATAAGCAAGTGTTTTCAAACATAGGATAAAATTTAACATTTGTTGAAAATAAAGCAAATAAAAATATCCTCTCCAAACAAGTATGTAAAGAAAGTATTAAAGCGGGCAAAGAAAGAAAATACAAATAATTGATATGAATATAAAATGTTCAAATTTATACAATGCACCAGTAAAATAAATAAGGTTGGCAAAGTGTTCAAAATAAATCATTAAATTAATACAATTATAGACATATTGAAAATGTTTTACCCATCATATAAGTAAGTTATTAAGTGAAGGCTCCATATAAATGGAACTGTACTCTCTTTGTCTAAGCTTTTAATACAAGTTCATGCTTTTAAAAAATTGACAGGTATATTAATAATCAGAAAAGAAAATATATTGTTACTAACTTTCATCGATGTGGCATTCTTGGCATTTTCACTAAAACCAAATGCAGAATTTTTTTAGTGATATTGGCAGTGACCAAGATTCAGATCCACCTCAACTTGACAATTTGAAAAGCCATAGATGAGCACATGCTCTTTGTATGGCACAAGAGTGAGAAAAATATTAGTCTATGTGTACATGACTAATATTTAGAAACTGATTGACATTTTCCATCCTGGGTATTTTTTGGTGTATAATAATATTTCATCAGTTCAGGGTGGTAGTGATGTACATGACATAACAGTCATTGAGCCTCCCCAAGTTCCCACCCTATTTCCTACTCCTTCACTCCTTTCCTTGCACAGCATAGTAATTGACTTTGATCATCTGTTGTACACATCATGTCCACTGAGGTGTTTCCTTCTTCCTCCCTATCTCCCTCAGTTAGGTCACCTTCTTCACTGTCCTTCATCTTAAGAACCTTATATACATTTACAGTCTGGATATGTTATCTTATCTGATATTTGTGACAGTTCTGATAGCAAGGTCTTATCAACAGCACCATAGAAAGACATGAGAAATAGAATGTCTTTCTCTTAAACCTCTCAAGTAGAAAGCGGTTGAGTCAGGCTTCAGGACTCTTTCTAGTTACCTCCAGAGAATGGTCTTATAGGATTTCAAATACTCCTGCACTAAGCATGAGTTCATCTAAATTTTTTCATAGTAGAACTCACATTTGACCAGGTGCCTCCTACAAGGAACATGAGCACAAGCCATATGAGTTCACGACTAGTACATTACTTTCCAGAAATGTTCTTGGTCTCTCTCTCTCAGTTGATTTACGTGATCCTCCTCTGCGTTCACAGAAAAAGCTGATTTGTTTTTATTCAGTCTGGGTTTCTTCTCAGAGCTCTCATTTTTGTTTGTTTACCTGTTTAAATGTGTGTGTGTGTGTGTGTGTGTGTGTGTGTGTGTGTGTGTGAGAGAGAGAGAGAGAGAGAGAGAGAGAGAGAGAGAGAGAGAGAGAGAGAGATTATTTGTCAAGTGTCACCATTTCAATTCCATGGTTCTATTTTTTTGTTGCTGTTCACTGCTCAAAGGGATTGAGAACAAAATTGGGAGGTGGCTTAGTCATGTGAGTTTCTGAGCCTCTGGCTTCTAGGGTTCTTGATACATTCTTTGGCCTTCAGTTGTCATTATTTGTTGTTATTGTAATATAGATGTTTTTTAAAATAGACTTGGCTCATAATAGAATTGCCTTTCTAAAGAACAGCAAGCCACATACCTATGCACATTTATCTACTGTTTCCAAGCAGTTGGCATCATTTTATATTAAATTGCTAATTGTTATTAATTACTTTGGCATTTCTGGTAAGAGCATTAATCTTAGCAGAGTCATTTTGTATTTCAGTAGGAACATCATTTACCTCTCATCAGAAGAAGTCTCTTCCTTGAGGGCAATTCATAAATATGTCATTTATCATAAATCACCACTTATGGGAATGAAATTTGACATCTGGAAGAACATAGGTAAGGTCAAGATGCCAGGACTAATTGTAGCCACCGAATGTTTAGATCAATCACTTTGTTCCCAAGTAGCACCATTATAAAGAGAGTTGTTGGAATGAAACAGCAAAGTATTCTGGTACTGAAAAAATAAAATGGTGTCAGTGTAATCAGTAATAATAGTAATAGCAAGCAGAGCATAGTACTATATTTTACCCTAATATTCTTCACCTTAACAATCTTTTAAAAATAAGAATGTTTAGCTGGGCATGGTGGCACACCCTGTAATCCATGTTTTTAGAGGCTGAGATAGAAAAATTGCAGGTTTAAAACCAGCTTCAGCAGCCAGGCATTGGGGGCTCACGCTTGTAATCCCCACATTTGGGAGGCAGAGACAGGAGGATTGTGCAAGTTCGAAGTCAGCCGCGCTGGCTTAAGAGACCCTGTTTCCAAATAAAAAAGTATTTAAAAAATAGGTCTGGGAGTATAGCCCGGAGGTAGGAGGGTTTCCCAGAACTCCAGTACCACCAAAAATAATAAATAAATGAATGAATAAATAAATAAATAAATAAATAAATAAATAAATAAAACCAGCTTCAGCAACTTAGTGTAAGCTTCAGCAACTTATATAAAATGAAGATGGTGGTATAGCTCAGAGTTAGAAAGACCCTAGGTTCAATATCCAGTATTGCAGAAAATAGTGTTATCAATTGCTATATGATATTGGATCTTACTATATGCTTGACAATATGATTAGTAATTTACATGCACAAACACATGTGGTGGTGGGGGTGATGGTTCACTGTGATACCTAGGTTGGTATCCAACTCCTGGGGTCACGTGATCCTCCCTCCTCATACTCATCATTGCTTACTTTGCAACTGCACACAACCATTCTACACCTCCAAAATATCATAATTAAATGAGCATTACTATTACTCACTTTAATAGATGTGGAAATTGAAGCTTAGAAAATAATGTGATCAGGATGAATCAGCTTGTAAGCAAAAAGGTTGGGACTTGAATCCATGTCAACTTGAATTAACCATAAATAAGATGTGGTCTTCTTCATCCCTGAAGGTAATGTACAAGGGAGGTGATAAACATATGGTAAAGTAGAAGAATGATTATATAAAACACACACACAGGAGACTTCCGGGAAGATGGCGACCGAGAAAAGCGGGGCTTAAGAGTCCCGCTAACAACCAATCTCCATTACCACAAAAAGAGCGCCTTTCATAGCCAGAAAACACCATCACCAGAAAAACAAAAAAACCACCAGGCTCCAGAGAGAAAGCGGACTGAGAACAGAGCTCAGGGCCACAGAGGAGACACACGCGCCCGAGGACGCGGCAGCAGCGCCATACTGCCGGCGGCAGCGGCGAACTCAACGGACGGATACAGCAAGCCAGGTGAGCCGCTGCGGAACAGCCAGGCGGGATCTTTCAGCGCAGACAGCATTTAAAGCTCCCAGTGGCTGAGCTCAGCACACACTGCAGGGATTCAGAGTGGAAATCAAAACCAGAGAAGAAAAAATACGCCAGCCTCATGGCCGAGGGCATGGCAGAGGCGCCATATTGCCACCGGCGGCGGCAGCAGCAGTGAATTCACCGAGTCCAGTACAGCTACATCTGCGTACTCAAGAACAGTGAGTCAAATTGCGGGCCACAGAGGAGAAATCGCAGTATTGGGCCTCCTGGGACTTGACCCAGTGAGGGAGTGGTGGTGGTAGAGATATCACACCATAGGAGAACGTGCAACCTGGCACCCCCCATAGTTTAAAGCAGTCTCTATCGACTCCCTGGGTCGGAGACTCTGTGATACAACCCAGTAAAGGAGTAGTGGGGTCTGAGATAATACAGACTCGAGATCCAGAGCACCTTAAGTGAAGCCATAGTGACCCAAGGGAAGAACCCAGAGAAGGCACAAACCTCCGAAATCATGGGAAAGAGGAATAACACTGGAGTAATGAATGTGCACAACCCCACAACATCAGAACCTGATAAAACAGAAAATCAGAGATTTCTAGAAGATCAAATCAGGAAAATAACTGTAGAAATAATAGAGGTGCTTCGAAAAGAACTCAGAGAGAGCCAAAAAGAGATAAAGGATGCAATTAATGAAGTAAAGGCCTCAATTCAAAGCACAAACAACCGATTAGACCACATGGGGAACAGAATCTCCCTCTTAGAAGATGAGCAATCCAAAAATGAATGCATAGTTTCTAATCTAGAAAAAAATATCCAACAGCAGGAATCTGACATTGAAGAAATATGGGCCTATCTTAAGAGAGCTAACCTAAGAATAATTGGAATAGAGGAGGGAAAAGAAAGTGATACCAAAGGGATCAACAATCTCTTCAAGGAAGTAATAGCAGAAAATTTTCCAAATATAGAGCAAGAGGTTGATACACAGATCCAGGAAACTTATAGAACTCCCTTTAGACAGGATCGGAGAAGAGGATCCCCACGCCATATAATTGTCAAAATGACCAATGTGGAAGCCAAGCAGAGAATCTTAAAGGCAACAAAAACAAAGGGCCAAGTGACATTCAGAGGCAAACCAATTAGAATCACTCCAGACTTCCCAAACCAAGTCATGAGAGCCAGAAGGGCTTGGAGTAACATATTCCAAACTCTGAAAGAAAACAACTTCCAGCCAAAAATTTCCTACCCAGCAAAACTTTCTATCAAATTAGATGGAGAAATAAGAAGCTTCCATGACAAACAGAAACTGAAGGAATTTATGTCTTCAAAACCAGCGCTAGAGAAAATACTCAAAGAGATTAACTACAAAGAAGAAATAGGTAACACTCACCAGAACCAGAGAAACAAGAGTTTCCATCCAACAGACAACTAAGATTGGTTATCTGTGGAGATTCATTATTTATGTTAGTCTTTTACCTATCTCTAAGTTGTATTGTTTGCCTTTATTGTTGTTAATTTTTAGGATTTCTAGTTGGAATATTAATATACCTTCAGATATAGCATTTGGAAATATTTTATCCAATTCTATTAGTAACTTTTAACTCTGTTTACATTATCTTTGGATATACAATATTTTCTTTTATTTTTTAGGGAGTTTGTATATTCTTCTGTTGCCTGTGCCATTGAAATCATATCCAAGAAATCACTGCCAATTTCAATGTTGTGAGGTTTTATGACCCAGATTTTCTCCTAAAAGTTTATAGTCTTAAGATTTATATTTAGGTCTTTTATCTATTTTGAGTTAATACTTGTATGTGGGATTAGGTAAAGGTCCAATTTTATTCTTTTCCATGTAATTATTATTTTTCAACAATATTTAGTTAAAAGATTATTATTTCCACCACCAAATGTTCGTGGAAACCTTGTCAAAAATAACTTGACAATATAGGGAAGAATTTAGCTCTAGGCTTGTATTTAACTCCAGTGGTTTATATATCTGCCTTTAGAACAGTACTACACTGTTTCAATTATTGTACCTTTATATGGTTTGAAATCAGAAAATATATATCTGCTAGCTTTGTTCTTTTTCAAGATCGTTTTGGGTATCTAGAATTCATATTCCATATTAGGATAGATTTTTTTCTGAAAAATAAATATATAAATATATGATAGTTTCACCTAAAAAAACAGAAAAAAAATATGCTCTAGTAAGAAAGAAAGCAAAAAGAAATATTGAAATGCTATCTTTAAATCATCAAACGCTTGGTATCAGACAAATGAAACTGTTTTGTGAGATTATCATTTTTAATTTTGGATAAATTGCTATAATACTAGATGTCAACCACTAATCCAAGCATGGGAAGGAGGGATGGGGAGAGAATGGGGTGGGGATCGGGTGGGGGCTGACTGGGCGATGTGAGCATGTATGTCTACAAAAGTTTGTATCCCACTATGATGTATGAATACAGTGCACCAATAAAATAAAATTAAAAAAAAAACACACACACACACAAATAGATAATAGATAATAGATTGATAGAACTAAAAAATCTAAAGACCAATTAAAAACATGAGAATCTGGGAAAAATCTAGAATTTAAACACAAGCACTCGGGTACTGTAGTTTGAGCTCATGTTTTAAATTCAAACAGGATTGTAAGCTGAAATCGCAACCCTGTTTAGCCCTCTCTTGCTACTTACCTTAGAAATAATATATATAGGCACGCGACGCACACCAGCCGGGGCCGGGTCAGGGGAATCTGGGCCCCAGGCCGAAGTGCGCGTAGCACGCCAGATCCCTAGAGAAACCGGGCCCAGTAAGACACTGGGTTGTGGGCGGGGGTCGCGCGCGCGGGGCACGCCAGATGGGGCCCGGGTCGCGGGACTCTGGGCCCCAGGCCGAACTGCGAGTAGCACGCCAGACCCCTGGAGAAACCGGGCCCAGTAAGACGCTGTGTTCTGGGCAGGGGTCACGCGCGGGGCACGCCAGCTGCGGCCCAGGTCGCGGGACGCTGGGCCCCTGCCAAACTGCGAGTAGCACGCCAGACCCCCGGAGAAACCGGGCCCAGAACAGAAAAAGATAAAGAAAAATATCAGAGAGGAGGTAAGAAAGCCGTTATGGATGCCAGGACACTGGAGATGCAGACAAAACTTATCTAAATGCACTGGAACTTATGGAAAAATTCGCCGTGAAAGAGGACTGCTATTTCTCTATATTGTTAAGAATCTCAGACATCACCTGTAAGGAGAGAGTTTAGCGGAGACCAAGGAGAAATGCGGTGTTGAAAGAGTTCTCCACGATGGTGGTGGAGACTTGTATTCAGGAGAAGCAGAAACCGGATCTTACCAACTTTATTTTTTTGGAGAAATTACACCAAATGTCGAATGCTACCATCACGCATGCTTAGGAACACTGGACAACATTCAGAGTGGAAAAAGAGCCTGGGAAGGATTTGAAACGGTGTAGGCAGTGGCAATGCCAGTGGCCAATACTCGGGGGAGGCAGAGATCTGATACATTACACCTGGAACCTTTGAAATAATAACCACAGAGACAGTGATCAGAACCTGCTGAGGGGTTAGGCGGGCGCCGGGGCCAGTGGCCGACATCGGAGCTTGCTGTGAGGCAAGGCCACTACTGAGGCCTCCGTGGCCGGGATTGGAACATGCCGAGGGGTTAGACCGATGCTGGGGCCAGCGAGGCCGGCATTGGAGCCTGCCATGAGGCAAGGCTTGGGCTGGGACCTCCAAGGTCAGGTCCGGAACCTGCTGAGGGGTTAGGCTGGTGCTGGGGCCAGCGAGGCCGGCATCGGAGCCTGCTGTGAGGCAAGACCGGTACTGGGGCCTCCGAGGCCTGGATAATAGCCTGCCGAGGGGTTAGGCCAGTGCTGGGGTCAGCGAGGCCAGCATTGGAGCCTGCCATGAGGCAAGGCCAGTGCTGGGGCCTCCGAGGACGGGACTGGAGCCTGCTGAGGGGTTAGGCCGGTGCTGGGGCCAGCGAGGCCGGCATCAGAGCCTGCCATGAGACAAGGCCGGTACTGGGGCCTTCGAGGCCGGGATAAGAGCCTGCCGAGGGTTAGGCCAGTGCTGGGGCCAGCGAGGCCGGCATTGGAGCCTGCCATGAGGCAAGGCTGGTGCTGAGGCCTCCGAGGCCAGGATTGGAGCCTGCCTTGAGGCAAGGCCGGTACTGGGGCCTCCGAGGCCAGGATAAGAGCCTGCCGAGGGGTTAGGCCGGTGCTGGGGCCAGTGAGGCCGGCATCGCAGCTTGCTGTGAGGGAAGGCCGGTACTGGGACCTCCGAGGCCAGGATAAGAGCCTGTCGAGGGGTTAGGCCAGTGCTGGGGCCAGCGAGGCCAGCATCGGAGCCTGCCATGAGGCAAGGCCGGTACTGGGGCCTCCGAGGCCAGGATAACAACCTGCCGAAGGGCTAGACCGGTGCTGGGGCCAGCAAGGCCGGCATCAGAGCCTGCCGTGAGACATGGCCAGAGCTGGGGCCTCCTAACCCAGGAACGGAACCTGCCGAGGGGTTAGGCTGGTGCTGGAGCCAATGAGGCCGGCATTGGAGCCTGCCGTGAGGCTAGGGCGGTGCTGGGGCCTCCGAGGCTGGGATTGGAATCCTGCCGAGGGCTTAGGCCGGTGCAGGGGCCAATGGCCAGCATTGGAGCCTGGCATGAGGCAAGTTCACTCCTGCGGCCTCCAAGGCCGGGACCAAAGCCAGCTTAGGGGTTAGACCGGTGCAGGGGCCAGTGAGACCAGAACTGGGGCCTCCCATGAGGCAAGGCCGCTGCTTGAGCCAGCGAGGTCTGGATCAGTCCACTGAGTAGCTAGGCCACTACTGGGACCATCAAGAGTGGGATCGGTACTTGCAACGCAGCATGCACAGAGAAATATCGCAGAAAATATAAATCAGACGCTTCTCTTAATCAGCAATAACTAGGAGGAAAAGGGCAACAGGAAGAGGTTGAGCTATAGAAAGGGCCCTATAGTGAAGCAACTAATGTGACCAATCAGAGGGTATGTAATACTGGAGGACGGAGCCTCTTTAAAATGCAGGAGGTACATAAACAAATGTATCAAAGTAAATCACCAAAGAAGTGTGGGATGGAGGGAGGGGAAGGGAATGGGATGGGGGCTGGAGGAGGGCTAATTGGATGATGTGTGCTTTTATATCCTCTCAAGTCTCCAATGTGATTGATATATGACTACAATGCACCAATTTAAAAAATAAATTAATAAAAAAATATATTTTTTTTCTTCTAAGCATATATATATGTTTTTCTAAACATATATATATGTTTTTCTAAATATATATATATATATATATATATATATATATATATAAATTTTTTTGTCTAGAAATGTATTTGGGTTGGGAGACTGAGACAAGATGATCATAGGTTCAAAGCCAACCTCAACAACTCAGTAAGGCCCTCATCAATTTTGTAAGACTGTTTCAAAAAAAATAGAGACTTCCTCTTGAGGATAGTTTTCTTTGCTGCTCAGGAGCAAATTCTTTTAAAGTTTAAACAAATTCTTTAAAAATTAAAATTATTTAATTAAATCCCATGTATTAATTTTTAGAATGGGAGATTTTTTGCCAGCTACTACTCTGATAGAAGACTGATATCTAGACTATACAAAGGACTCAAGAAATTCACTACCCAAAAAATTGACAAATGAACTAAATAGATACTTCACAAAAGAAGAAATGCAAATGGGCAACAAATATATTTTAAGATGCTCAACATTCTTATCAATCAGGGAAATGCAAATCAAAACTACCCTGAGATTAAATCTAACCCCAATTAGAATGACAATCATTAAAATCACAAACAATGATAAATGTTGGCCAGGATGTAGAGCTAGGCACTCAGTACATTGTTAGTGGGATTGCAACTTAGTGCAGCCATTTGGAAAACAATGTGGATGACCCTCAGAAGAATGTGAATGAACCTACTATGCAATCCAGCTATACCACTACTGGGTTTCTACCCCCAAGAAATGAAACCAGACTACCATGGTAATATATACATATATATGTTTATGGCTACACAATTCATAATTGCCAAACTATGCAACTGAGATGTCCATCAACGGAGGAATTGATTACAAATTAGTGGGATATTACAGAAATTGGAATTCTACTCAGCAACAAAAAAGAACAAAATGAGGTCATATGCTGGCAAAAAGAATGGAATAGGAAAATATTAAGTGAAGTGAAATTAGTCACAAAAAGTAAATGGTCAGATGATTTTTCTTATGTGTAGAAGATAGGGAGAAATTGGGACACTGGAATGACTCCAGACAAAGGAGGAAAAACCTTATTGGAGTGAAGGAGAGGACCTAACCAAGGAAATTAGAAGGGTGGAGGAAGACTTGAAGAGGAATGCACCTCAATGGATATTATATAAATACACAAACTTGTCAAATTAAAGTCAAGCACAGGAAGGTGAGGAGGAAGATGGATAAAATAATTATGTTAAAATAATGGCTGGTACATAATTAGTGTGGGGTAAATTTTATCTATCAGTCTGGTAAAGGCAGAACAAGCTTTATGCATATACAATATTAAAAAAAAATTCCAGGAGGGTGTAGCTTAACCTATGCAGTCAAGGTACATTTTAGATCACCCAAAGTGATCAGAACCTAGAGTGCACCAGGCTACATGGGAGGAGGTATGTGGAAAGAAAGTCAGTGGCCATCTCAGAAGGAACTTTTCTATTGGGCAGAAAGATTTGGCTTTTATGCTGTGGGAAGCCAGGGTGTGGCACGTCAGCCCAAGATGGCACCCGGGCTGACTGCCAAGGATGGTGGTCTTGGCTGCCAAGGATGGTGGTCTTGGCTGGCGTGTATTTCCCATAATTTTGCAATCCATTCATTTGTTGATAGAGATCTAGGTTGGTTCCATATTTTGGCTATTAAAAACTGTGCTGCTATGAACATGGGTATGCATATATTAACGTAGTTCTCTGATTTCAACCCCTTTGGAAAAATACCCAGGAGTAGTATAGCCGGATCAAATGGTGGATTTATTCCCAGTTTTCTAAGAAATCTCCACACTGATCTCCATAGTGGCTGAACTACTTTGCACTCCCACCAGCAGTGTAAAAGAGTTCCTCTTTCCCCACATCCTCGCCAGCAGTTATTGTTGTTTGATTTCTTTATGTTTGCCACTCTGATTGGGGTTAGATGGAATCTCAGCATAATTTTGATTTGCATCTCAGAAAGTGGATTTTAGTGGTAAGTGATTCTAAACAGGTGTGACTATGTGTGTTAAAGAGATATTCTTAAAGTGAGCTGTAATTTTGAAAGTTCTCCCTTGTTTAATTTCTCCCAAACTATAATAGACATAGTTATAATAATAATCCCTACATTGATATATTACTTTAAAATTCTGAAGATGGTTTATGTTTATTCTCTCAATGTATATTTATGCTAGTCCTGTAAAGCATGCAAGATGGACACTATTATCAACATTTTAGAAAAAATGTTAATGGAGCTTGTAAACTAATAACCAAAGGAATCCAAGATCATGCATTAAGAAAGGGGCAATGCAAGAGATAGATCCCAAGTCTTCAAACAACTCCTAGTATAAGTAAGAAAGAATAACTAACATACCATAAAAAATTAGCTATAAAAATTTCAGACAGCATAGGTATGTTTGTAACTAGCACTTCAAAGGAAGATTGAAGGAGGAGGCATGAGAAAAGCCATTTTTTCTTTTTATAATGCATCAGCCAAATATCCCCCTAAAAACTACAAAATATTCTTGGTACCACTGTCCACTCCCTTTTATATGTATCTATCACAGGGAGATTTTTACTTCCAAGCAAAATGGGACAAGAAGATTGAATTTATACATCTGCTTGAAAAATAAAAAAATATTTTCAAAATAGTAGACATTAGACAAAGAATAGTTGTATCTGATAAACTAAAAATGAATGAAATGAACCTTATGATTGTCACAGTATAGTTCTCAGGCTGCCAAATAAGAAGAGGGAACTCAGGCAGAGGTAATCTGAAGACTAGTGAGTTGAGGAGATGGCAATGAAAGTCTAAGTTCACAGAGCTAATAAAACTGCAAAACAATACATAAAAGCCACAATCATAGACAGAGACTTCCATAACCATTTACTATATAGGAGGCGTATCCATAAATTATTAAAGATTAGAATATTATCAACCAACTTGACATTGATAGGATGTAACACTCAGTAACCACAGAATACACATTTTCTCTAGGCACATATAAGCATGCAGAACATTTGTTAAGATATATAATATTCTAACGCCGGGCGTGGTGGCGCACGCTTGTAATCCCCGCGCTTGGGAGGCAGAGACAGGAGGATCGCGCAGGTTCGAAGCCAGCCTCGCTGGCGTAAGAGACCCTGTTTCAAAAATATAAAATAGGTCTGGGGGTCTGGGAGCGTAGCCCGGAGGTAGAAGGGCTTCCAGGAACCCCAGTACCACCAAAAAAAAAAAAAGATATATAATATTCTAGACTATAAAATAATCTTCAATAAATTTAAAATGTTTCATGTCATTAAAAGTACATTATTTGAACACAACTATAATACAATGATTAATAATACTCTGGGAAATTCTGTTATTTGAAAACCAAATAACACATATAGACATAATACATGGGTCAAAGAAGATATCAAAAGGGAAATGGAAAAGTATTTTGAATTAAACAAAAATTGAAACATATCACAATTTGTGGGAGAAGCAAAGAAAATATTTATGGTGCTAAATATCTATGTAAAAATGGTCTCAAATGAATGTCCTTGACCTTAAGAAACTTTTAGGGAAAAGATACAAAATATAAATTGGAAAAGAAATATAAAGATCAGAGACAATGAGTACAATGGGGGAAAAGTAAATATTGGTTAAATCAAAGTTTTTTTAAAATGTTTTATTGGTGCATTGTACTCATATATCTTAATGGGATAAGAGACTTGTGGAGACTTATAAATGCACACATCACCCAATTAGCCCTCACCAAAACTCTACCCATGCCCTCCCCACCCCTCCTTCAATGCTTGGCTTAGTGATTGATATGTTTAAGTACATCATGTGCTTTAGAGAGTTTTCCTCTCCCCCTCCCATCTCCAGTTATGTCACCTTATTTTCTCCTCTATAGGATCTCCTTCTTCATCTAGAGTTCCTCCTGTTACCCATTTCTCCTTAGCTTTCACATATTAGGGAAAGATTCTGATTTCTTCATTTTTGTGACAACGATGATATGTTTATTATATTGACTGATGATTTCTTTTTTGACAAATTTATCAAATTTCACACATATCTTCATAGAGCTCTTAACAGTACATCTCCCCATATACAAATGGAAGCTAACATACATATCAGACTTAATTCCTATATCTTTACCTTCTCTTCCCTTCCTCTTTATATTCTCTTCTTTCCTTTCATCCCTTTGATTCTTCAGCTTCCCACACTTCTTCCTCCATGAACATACTAACTCCCATGAATTAGCTTCTGAAAAGATGAAGTCATGCATTCATGTGACTCCAGACCACTGTCGCTGTGAAAAGATGTATGCATATCCACTCAGGGCAAGTGTAATAAGCTCCACTTCTGAGGTGGAGTCAAGTTCTTGCTTCATTTCCTTCCTCTTGGGTGATTCAAAATGCGTCACCTATTCCCTTTGAGCCTCAATTTTCTCATCTGCAAAACAAGAGTAATTACAACCTTTTTGTAAGGATAATATATGGATTAAACTTAAATAATATGCAATTTGAAGAGGATTACTTATCTTTTTGAGCTTCAATTTCCTAATCTGCAAAAAAAAGAAAAAAAAAGGAGAAATTGTACCTATTTTCTTAAGGTTAATATAGTGATTAAATTTAGATAATGTATGCTGGCTTTTTGGGCTCTTAGTTTTGAGCATAATAATGTCTCTTCCCTTAAAAAAGGACTTTCCATTTATCGTTTACGTAGAAGGTACGATTATACTTCTAATAATGTTAGAGTTGAAAGGCATCTTAGAGATAATTTACTTTCAAAGCTCTTATTTCTATGATGGTAAGATGCTAAAGTCAAAAGCCTACAAAGGAAAATGAATGACTGAGAACTTCTTAGTAGTTGGTGTGGCTCTCAAACCACTATATTTAGTGCCACGGATTGTGTGAGATTGAGTAGAAACCCCCTCAGGCCTCTGCCAAGTCAGCTGTTCTGTCTGATTTTTCAGGGAAGCTGGCGATTACTTCTAGGCTGGATTCATTTCTGTTTCTTGCCGTAAGAAGCCGATCCTGTCTCCTCTGCTGTTCCTTTCCAGCCTGACTGCTCAAAGTAATGAGGTCTAACTGGAAGCCCCAATTTTTCCTCAATCATTGTAACTTTTTATTTATGCATTTGCCCGAGCTGCCTTCTGTCAATTGAAATCAAGCTGAGAGCCATCCTTTCCAAGCAGCCCAGCCAAGCTTTGCATTCTTAACAATATCATTTCACTAGACACTGAACAGATCTCTGATTGGGCTGAATAAATTGTCAGGACAGAGTTGAAATATGTGACAGTCTGATAAAATGAGTACTCACAAGGGAAAATAGTGAATTTGTTTCCCAGAGGAATCCAGAGTAGGTCCAGAGGGGCAGGCGTGGGTCTCATTTATTTGAGGTAGGATTTACATAGCCTACCAGGATCCTCACTAATTAGAGCCACACAGGCATCTTTAACTCTGAAATCCAAAGGGTAAACTTCCTCTTCGTCTTCTAATTTGTTCTTTCTAGGTATCTCTCCATCACTATCCCAAGCATGGGAAGAAAAGTTGTCAGTCTGACTGGGCAAATGTGAGAAAAGAATCTGGGAAGGAAAAGTGAAAGGAAAATATCTTCTCTGCGATGAAACTGTCCTGAGAACTTGATTATGATTTTCTTTAACCATCAAACATACTTTTGAGATATCATTGTATCTGATCCATAGATTAGTAACCTCTAGGCTTAGAATACTAAGCAACTTGCCAGGCAGTGCAGATCTGGTGTCTTAGTCAGCATTTTCACAGCTATAATCTAAAGATCAGACAACACAACTAAGAGGAAAGGTTTATTTGCTCACAATTTTCCTTAGAGATATTGGGTTTCAGTTCGTTTGAAGCCAGGGAATACAGGTCTTGGGGCATGGAAGTTGGAATCGGAGAAAGGAAGAGTACAAGGTTTTGTTCCTCACATCAAAAGGCCAGAAGCAAGAGAGTAAACAGGGGGAGGGGAAATATCTATAATCCCCAAAGCGTACCCTCAGGGACACATCTGCTCCAGTCATACCCCACAGATCTCAGATAAAGCCATTATAGTGGATTTATCCATTGCTGAGATTACAAACCTTATGACTTAACTATATCAACTCTGAATATTAATAAATAAGCTCTTTATGGGATATTTTATATATAATTATAACATTTGGTGAGAATAGAAATAATTGACTTTACATCTTACAAACAATATACATATACATATAGGTAAATTAATTTATTAATACATATTAGAAAAAATAGTAAAATGTTATGAAGGACAAATATAGGCACAAAGATACTTCTATATTTAAATTTTATCTTTGTAGATATAGCCATTATCATATATTTAAAATATTTTCAGCCAAGCATGGTGGCAAGGCCTATAATCCTTGTGCTTGGGAAGAAGGGACAGAAGGATTCTAAGGTTTGAGGCCAAACTCAGCAATTTAGCAAGAGCAATTTATAGAGACCGTGTCTCAAAAAAAATTAAAATAAAATAGAGCTAGGGGTGTGCCTTTGAGGTAGAAAGCCTCTGGGTTTAGCCTCTAGCACACACAAAAAAATTACCAACTTGACCGATTTTATAAGCGTAATACTCTACCACCTCTAAGCATTCTTATCTCCCTTTGTTCCTCCCAACTTTAGATTTCTGATTGCTAGAGATAGTTAAGTGATATAACTTAAAGCTTAGTGCAGGGACAAGAAGGGAGCTCTAAAATGTGTGATTCAAGATGAAATTTTTCATTAATTGAAATAACTAACTCTTACATAGTACTTTATACATGATCAAGATCATCCTTCTAGATTATTTCGTTTATTCTCACAAAAAATGCTATGAAAGAATGTATTTAGTTATTTTTCTTACAACTGAAACTGAAACATGGGGGAGGAAATAAAATGTTTTCTAATATACACACTACATCTCATTTTTAAAATTAGGAAAAGAGACTTAAAAGGTTTAAATATCCTTAGTCATTCAGCCAGGGTCCAAGCTGAGACATCTACTTAGTTTTTACTGTCTCCACTTTGTCTCCTTCAGAGTATTTTCCTGGGTCATCCACCACTATTCTTTTTATAAGATCTCCACGAACAATGGGCTATAGTAAGTGTGGAATGGTTTCATCTTTGAAATTGTTCTTTAAACTTTAGCAATTCATTTCAGTTAAGATCAACATTTGTGTTAAGGACCTGATAAGACTGAGGAAATGCCTATAACTTATTCCTTTTCCTCCATGGCTTTTGGAAAGGTTCTTCTACACTAATTCTGAGGTGGCCTTGTAACATTCTTTGCCTACTGAGACTTTAGTAAGTAGCATAGATTCCCAAATTTGGTGCTGGTTAGATGCTGGAAAGAAAGAGGAATTGGGGGTCATGATACCCTCCAGTAAAATTAGATTTCATTGAATAATAATAAGGAGGTGGTGGAAGTTATTATTTTTTTCTTGGAAGGTGGCAGTAAGCCAGTAAATTTAGAGGAAATGAAGACTTACAAAGTATACATACATTGTTTCTGTTGGACCAGTCCCACCATTACAATGAGAAAAAGACCGAGTAGCCTGGTATAAGAGAAAATAAAGTGTCTCAGAAGCCTCCCATCCTGGTGGGGAGGTCATTGTTCATCAGCTAGCCCAATGAGCTAAGACAGGTGAGCAACCCCAGAAGAGATCTGCCAAGCCCAGAAGACAAGATCTGACATCCCAGAAAATCACAAGCTGTTTAAGTGGGAATTGTGTTAAGCCACTAAATTTCAGTGTCTTTGTGACAAATCAAAACCCAACTAATGCAGAAGATCTTTTCTCAGCAGACACTTGCTATTAAAGAGCAGCTAGGTTTTAAAGCTTTCACGAGCTTCATGTACATAGTAAATATGCCTGCCAGTCCCTTCATTTCAACAGATTCTTAGTAATCTTCCAGTAGAATATAAATTTGCTGATTCCAGCCCTTGACTATTTTCAGTGCCACTGCAATCTAGAATATTCTACATTGATCTAAACCTTGGTTTGGTACCTTTAGTTGTTTATTTTTTTAATTTAATTTATTTTATTTATATGTGAAACATATTGAAAGTGATATACATTTAGACTGTGCTTGGTGCCCCCTTCTCTCTGGTTCCTCTCCCCCCTCTCAAGACTGAGTATCCAGGTTAACCATGCTATATTCATTTTGGAATATTAGTGTTGATGAGAAAGGCATTATTTGTTTCTTTTTAAAATTATCTTTTCATTTTTAGCAAAGTTTCTCAATTGCCACCCATACCTTGAAGTCTTATTTCCTAAAGATTTTCAGTAGAAATAATTACCTGAAGCACTCTTTCACCAACAACCTCAATGCCCATTCATCTCACTTATCAGACAAAACTTCAGTTTCAGCTCACTTTTATAGTCTATAGTATCAGTCCAATACCTGGATCTTGATGTGAACTGTTCAATAGGGTGTAGAGATTAAAACCATAGCCTCTGAAGTCAGATGATTTTGTTTAAACATTGATGCATGTTTTTTGACAGGTCCAGCCCGTCAACGGTGAGGCTAAGATGGAAGGAGAGTGCCGACAGCGAGAACAGAAGCACACGACGAGCCGGGAGTCGAGTCAAGCAGGATCTCGTTTATTTCTCTCAGGCAACCCAATTTAAAGCAAAAAAACCTCAAGGGGGATTTCCAACAGGAAACTATTCTAACCTATCAAGCTAAAGGTCACTCTTGCATGTGCAAAGCACATAACTTGCAACCAATCATTATACAATGAACGAGGGGTTCACGAGCACGGAAGCATTATATGAGCCAATAAGGCTCAACATTACCGAATTGGGCTAGCGGGGGCAAGGAGAGGAGTTATACCCTCCATATCCATTTGGCGCTACTTGTTGCCGACTCATCGGAAGTTCAGGCAGTTTTTTCAGGCAGTTGTGCAGACCCCAACGTGCTCTGTGCTACATGTAGCTGATTCATCGGAAGTTCTGTCAGGTGGTTGAGCAGACCCCAACAATTTTTGGCAAATTAATTTAAATATGTGTAACACAATTTCTTTATCCATAAAATGGGAAAAATAATAGTAACTTCTTCATGATAGAGTTTTATTTTTAGTACAAATAGCTTATTTAGTGAAAAGTATTATATTTCAAAACAAAAATTTATGAGAGTAGCATTTATTTGCCTTTTGTGTATGTTTTAAATTTATAGGTAGATTATGGTTGTATTCTCATTTCCTGCATTCAATCTATGCTAATATACAGTACTTTTAAAAATGTATTGTTATATTTAAGATATAAACATAGTGTTATAAGATAAAAGTGAGTAAAATATAAATTCTAAGTGCATAAGTGGTAATTGTCACATAGTAAATATGGAAAGTTATTTTAAATATTTTATACTCAAGTTTCTAAATGATACTTATAAAATTAACTAAAATATATATTGGAGCTACTGAAAAGTTTGTCATTCAAATCTAGCCATATTGTATGACTCTTCTAGTTTTACTTAACTCTCTAATTTTTCCAAAGATTAATTCAAATAACATTATATTTCGAAAATGTATAGATTTAGCTGGGCGTGGTAGCACAGGCTTGTAATCCCCATGCTTGTGAGACGGAGACAGGAGGGTCACACATGTTTGAAGACAGCTTTGCTGGATTAAGAGACCCTGTTTCCAAATAAAAATATAAAAAATAGGTCTTGTAGCCTGGAGGTAGAAGAGTTCCATCCCCAGTACTACAAAAAAAAGAAAAGAAAATGAAAATGTATAGATTTAACTATATAATGAGCTCATTTCATATATATATATATATATATATATATATATGAAATGAGCTCATTATATATATTATTAATATATTATCAATATATTAGTTCATATCATTACTTTATCTTTTGCTACATGTGTGAACTTAAACAAGCAAACTCCTTGTGTGTTAGTGTCTTCATTTGTAGATATAAGCCATAAAATAAAACTCCTAGGATTGTCATTAAGGATAAATGGAAAAGTAGAAGTAAAATGTCAGGCATAGATACTTTCAACAAATGTGATGATTATAAAATATTATATCTATTTTCAGTATTCAATAATTACAAGAGCTTTCAAATAAAGTGTTAAAAAATGATGAAGCTTTTTTTCAATGAGAAGATTCTTCACAAGTATGTGGAATCTGGCTTCCTATTAGTGAAAATCAAATTGGTACTATAAGTGACTATTGTGATAGTAACCATAATTTAGCAACAAGAAAGAGATGAGGATACCTGTTTTGCCATCATGATGCTGCCACGTTTACATTTTCATCTAGTAATAGTTCAGTATCTCAACTTACTAGCCTGATCAAAGTGATGATGGGAACTAAGACAACAGTGCTTGTTACTCATATTGATTTGTTCTGTTTATTATAGTTCCTAACTTGTCCTGATTTTGTTTTAGTAATAGTAATGCTATAGTATTTATATGGCATGGCACTTGGCAGCTACTTTTCCAGAAATAAGTTAATAGTCTATGTTACAGAGTATTGATTTTGAGAGATGAAGTAAATTATGCAAATTATGCAAATATCAGGGTATTCAGGGCCAAAGGTAATTAAAAATCTATGAGGACTTTTGATTTGAAAGAGAACAAGAAGCGTGTTGCTCTCTAAAGATCATAAAGATGTGTAAAAGACAGATTTCCCTGCTTTGGGATGCAGTATTCTTTTTCATCCTTGTCACCCTTACTCAAAGAGGCTCCGATATCACACAGAGTCTTTGACATCAGAGAGCCATTCATTCCTTCACTTTACTTAGAATCTCTTGTTTTTGAGGCTTAGCTAGGGTTTTGTTAAGTAGTGATTGAGAAAGTTATTCTAATTTGAATTCTGACATTCTTTAAAATATCAAAAATCAAGTAACTAAAAATACAGTATTTTTTCAGTTATAACAAGGGTAAAACTGAGGATGTAGCTCAGTGGTAAAAAGCAATTGGTAAGCAATTGTTATTCCCTAAATTCAAGGTCTAGCACTCCAAAAAAGAAGGAGGTGGTCTTTTATCAATACAAATATACAAAAGAATGTGTGTGCTGGGCATAGTGGCGCACCTTTGTAATCCCTGTGCCTGGGAGGCGGAGACAGGAGGATCACTGTTTGAAGCCAGCCTCGCTGGTTTAAGAAACCCTGTTTCCAAATAAAACCTATAAAATAGGTCTGGGAGTGTAGCCCGGAGGTAGACAGGCTTCCAGGAACCCCAGTACCACCAAAAAAAAAAAAAATGTGTGTATTTATTTCTAATGTTTATATAGCATATATTTATATAAACATTAGACATGTTTATATATACAAATACATGTATATATAAAGATAATTATGTATTAAATGTGTAACTTTGGAAAAGCATTCTTGTAAGCACATCACAAACCTATATTAACACACTTAATTTTTATAATAATATTATGATATGGATATTAATTATTCTTATTCTATAAAATGGTTAGTTATTATAGCTACTATCATTTTATAGAACCAAAAATAAGAGATAAGGAAGTTAGGTAACTTTCCCAAAATTGCACATCTAGTAAAGTAGTACAAATGAAATGAGAACCCAGGCAGCAGTCTGACCATAAGGCTCATGGCATCTTGGTAATGTATGCAGCACGTAATGTGGACCATGGAACATAGAAGATATTCAATGAGGAGTCCCTCCATCCAAGGAGCAATTAGTTGTCACCCATGGCTAGGCAAGAATTTTGATTTTCAAGTTGAACAGAAGTCCAGAAGGCACCTAGTCCTATATTTTTATTTTACAGGCTAAGCAACTGAGATGCCAGTAAATGTTTGTACAAAGTCACTCACTACATGGCAGGAATATTGCAACCAGAACTCTGGCCTCCCCAGTTCCTAGACCAAACTGCAGTGTGTGTTGCTTTACAGCTAACCCTTAAATTGTGGCAGTTGATTTCTTATATGAGCCCACCAAAAGTCATGAGCCCACCAGAGGGGATAAGATACTTGTTCCCTTTCTTCAACACATATATATATATATATCCTCACAAATTTATCAAATAATATATCTCACCTGAAAAGCAAACTGATTTCGAGTGATTCCAATTTCAACTGGAAATCAGGTTGTACTGGATTAGATTGTAATGGTAATATTTTCTGTCCAAGAAAATGAATTACATGGAAGGGAATGACCACTTTATCCTTAACTACTCCAAGGACTTCTCACTGCTCTGTGTAAGAGCTCAAGAGCACCTTGAATTTAACTTCATCAGCAGGGAGCATATTCATTACAAGTGTTCTATTGCTCTTTACTACACCACTGTTTTTCATTTTGTTTTTGTTATTATTTTATTTTGACAGAGTGTTTTATTTCCTGTCTCATTCCACCTTTCAAAGGTCTTCAACTTCTATGCACCCAGCTCACAACTAATCTTTTTCCATCTCCCATTGGATGCCAATAAAATCTCAATCGGTGTTAAAAAAAAATTAGTATTTCCGTGTATAAAAATGTTCCTAGGAAAACTTCATGTAAGTCATGGTGATTCTGTTAAATCTTTTTAATAGTCTTTGCCAACCCAAGCCCCAAGTTCTCAGAGAAAATGACTTGCAGTATTTCTTCTAAATAAGTATTTGATTTTTTTCAGGAAATAGCCTAAAGCTAAAACAATAGACAATTAGTTTGCTTAAGACAAAATTAATTAAAACACACTGGCTATGTTACTTTATGTAGCATTTAATAAATGGGCATGTTATAACAGAGAACAGAAAAACTAACTTTGGAGATTTATTGTGCAAATTGTTGGACAATCAAAGAGTTCTGGGCTTTCTGCCTCAAGAGTGAATATAAAATTACTACTCTGGAAAGAAGAGATGAATTAGAGTTGGAATTCTGCTATTCTGTTATTATAATTAATGTCCTGTAACAGAATTGTCAATAATCTATTGTTCTGGGAGTAGATAAGAATATTCATGGATTATTCATAGTTTTCCCAGAATGGATACAACTAGTCAGTGAACAAATTAAGGTTTCCTTGTCTAGGTTTTTATGTGTGAATATTTTCGGTATGCACTCACTGAAAAATTATCAATACTGCCCCAAAATGAAAGTAGGTAGTCAGTGTCATGCTGGTTTTGCCCAGGGAATATTTTAGACTAAACTGTGAGGATAGAAGATATTGTGGTCCTTGGGAAAATATTTCAGATTAGCTTCAAATGGTTCTCACTCTTTTTTCCTGAGGACAAAGAAGAATTTTTAAAAGATAGAAGCAACAAATAAAAACACTCATAATTTAAGCACCACTTCTAAGACAAGGAACACCTTAAAAACCTCCCTTCCTCAATTTCTTCTAATATGGTCATAATCCACTATGGCACATATATTTCAGCTGCAATGTTCTATCATGTCCAAATAAATAGTATTCTTTTGAAAAATAGACATAAAATAAATCTATTAAAGAATTTGGATAACAGGGAAAATATGAAAAAAAGAAATAAAACGGATGCTGGAGTGGAGAGATTTTAGCATAGATATCTTTAAAAAATGCCTGCTATTGTTTTACATTAGGCACCATGCCCTTCTCAGAGGAGAAAATATGTAAGTAGCTAGAGCCACAGACCCTTGGATAATCAAAAACTGTTCAATGTGATAAGTATTATAATAAAGGAAATATATATGAAGTGCTGAAAGAGCATATAAAGAAAAGAACTCACTTAAGAATATTAGCGTTCATCAGAAGAGGCATTATTTGTTTCTCTTTAAAAATATCTTTTCATTTTTATCAAAGTTTCTCAATTGCCACCCATAGCTTGAAGTCTTATTTCCTAAAGATTTTCAGTTCTTTACTGTATTAGTGAACTTCATTGTTTTATATTCTGATAACCTATTTTATTTCTTTTGTTTTTTTTTACATTATCTGTTGAAAGTTTTCTATTAACATTACTTCTCTCTTTTGTTTTCCCAATACAAACAGCAATTTTATGTCTTTGTGTCTAAAAGGTACCAATGAATGGTTGAAAACTGTGATTCAACTTCTTTTCTTTCTTTTTAGTTATTTTTAAAAGAAATAACATTCTAAGTTTTAATAATTTTTTTGAATTATGAACTCATTTTAAGTACTCCCAAAGGAATTAGCAAGCATCTGTTTTTTGTTGTTGTGTTGTGTTGTGTTGTTTGTTTTTTCCATACTGGGGATGGAATCCAGAGGCATTCTACCTCTGGGCTACACTTCTAGCCCCTTTTTATAATTTATTTGGAAACAAGGTCTCACTTAGTTGCTGAGAACCTCACTAAGTATCTGAGGCTGGCTTCAACCCTGTGCTATCCTCAGCCTCCCAAGCGCTGGTATTACAAGTGTGTGCCACCACGCCCAGCTAAGCATCTATTAGTATTGTTTTATGAATGCTCAAATATCTGTGCTGCCAATTATTTCTTATTGTTGCTTTTCATAGGGTGTGACAGCTTCTCTATTGCTAAGAGCCACTTATACCAGTATCCCATCACCCTACTCCAGAATAGACTCCCTGCTTTCAGACCCTTATCCCAGCCCCTCTCCTAGCTTTCTCTTTGCCTTTCTTCTAAGACTTTTTCTTCTGTGATTTCCAATATTAGTTTACTTGTGTACTGGGATTCTGTGATTGTATTTTCTGCTCAGCATCTGAAGCCTTCCTGTGTAGGAGAAATGTTGCATTTTATAAGCCATCATCAACAGAGGCTGAAATAAACCAGATGAAGAATTTCAGTTTTATCCTAATGATAAGAAAAATAAAAAATTAAATGCGAGTAAAATAAAAATAATGTGCATACGGCGGAGTGTGAAAAACACGAGAGAGGTCTGGTACACGTGGCATGTAAAGTTTTAATGGCACGGCTCTCCCGGGGATCAGGGCGAGGCACCGTGGGGCCCGCGCGCCTGTCCGAAGCTAGAGGACGCGGGCTCTCCTTTTAAAGGCATGCATCTCGCGAGATGGGGGTTTTACTCGTGGGAACGCCCAATTCTCGCGGGGGTTTCAGCCCCTCCCTTGCCCTGCAGAGGTCATGTGACACAAAGTCACATGAGTGCAGGACCCAACTTAACATTCCGGCCTTTTGATGGTAGGGATAATGGATGACGATTGGACCCTCTAGCTTCTTCCTGCTGTCAAGGGGCGTCGTCAGGGGCCCCAGGCCGGGAGGAGTCGGGAGTCCAGTCCCCCAGAAGGGGGTGCAGGTGGGTGCATAGCTGCAGTGCGAATTGGAGGTTACCCTGGACAGCTTAGTGATGTGCGCTTGAGGAGGCTTGAACAGGCAAGGGCTATTAAAGAAAAAAAACAAATCATGAGATTGAGCAGGCGACCAAAAAGGAGACTGGTTTACTCAGTACCTGGAGAGCTACCCTGAGCTGGCAAAGAGGATGGAGGTTGAGGGATCCAGGAGCCACCAGTCTTCAGCCAGGCTGAGTAGGGCCAGCGGCGGGGCCTGGTCTGGAAAGGTGCTCCCCCTGTGTTGAGGCACCTGGGGCTCACCCTTTTCCAAGGGCATTGTTCCAGTGGCCCTCCTGGCCACACGCCGAGCAGTCTGAGCGTGGCTTTGCCCCACTTGAGGCAGGCTCCTGGAGGTAGTTGTTGTTGCAGTCCTCCACACCTAGGTGGCGCTCCAGGGGGCTGAGCCGCCACCGCCAGCCAAAGGGCAGCTACCAGGGATCTGCTTTTTGGCAAAGTCAAGAGTGTACGCTCCATCTCCGCCTGTTTCTCTCTGGAATTAAAACTTAGATGCCATGTTAAGGTTCTGTCAGCTGCGCCAGACCTATACTCACAAAGAGCACGTCCCGAGACGGGTGTCCAGCAAGAATGGCAACGCGGACTCCGCACGGGCAGACAGAGAGTGTCGCCCCAGCCCCGGCCTGTCGTTTCCCGCAGCACCTAGGGCGCGCCCGAGCGGGCCGCCCAGCAAAATTGCAGTCTGGCGTGGGCCAAGATGGCGACTGTGACATCACCAGGCAGCGACTACGCGCCATCACAAAATGGCAGCTGGCGGGAAAATAAATGGCAGCTAATAGGGGAGAGCATTTGGAGGGATACCAGACCGCTTATAAAAGTTCCTAACTATTCCTGGGCCACCGCAACCTATTTCCCAACTCGTATCAAGGCAGACAGGCGCTCAGGGCATCTGCTAGTATAAAGGTTCGACTCCCCATAATTGGTTCGCGGGCGGAAACGAAGAACAGGAAATGGGCGTCCCCGATTTCCCTGCTCAATCGTTCAGAAACAGAGGTTAAGAGATAGGGAAGAACGTCTTCATTCCTTCTCAAAACCGGAGGATGACCTGGTCATCCGCAGGGTGGTCCCAGTGGACCGGGGGACAATGGGTCACCAAGCGCTTGGATTTTAAGGTCCCAGTGGACCGGAAGACCCAAGTCCGGAACCCGCTAACCAAGGGAAGGAGGAAGTTTACCGGAGTATAGTGATGTCGGCCAGCGCTGGCTGTGACAGAAGCGCTGAGAAGCTGCTGGGGGCGCGGTGGAGCCAGGGCGCGCGGATGCCGGTGGCTGGTGTGGACGGCACTGGCGGCTGGCGCAGGTGGGATCAGTGGGGGTGCGCAGGCGGCATGGCTTGCCGGGCCCGCGGCGTGGAGACAAAATGGCTTCCAGGCACGCGCCAGACGCTGAGGCTGGGCCCCGAGGAGCACCGCCAGTGAGCCTGGCTCGGGGCGGGTGGGGCAAACCGGCCAGAGGTCCCGGCGGTGACCGGAGAACCAAGCTGGAATGGTGCTTTAGGAGGTACAAGCGGCAGGCAGAGGTCCTGGCCCGCGCAGGCGGTTGGCAGGCAGAGCAAGTGCCAAGCTGCCTGGCTCGGGCCGGAAAGATGGCCGCCGACTCCTAGGATTGGTTAGGAGTGGAAAGTGGGAGGGATTAAAGATTGTGAGGCCTCCAGTGAGGCCATGAGGTGGGAGGGGTTAAAGATGGCGAGGCCTCCAGTGAGGCCATGAGGTGGGAGGGGTTAAGGATGGCGAGGCCTCCAGTGAGGCCATGAGGTGGGAGGGGTTAAAGATGGCGAGGCCTCCAGTGAGGCCATGAGGTGGGAGGGGTTAGGGATGGCGAGGCCTCCAGTGAGGCCATGAGGTGGGAGGGGTTAAAGATGGCGAGGCCTCTAGTGAGGCCATGAGGTGGGAGGGGTTAAGGATGGCGAGCCTCCAGTGAGGCCATGAGGTGGGAGGGATTAAGGATGGCGAGGCCTCCAGTGAGGCCATGAGGTGGGAGGGGTTAAGGATGGCGAGGCCTCCAGTGAGGCCATGAGGTGGGAGGGGTTAAGGATGGCGAGGCCTCCAGTGAGGCCATGAGGTGGGAGGGGTTAAAGATGGTGGGGCCAAGATGGCGGACCCCCAGTGATTCCACGTGTCCAAGATGGCGGGCCAAAGCTGGCGACCCCCCCAGTAATTCCATGTGGCTGCTTACCAGAATGGCCAGGCCCAGGCAGCAGGGGTGGGCAGGCACAGGGTGAAGGGCACCAGGGCGCGAGTCCGAGTGGAGGAACCAGATGGAGCGCGGGCTGGACTTGGCGGGCTGGGGGCTGTTTAGCAGAGTGGCGGCCACCTAGATGGAGGAGGCAGGCAGCCCCGGCAGGCGGGTCTAAGCAACGCCAGGCGCGGAGAAGACATAGGCGCGCGGTGTGGCGCAGTCCGCGGGTGGCGCGGTCCCATTCCAGCGGCGGGCAGCGTGGGCAGGCGGGAACGGCGGTTTTAGGAGGTCCAAGCGGCAGGCAGGAGCAGAGCAGGTGCGAGCATCACCCAAGGAGCCTGGCTCCGGGCGGGTGGAACTGGCAGCCTGGCGGCCGGCGGAGCCTGCACGCCCCGGCAGTGGTGGCTGCGGCCGCAGTGGCAGTGGAAGATTGCCATCGGCGCTCCAGAAGAGAGCTCGTGGGAAGGAAAAGATGGCCACTGGCTCTCAGCAGAGCGCAGGGCTGGAATGATGGCCGCAGACTCTCAGCAGAGTGCAGGATCAGAAAGATGGCTGCGGACTCTCAGCAGAGCCTGGGGTGGGAAGAAGGCCGCCGGCTCTCAGCAGAACTCGGGGCTGGAAAGATGGCCGCAGACTCTCAGCAGAGCCCGGGGCGGGAAGAAGGCCGCCGGCTCTCCCGGAGAGCGCGGGGCTGGGGAAGAAGGCTTACGGTCCGGACAGGCACGGGGCAGCAGCGGCGGCAGTGGTGGGAGCAACGCCTGCAAGCGGAGCGCTGGTGTGGGACCTCACAGTCGAGCTGCTGGCGGGTCAGAGAGTCCGGGGCTCAAAAAGAGAGTAAAAATAAAAAGAGAAAACAGAAAAAAAAAAAAAAAAGGAAAAAAATGGGGAGGGACCCAAGAGTTCTCCCGGTTCGGAACCAAATGATAAGTAAAATAAAAAATTAAATACGAGTAAAATAAAAATAATGTGCATACGGCGGAGTGTGAAAAACACGAGAGAGGTCCGGTACACGTGGCATGTAAAGTTTTAATGGCACGGCTCTCCCGGGGATCAGGGCGAGGCACCGTGGGGCCCACGCGCCTGTCCGCAGCTTGAGGATGCGGGCTCTCCTTTTCAAGGTATGCATCTCGCGAGATGGGGGTTTACTCGTGGGAACGCCCAATTCTCGCGGGGGTTTCAGCCCCTCCCTTGCCCTGCAGAGGTCATGTGACACAAAGTCACATGAGTGCAGGACCCAAATTAACACTAATGTGGTTTTGTTTTGTTTTGTTTTGTTTTGTTTATAAATTTTTATTGGTGCATTGTGATCATACGTCACAATGGAATACAAGACTTGTGTGTATATTCAAGTACACATCATCCAATTAGCCTTTATCCAGTCCCCATCCCATTCCCCCACCCCCGCAATCCCATGCTAGATTTGGTGTTTGAAGAATTTCTAACCTCCCTTATAACAAAGACAAGAATACATGGCCTAGTTTCCATGAATCAGACCAATCTGCAAATAAACAGACACCAGGAGTTACTAGTAGGAAATTAATAGGTAACAGGCAGTTCAATGAAGTTGCAGCCTCACAGGAGTGGCAAGAGTTTCAGTAGTAACATCCATACCTGGTGCTAGAGGCTTTGCAACATAATGTACAGCTTGTGTCCAAAGCAATAGCACCGGTGTCTTCTCAGATCAGTTTCAAGGCTGAATTTAAGTGTTACTCTGGGCTTGTTTATCATTCTGAAACTTCTATTAGTTGAGTAATGAATCACTTTATTTTTTTTCTTTCATAATTTTTCTTAATGGTGATTGTATATGGTATATGTATTTCTTCTCTGTGTCTGTCTCTGTCTCTCTCTGTGTCTGTCTGTCTGTCTGTCTGTCTGTCTCTCTCTGTGTGTGTGTGTGTGTTTGTGTGTGTGTGTGTGTGAAGAAACTGTTTTCGAATTAGCAAAAATAGGCAGACTTGTATAAGAGTCTATATCTTGGGTGATTAAGTAAAGATATACATTTTTTCAGTTTATTTTTCCTGGTAGATCCCTAAATAGTATATCTAGAGGTTGTTTTTCATATTTTGCTTTGTTTTGCAGGGTAGGAAACATTAATAAATTTAATAAAGGTTAATTTAACAAATATGGGGATAATGTTAATGAAATCCAACAAAAAAAAAAATGATGTTGAATTTCAGAACTAGCAATAGCATCAGGCTCGTTACCAATACTATAACTAGCAGGGCAAATGGAAGTTAACAGTTATCATAACCCAGAGAAAGAACACTTGTAACAATAAAGTAGTATTGGCCAAAAGGAAATATGTGTTTCAGTTACTTTCGATCTATTCTCTCTAAAATCTGACCAAGAGAAGTATTCCTCACTACGGATGTTTCAGAGCTAGATTTTCAATGTTTTCGCAGTTTAGTCCCCTTACTCTAAAATAACTCTGCCATGCCTTTGGTTGCCAATTCAGGAAATTACCCAATTTAATAAAGCAAAATAATAAATCTTGCACTTGTGCCTGGCCTGTTTGCACACATCTGTAATACCAGTGTTTGGGGGGTGGGGGCTAAAAGGAAGAACACAGTTTCCAGTACAGCCTCAACAATTTAGTGAGACTCTCAGCAATGCAGAGAGATCCTGTTTCAAAAAAAGGTAAAGATGGGGCAGGAGATTAGCTAGGATGTGGAACGCCCCTGGGTTCAATCCCCACACAGACACATGTACATGCATACGTACAATAAACCTTCCATCTGATTCAGGTGAGAGAGAGGTCATAGTGCCTATCAAGTCACTTCCTAGTGAAGAATTTCCCTCCATCCCCTCTTCTCATCCTTCTCTTCCAACTCACATCACTACTCAGCGCCTGAGAATCGCAAGCCCTTTGGGAATCTCTGTATAAACCTGATGCTTTGGGCTCTGCAACCTTTGAGCTAAAATTTCCTCTTTTTCTCTTGGTACTATTTTGCCACACACATTTTATCTTTGAAAGTGTATGGTCATTTCTTTCCCTATTGATGCTCTCTATTCTTTGAGTCTATGTCTTAGCTCCAGTTTGCTATTATTTTATTTGTAGTCTTGGTAATCAACTAGAACATGTGTAGACAATACAGAGTATTTAATGGACATATGTATCTGAATCTTAAGGGATTAGTATAATTCCAAAATGTAGGCAAAAATGGGAAAAAACGGGGAGGATTTCTGTTTTTGTTTTTTGTTTTTTGTGGTACTGGGGTTCCTGGAAACCCTTCTACCTCTGGGCTACATTCCCAGACACCTATTTTATTTATTTATTTATTTATTTATTTATTTATTTATTTATTTATTTATTTTGGTGGTACTGGGGTTCCTGGAAGCCCTTCTACCTCCGGGCTACACGCCTAGACCTATTTTTACATTTTTACTTGGAAACAGGGTCTCTGCAGCTGGCTTCGGAACTGCGCGATCCTCCAGTCTCTGCCTCCCAAGCGCGGGGATTACAAGCGTGCACGCCGGGGTGACACCTATTTTTTATATTTTTATTTGGAAACAGGGTCTCTTAAGCCAGCAAAGCGGGCTTCGAACCTGCGCTAATCTCCTGTCTCTGCCTCCCAAGTGCGGGGATTACAAGGGTGCATCACCATGTCCAGCTAGGATTTCTGTATTTTTAAAGAGATGGACAATGAGAGTAAAGAGCCTAATCATAAAACATACATACATGCGTGCACACTCGCGCGCGCGCACACACACACACACACACACACACACACATGCACACACACTTAGGTCTTATTGAAATGGAATATTTCTAAGTAGAAGATTGAAGGTTGTGGGGAATGCAGGTTTGCACATCTAATTAGAGGTACAAATGCAGCTGTATCTTATAGCCAGTTATCAAATGACTTTGTTTCTTGTGCTACATCATTTAACCTACGTGTGTGTGTGTGTGTGTGTGTGTGTGTGTGTGTGTGTGTGTGTGGTACTAGGGATGGAACCCAGAGGCATTCTACCTCTGAGCCACATCCCCAGCTCTATTTTTCATTATTTGTTTTAAAACATGGTTTCACTAAATTGTGGAGGACCTCACTAAATAACTCAGGCTGTCCTAAAACCTGTGGTCCTCCTGTCTCAGCCTTCCAAATGCTGGGATTACAAGAATGTGCTGCCGTGCCCAGCTAAACTACATCTTATAAACAACCAAAAAATGAAATCCAAGACACTTGAATGCAGCCATGAGTTTAGTGAGGTTAGTTTATAACCACATAACTAAGAATATTAATCTTTGTATTGGTAAAATATGTAAACCCAGAGGCATTTTAAATATGTATATCTCTGTATTTGCTTCTTTACTTATAGAATGAATCTTGAAATGTAAAATAAATATTTTTAAATAGTACACATAAAGAACTTTTTAGCAAAGTGTCCCATAATGAATATGCAATATATAATAGCTAGTTTGTAGTCAGGCATGGTGACAGGTGCCTTTACTCCTAGTATGTGGGAGGCTGGAACAGGGGATTGCAGATTTAAGGACAGCATGGCCTCAATAACATAGAAAAGTTCTCAGCAACCTATGGAGACTGTGTTTCCAAAAAATTAAATAGTACTGGTATATAGCTCAGAGGTAGAATGCCTCTGTGTTCAATCTCCATACACAGAATCCAATTCTTATTCTTGATTACTATGGGTAAAATATAAAAGATAGATTGAGATAATATATTGCTAAAGAGAAAACAATGGTTATAGTTATGTCAGGAGTCTTAAGGTAAACAATTTTAGAAAGAGTAAAGGAAGGGACAGAGTCTGTGATGCTCCTTAATTTGTGGTGTGAGTATTTGATTGATACACATTTGTAAGTAAGCGAGGTAGATAGTTTGATAACATTAATTAACATGGATTAAATAAGCATCACAGAAAAACAAAAATAAGAGTGGAAAATTTTTCAGTCTAGGAGAAAGCTATAATGTAGAAATATAATCTGGAAAGTTTGAAATGATTTAATATATGAAAAAGCAGAAAGTTATGACCCATGACCTATGAAACAGTAATTTGTTCTCACTAAGACTGCCAATAATTTTCTTTTCTCACTTGTTATGAGTCTCCTCTTCATTTTCTTTAAGTAATAATTAGCTCTTCCCTGACTGTCATCACTAATCTCATCATATTTGGCTGAAAAATCTTTTTCTGGAATCCCAATATGAATCTAGAATTGCACCAAACAGACTAAAGTTATGAAAAAATCATAATCATAAAAATATATTTTATTTTAAAATAATGACGGAAATAAAAATGTCTTTTAATGTTACCCTGAAATTTTAATGTTTCTATTTTGCTACATTATTTTTATAGTAAAACATTTCTCACTTTATTTATTTATTTATTTACTTATTTATTTACTGTGGTACTGTTAATTGAACCCAGGGGCATCCTACATCTGAACTACACCCCCAGCCCTATTTTTTATCCTTTATTCTGAAACAGAGTCTCACTAAGTTGTGGAGGGCTTCCCTAACTAGCTGAGGCTGGCCATGAACCTGTGATCTTGTCTCAGTCTCCCAAGTACTGAGATGTCAAGAGTTTGCCACCACACCAGGCTCACTCTGTCTTTTTAAATTGTCTTTTTTTATTGGTGCATTGTAATCATGCATCTTAATGAAGTACAGGATGGTAGAGGCATACATGCATATATCATTTAGCCCTATGCTAATTTCCATTTCATTCCCTCCCCTCTTTCTCCTTGTGTTCAGCTTAGTGACTGACTTTGATATGTTTGTGAATGTACATCATGTGCATTAGGGAGCTTCCCTCCTTCCCCCCATAACCTCCCTCAGTTAGGTCACCTTCTTTACTCATCTAAGGTTGCTCCTTGATTGTCGAGAGTCACTACCATGTCCCATTTTCTCCCTAGCTTCTGCATATTAGGAAGCACATCTGACTTTTTACTCTTTGTCACTAACTCATCTCACTTAGCATAATGTAAGTCTTTTTAAATTTTCTACATTTCTCATTTTCAGATAGCATCTCTCATCCTGTTATTTATTTTAAATTAATCACACAAAAGTGAATTTATGGTATGTATATGTAGAGAGATCTAGCTATCAATATTTTCATTATTATTAGTTCATTGTACTTATATATCATAGTGAGGTTCAAATTCATGCATACACTTATACAGAACTTGATGTGTTTTCCTTTTGGTCCCATCTCGCTACCCACCCCACCCCATATTAATAGTGATACTGATAGTAAAACATTCACACATGCACATAGCATAACCCAAACTGTTTTTTTGAATCTCTTCTTTTTTTCCACATCATGGCCCCTCCTTTCTCCCCCTCCACTATTCTACTAGACTCTCTCCTCATTTATCTAAAGTGACTTTTGTTTCCTATTTTCTCCCTAATTTCCATATATGAGAAAATACATTTAACCCTTAACTTTCTGAAACTAGTTGGTCTCACATAGCATATAGCAAATGGCACAATTTTCTTCTTCTTTATGACTGAATAGAATTTGATTGTGTGCATATCCATACATCTGCTGATGCACACTTAGATTTTTTCCATGATTAGACTATTGTGAATTGTGCTTCTATAGACATGCATGCATCACTATATTTTGTGTGTGTGTGTGTGTGTGGTACTGGGGTTCCTGGAAGGCCTTCTACCTCCGGGCTACACTCCCAGACCTACTTTATACTTTTTTATTTTTGGAAACAGGGTCTCTTAAGCCAGCGAGGCTGGCTTCAAACCTGTGCGATCCTCCTGTCTCCACCTCCCATGCTCTGGGATTACAAGCGTGCGCCACCATGCCTGGCTCACTATGTTTTTTTTGTTTTGTTTTGTTTTTTTACTTCAGTTCTTTCGGAAAAATACCTGTGGCCAGTAACTATAATATTAAACAACACAGACTGAGAGAAAAAAATTTATCATTTCAGAAAGCTATACTCTAGAACTGATCTAGATTAATTGCATTCATTCCCTAATTTCTGTACCAGATGCTGAAGACTCCCAAACCTGTTACTCCAGTTATGTGATATACTTGGTAGACTTACTCTATCAAAATTCTCATTTTTTTAACTTTTTTTTGTCTGTCACTTCCAAGATCACATGTAGTTACAAAGGAAGAAAATGCATTGTGTTAGATTATGACCAGTAAAAAAATAAATGAAGTCTACTTTTCCCTTTTGCTAGTCTGACAGTAACTCATGACTGAAGCTAATTGCACCATTTTGTATTAATGAAGTTCAGAAAAAAAATTATGGAGAGGCAAAGGACCAATTCTGACTAGACTTTTTGTTTGTTTCCATTTCTTATATTTTATATATGTTATATTTTTGCTATTGATGCATTCCAATTATACCTCATAGTGAGGTTCAAAGCAATACAAACTACAAACATACATGTATGTGTCATTTGGTATTTTCCTTCAACATCCCATCATCCTGCCAATTATTTTCTCTCCATATATGTTAGAAATATTGGTAATGATAACTTCAAATATTAAAATTGCATTATTTGTAAATATCATTAGCAATCAGGGAGATGCAAGTAAAAAACCACAATGATAGGTCATCTAACTCTAATCAGAATAGTAGTCATAAAGAAGTCAAATAACAATAAATGTTGATGAAGATATGGGGAAATAGGAATGTTTCTACACTGTTGATGCTACTATGGAGTTCAGCTGCTATGGAGATCAGTGTGGAGCTTCTTTACAAAACTAGGAATGAATCCACCATATGATCTGGCTGTACCACTCCTGATTATCTTTCCAAAGAGTTTGAAACCAGAAAACAACAGTAATATATGCATCCCCAGGTTCACAGAAGCATTATAATCATTAGCCAGATTATAAAACCAACCTACGTATCTATCAACAGATGAATGTATTACAAAATTATGGATAATATACACAATGGAATTATACTCAACAATAAAGAAGAACAAAATTACGTCATTTGCAAGAAAATGGAAGAACCTAAAGAACATTATGCTAAGTGAGATTAGCCAATCACAGAAAGTGAAGGGCTATATGTTTTCTCTAATATGGGAAAGCTAGGAAGTAATTGGCGTACAAGAGGGACTCCAGATAATGAAGAAGAAACCTCAGTGGAGCCAGGGAGGAGGTCTAAGGGAAGGGGAAGAGGAAGACTGAGGTTCATTGATGAAAATACTAACTTGACTGTTGGTGTATATATGTAAATAAACCAACATCAATCTCAGTATTTTGTATTTGGAAGGGAAGTAGGGAGAGGCAGGATGGGGTACTAAGTGCTGTGTGTATGTATGTCACTGTCAACATGATTTACATTATGATGTGAAACTATAATTCACCAATAAATGCACTTTAAAAATTCCATTATTTGAACTATTTTTTATCAAGTTTCTTTTCTTCTCTTCATATCCATCTTTCTATCTATTCCCCTATTACTCTAGAATCTTTCATCATTAATCTGAAGTCCCTTTTGCTTTCTATTTTATCTTTAGGTTCTACATATGAGAGAAAATATAAGATCCTTGCCTTTATGAGACTGGCTCAACTCTCTTACCATACTATTCTCTGTTCCACTCATTTTACTGGAAATGACATAATTTTCTTCTTCCTTGTGCCTTGTGGCTGAGTAAAATTCCATTGTGTGTATGTCCACATTTTCCTTATCTTTTTTTTTTTTTTTTTTTTTTGCAGATCTGGAGATGGAACCCAGGGGCATTTGACCTCTGAGCTACACCCCCTGCCTTATTTTATTTTATTCCTTATTTTTGAAACCAGGTCTCACTAAGTTGTGGAGGGCCTCACTAAGTAGCTGGACTGTCCGTGAACCATGATCCCCCTGTATCAGCCTCTCAAATGCTGGGATTACAAGATGTATGAGTTCATCACTATGTTAATGTCTTGAGTGGCCTGACTTATACTTAGTACTCAAAAATGTGTTGACTAAAAACTAAATAGCAAATAAGTATTTATTCCACTTTGAGAACAGACTCAATACAGGCTTAAAGACTCTAAAGTTAACAGACTATGAGATTAATTGAAATAATGAATCACCCAGCTAAGCCCATTTCAATGAAACTAGAAAGTTACTCTCTGCTTTAGGGTAAGAAAAGAAGAGCATTAAAAAAAAAACCAGAAAAACAAACAAACAAACAAAAAAACAGAGACTCTGGTGATGCCTTTGCAAATTCCAGGAGTCATGCTTATGTTCTTTTTTTTTTGCATTTTTTCACTTTATTTTAATGTATAGTAGAAATAAAGGATTTCTGATAATGATAATCTCCAATAGAATCCCTGACTTACCAGAGCCCCAACTGCATTAGCTATAATATTTTGACTATGATTAAAACACTAATTTCTCTTATTTCACAAACTAAAATACTGAGAACGTGCACTATGTGTGTAATAAACACAGCTCTTTAAAAGCTCTGTCAATACTAGGAAAAATTATCACCACTCAAATGTGGTTTTATTATTCTCATGACACCAAAATATGCATTACAAATGGTTTTTTATGACAACAGTAAATTCACATCTTTCCACAGATGCCAGAGTCTTTTTAAGATTGGTGATAGAGATATACAGAGTCAGAGATGTTTGTCATATTGTGCTCTGATTTATAGTAAATTATTACAGTTTGCTAGGTAACCATAATTTTGTAACTTATGTGATATAGTGAAACTATTTAGTTGTCCATGATAGAGAACTGATCTATTGCTAAACAGTAGCTGTCACCTGAGTTTCCCAGTTTATCAGGCATTATCAGTCATTCTGTTTATGTTGATGTGTGGCTCAAAATAATCTAGTGCACACAAAAATTCAAAATATTTATGTATTAATCTCATCACATCATCTTCTGCATTGGTACATATGACAAGACTTCTACTTTTTTTTAAGTCCAATTATATTTATTATATGTGTATATCACCTTTACTTTATCATTCATTTGTTCATTTTTTTTGCAAAAAAGCTATTTTTATTTTATTTTAATTAATTTATTTATTTTATTGGTGCATTATTTTCATACATCATAGAGGGGTAATAAAAAAAAGACTTGTGTATACATACATGCACACATCACCCAGTCAGCCCCCATTCAATCCCCACCCCCTTCCTCCCTAACCCTCCCTCCCATGCTTGGCTTAGTGATTGCTATTGATACGTTTGTCTAAATACATCATGTGCCTCAGAGAGCTTTTTTTTCTCACCTCCCATCCCCTCAGTCAGATCGCCTTATTTGCTCCTCTCTAGGTTCTCCTTTTTGCCTGGGGCTCCTCCTGTGACCATTTCACTTTAGCTTTCACATATTAGTGAAAGCATCCAATTTCTTACTTTTTGCAACTGACTAATCTCGCTTAGCATAATGTCCTCCAGTTCCATCCATTTCCCTGAAAATGCTATAATTGTATTTTTTTATGGCTTAGTAAAACTTCACTGTGTACATATCCCACAGTTTTGTAATCCATTCATCCGCTGATGGACATCTTGGTTGGTTCCAAATTTTGGCAATGGTGAATTAAGCAGCTATGAACATAGATATGCATGGATTGGTTTGATAGTTTGGTTTACTTTCTTTTGGATAGATACCCAGAAGTGGTATTGCTGGATCAAATGGTAGATTGGTTCCCATTCTTCTGAGGATCCTCCATACTGTTTTCCAAAGTGGTTGCACTAGTTTGCAATCCCACCAACAATTTTTTAGAGTTCCCACTTCTCTACATCCTCACCAGCATTTATTGTTGCTTGTGTTTTGAATGATTGTCATTCTAGTTGGAGTTAGGTGAATTTCAGAGTAGTTTTGATTCGCATCTCTCTGATTGCCAAAGATGTTGAACATTTTTTCATGCATTTATTGGCCATTTGAATTTCTTCTTTTGTGAAGTGTCTATTACATTCACTTGCCCATTTTTAAATTGGAGTATTTGTTTTTTTGGTGTTGATTTTCTTGAGCTCTCTGTATATTCTAGATATTAGTCCTTGGTCTGAGGAATAGGTGGCAAAGATCTTTTCCCATTCTGTTGGCTCTTGTTTGAGGATCTTGACAGTTTCCTTTGCTTCAGTTTTATGCAGTCTCATGTATTGATTTGCCTTTTAGTTTCTTGTGCCTTTGGTGTCTTGTTGAGAAAATTATTATCTGTGCCAATGTGTTGCAGTGTTGGATCTATGCCCTCTTCAAAGAGCCTCGAGGTCTCTGGTTTAATATCCAAGTCTTTGATACATCTTGAATTGACTCTTGTGCAGGGTGAAAAGGTGGGATTTAATTCCATTTTTCTGAATATAGATAACCAGTTTTGCCAACACCATTCATTGAACAGACTGTCTTTCTTCCATTGTATGTTTTTGGCCCCTTTGTCAAATATCAGTTGGCTGTATGTGTGTGGTCTCAACAAATTCAGCAAAGTATCTGGATACAAAATCAATCTTAAAACATCTGAAGCCTTTCTGTACACCAACCATAAATCCACTGAAAAAGAAATCCAGAAAACACTTCCACTCAGGATCTCCCACAAAAAATAAATAAATAAATAAAATAAAATACTTAGGAATAAACTTAACCAAGGAAATAAAAGGCCTCTACAAAGAAATTTATAAAACACTGAAAAAAGAAATTGAAGATCTTAGAAGATGGAAAGATCTTCCATGTTCATGGATAGGCAGAATAGACATCATCAAGATGGCTATACTTCCAAAAGTTATCTACAGATTCATTGTAATACCAATTAAATTACCAAGACCATTTCTCACAGACATAGAAAAATCACTCCTTAAATTTATTTGGAACAGCAAAAAAATCCAGAATAGCCAAAGTCATTCTCAGCAACAAAAAACATGCAGGAGGAATCACAATACCTGACTTTAAACTATATTACAAAGCCACTATAATAAAAACAGCATGATACTGGCACAAAAACAGATACAATGACCAGTGGAACATATTAGAAGATTCAGAAATGAAACCACACACATACACCCAACTGATATTTGACAAAGGGGCCAAAAACATTCATTTGTTGATAAGAAATTTAGATAATTTTCTTACCTTGCCTATTTTTACATGCTGTTGAATTCAGTTTGCTACTATTTTGTTGAGGATATTGGCCTATAGACATCTTTATTTTTAATGCTATTGACTTTGGTATTAGGGTAGTGCTAAACTTGTGAGTTTGGAAATATTTTCTCTCTTTCAGTCATTTTTTTTAGAATTTATAAAATTTAGGAACTGAAAGAATTGACTCTTTAAATATTTGGTAGCATTAATCAGTGAAGTCATCTGCTCCTGAACTTTCCTTTGTTGGAAGGTTTTTGATGAGTAATTTACTTTTTTAAATTTTTATAGGCCTTTTTATGTTTTCTATTTCTTCAAGAATCAGTGTTGTTAAGTTATAAGTTTCTATGAATTTGTCCAATTTTATATTATTCAATTTGTGGATGCATAATTATGCACAATGCTCTCTCACACCTCTTTTATTTGTTTGGCATCATATTTTCTTTTATTTCTCTATTTTTTTGTGTGTGTGGTACTGGGATGGAACCAAGGGGCTTTCAACCCCTGGGCTACACTCTCAGACCTATTTTATATTTTATTTGGAAACAGGGTCTCACTAAGTAGCTGAAGCTGGCTTCAAATCTGTGAAATCCTCCTGTCCCAGTCTCCCAAGCGTGGGGATTACAAGCATGAGCCACCACATCCAGCTTATTTCTCATATTTTTATTGGAAATTTTCTTTCTAGTTTTGAGCCTAGCTAAGAATTTATAAATTTTTTTATCTTTTTCAAAAGACAGCTCCTTTTAATTACTTTTTTCTCTTATTTTCTATTTCTGCTTAATTTATTTTCTTTGAAGTCTTTATTATTTCTATCTACCTTATAATTATTAGATTATTTTATTCTTTTCATGGTCTTTTCAGATGCAAATTTAGGTTACTTAAAATAATTATTCTTTTTAATGTACTATTTCATTACCATAATAGCATCCCTCTGTACTGTTTTTGCTGTAGCCATACATCTTGCTTTTTGTTTTAAATTTTATTTGTCTGGAAATATTCTGTATTTTCTCTTTTGATTTTTCTCTCTCATTTGATATTCAATAGTGTGTTGTTTACTTTTCATATATTGGAGTATTTTCCATTTTTTTCTTCTGATGTTTTTATATGCTTTTATTGGTAAATTATAATTATACATCAAGATGAGGTGGAGAATGATAGTAATATCCATGCATACAACACTTGCACACAACACATCCCATCTTTTCCCTCCCCTTCCTTGTATATGTCATTGATATTAGTACTGATGTGTTTGTAGATCCCATAGCATTATTTACTTATTACCTTCATTATGTACCTATCACCCTCCCTCTCCTAAGCCCACTCCATCACTCCACTAGTCTCTATGCCTTTATATGAGGTCTCTTTTCAAAGTTTCTCAATTTCTCTCTAATGTCTACATATGAGGGAAAAAAATTAGAATTATTCTCTTTCTGAGCTTGGATAATCTCACTTAGCATAATATTTTCTAGTTCCTTCCTTCCATTTTCCTGCAGATGACATAATTTTGTTACTTTATTTGACTGAGTAAAATTATGTTGTGTTTATATATTACAGTTTTGTAATCATGAATCACAAATCTGTTTCTATTTCTAGCTTTCTTTCATCATGGTTGAAAAACACTTGGTAAGATTTAATATTTAATTTTTTCAAACTTTATTTTGTGTTTTAAGCCAGAGGATATTCCCTATGCTTTTAAGAAGAATCGGTATACTGTTGTGTGAAAGTCTCATCTCTGAACATTGTTGAATTTGGATCATATTTTCAAAACATTGGCTTCTGGGGATACATTCTAAACCTAAGCCGTAACATATACCTTATATCTTGCTGGGCCAATGGGACACGGGCTCCCAGGGCCAGAACTCAAATCCAGAGCTCCAC
The DNA here is from genome assembly GCF_963383645.1 of Muscardinus avellanarius. Classification (NCBI taxonomy): domain Eukaryota; kingdom Metazoa; phylum Chordata; class Mammalia; order Rodentia; family Gliridae; genus Muscardinus; species Muscardinus avellanarius. The sequence continues at coordinate 169,568,436 of NC_137786.1, read as the reverse complement.
ACAAAAGAGCGCACCCCATCCCCACTTCAGGAAGCTTGAGTAGAGAAAAGTAAAAGGGATTAAAACATATATTGAGCAAGGCATAATGATGCAGGATTGTAATACTACTACTTGGAAGACTAAGAGAGGAGGACTGCAGGTTGGAGTCCAGCCTCCACGAGTAGTGAGACTCATCAGCCTAGTGAGACCCTGTTTCAACATGTAAATAAAATAGGACTAGGGGTGTAGCTTGGAGGGAGAATGCCACTGGGTTCAATCCCTAGCAACACACACACACACACACACACACACACACACACACACACAATTTGCTGATTAATAGTGAATCCTTAAAATATTTTTTAAAGTATAATTAAAATGAAGGAAGAGTGGCTTTGACTAGGCACGGAAGGAAGATGGAGAAGATTGTAAAGATAATTTCATCATTTCACATGTGACAGCATAAGAGCACATATGTTAATAGATGGTGGCAATGGGATGGGAAGGTGTGGGTAAAATGTTGAAGACCTAAGAACTTAGGAGGGTGGGATATGATTAGAGTATGTGGAAACGTAGAGCAAATTAGTACAGATAAAGTTTCATTTTGGCATATTTTAGCAAGAGGTCATAAAGATATTTTCCATAGTTTTTTCTAAATCACTTAGTTATTCTATTCATAAAATAGAATATATTTAAATAAGTTTATTTTAATTTACTTATAATAAAAGAAAAACATAAAATATTGACATTTCATATTCATCTATTATAGTCTTCAAAATATTCTATGATATTTAATTTCAACTTTGCAGTAAAGTCTTGTACTTCTTTGATAAATTGTATTTCCAGACATCTTAAATTTTGTATTTATGTAAATTATATCATGTTACAAGATATATTGTACATTTTAACTACCTTATAATATTAGTTTTGATTTTATGGATTAACTATACAAGTGATAACCTTGGTAAACATCCCTACTAATTATAACAATTTGCAGAATCTTTGAAGTACTTCTTATTTTAGATAATTTATATGCAAATATACACCAATATTTTGTTTCTTGCTTCATGAACTGTAAACATTTAATTAAATTGTTTTTACTCTGCATTTGCAATAATGGCAAACATTTCTGATACATTGTTAAATAGTAAGAGATATAAAAGAAACTTTCAATTTTACTTATTTAAGGACCACATTGTTGTAGAATTTTTGGTAGATCATCTCCATAAGACCAAGGAAGTATTTTCTATTTATTAGTTAAGATATCTTGAATAAATGTTGCTATTATTACATTTTTTCTCTAAATTTATGGAGATAATCATTGTTTTTATCCTGTTAATCAATGAATGGAATATATTTTATTATTAGATTTTTAAATTTAAACTATTAGTTCCACAGTAAGTTCAATTTGCTCAGTGAATACATTGCTGGGTTTGGCTGGATATTATTTTGCTGAAGGTTTTTACAAATTTATTCATGAAAGAGAATGACCTGTCACTTTTTTAATACTACCCTCACAACCTTTGGTTATCAAGGCTGGATTAGCCTCACAGATTTCAAGTGTCTTTTTTCCTCTCTACCCTGGGAAATGTGTATAAACTAGTAATGATCTGTTTCTTTAGTGTTTAACTAAATGCTCCTTTAAATCACTAGGCTGAGTGCTTACTTTTTGCAGGGGATACTTTGTATCTCCCGATTAAAATTAATTTTTACAAGCTTTCTTTTCATTTAAAGAAATTTTCTATGTGCATCTCATATTAAGAAGTCAAAAGCTGTTTCACTTCTTTGTGGGTGAAGTATCTATATAAATTAACTTGAAATTTTTCTACATTGGAGATTTACTTCTACTTTCTCACTTATTTACTCAATCTGAACAACAAAAAAAAAAACCAGAATAGCCAAAGTACTTCTAAGCAACAGCACTATGCAGAGGCATCAGAATACCTGACTTCAAACTATACTACAAAGCCATAGTAATAAAAATCAACATGATGCTGGCACAAAAACAAATGCATAGACCAATAAAGCAGAATAGAAGACTCAGAAACAGCTCTGCACACTCAAAGCCAATTGATTTTTGACAAAAAGGCCAAAACATATCCTGGAAAAAAGTTGTTTATATTTCTATAGATTCCAGGTGTTTATTTTGTACATTGGGTTATAATCCAATACTACCTTATTTAAGATTTAGCTCTTTTTCCAGATTTGGTTTTTGGGAGCTCTTTCATGCAGTTGATTCTTGTTTCTTATCAACATGCCTGTATTATTATGGATGTTTTTGTTTGGATTTTTTTTGAAGATTTAAAGAAGTTTATTAAAAAGATAGAGATACAGGAGATAGTTACAGCCCCATGCCAGAATGGCATGGGGGGGTGGTCAGAGCCAATTCACCACCCCTGGATAATTTTATTTCTGAACATTTTCATAACTTTATGGCACTACAAAATGTGCTACTTGGAGAAAAGGCTAATTCTGGAGACAGGGAAAAAAAATTGCAAGATGAACATGGGGCTAATGTCCTAAAATTAAGAAACTGGTGATGCAATAACATTCAGAGCCCTGTGTAGCAAGTACTAGTTGTTTAACCAATTTATGTGGACACAATTTACCTAAGAGCTTCTATTAAGGGGCTAGGATTTTTCTGTAGTTTGAGTTAAATTTCATCTTCAAGGTTTTACCTAGTTTTGAATGTGAGCTTACTGGGAAATATTCCCCTACAGTAAAATTGCAATTTTATTTCTCCACGGAAGAAAGAACTTTGTCAATATCCATTATGTGCTTTTTAAACTATAAAAATATATTCAATACTTCTTGAGAAATTAACCTTAATGACTGAATCCAGGATTATAAGAACATTAAGAAAGGAAAATATCTTTCTTACTTGTTTCTATGAGACTCCTTAATGCCCACAAAGTTATAATGAATGGTCCAGTAAAAATAAAGATTATGTTTTACTTATTTAATAGAACAAGACAGTTTGAGAATCTTGTTACCCAGTACAACTCTGTCATAGGTATCCTAAGAACAATTCCAACATACATTCAAATCTTACTAAAATAGAAAAAAATGGTTATTACTCCTTTTTTATATTTTTGCTCCATAAACACTATTTCAGGATTTTTTTTGCCAATTTATTAGGATTTTCTAGATATTTCAATGTTATCTGTGCTCAAAGACAAATTTGCATATTTCCTACACAATATATAAACCTCTTACTTCCTTCTGGTCTTACTATTTTTCCTAGGAACTTCAGCATGATGTCAAACTAGTAATTGTAAAAAAAAAAAAAAAAAGAACATATTTTACTTTTCCCCAGTCTGAAGGGAAAGAGCATTTAAGTCCTTACTTCTAAGCATGATGATAGTTGTAGGCTTTTTAAATTGACTTTTAATCAAGTAAAGGAAGTCCTCTTCTAGTTCTAATTTACTGAATTTTTTTTATGAGTGAGCACGGTGATTAACAATGTGTCAACATAGCCAGGTGCTCTGAGAGCTCTCTTTCTAGATTGCAGATGGCTTTCTTTCCACTCTTTCCTCAGGTGGCAGGAGAAAGAGAAAAGAGACACAAGTTCTCTGGTATATTTTTTTATGCAACCATTAAGTCCATCATGAGGGCTTCAAAACCAAGATCTCATCTGAATTTAATTACTTCTCAAAGCCCCATCTCCAAAAATGGTCACATTGGTAGTTAAGGCTTTGACTTGTGAATTTTGAGAAATAATTCAGTTCATGTAAGAGAGCATACTTTGTATATTCTTTATTCTTTTAATATGTCAAATTGTGATTTAGGACACAATATGTGATCTGTCTTGGAGAATGTTGCACATAAGTTTGGAAAAAATGTATACTCATGCTGTCATTGAAATATTCAACAAATGTTCAATATATTGTTTTCTCTGTATTTTCCAAAGAGAAAAATACTTTTGGAGTGGAGTCTGAATCTTAAAGTTCTTTCAACTGTAATTCTTTACTATATTCATGAGGTGGCAGGTTGTGGGGAAAAGAAACCACTCTAAAATTCTACAAAATATCTCCATTCTCCATCCATTTTTGCTGTGAATTGAGTTTTTTTTTTATTGGTGCATTATGGTCATACATATTAATGGGGTACAAGAGGGTAGAAGCATAGATGCATGCATCTTTTATCTCTCTTCCAATTCCAACCCATTTCCCTCCCCTTCCTGCCTTCTCATGTTTGGCTTAGGATTGACTTTGATATGTTTGTGAAAGTAAATCATGTATATTAGGGAATTTCCCTCTTCCTTTCTCCCATTCCCCACAGTAGGTAGCCTTCTTTGCTTATCTATGGCTTCTCCTTCCTTATCTAGAATTTCTCTTATGCCGCTTTTTCTCTCTAGCTTCCACATATTAGGTAGAACATCCAATTCGTTACTTTTTGTGACTGGCTAATCTCACATAGTATAATGTTCTCCAGTTCTGTCTATTTCCCTATAAATGATGTAATTTTGTTCTTTGTGGCTGAGTAAAATTCCATTGTGTACATATTCCATAGTTTTGTAATCCATTCATCTGTTGATGAACATCTTGACTGGTTCCATAGTTTGGCAATTGCGAATTGTGCAGCTATGAATGTAGATACTCATGCATTAGTTTGGTAGTTTGGTTTCCATTCTTTTGGGTAGATACCCAGAAGTGGTATTGCTGGATCATATGGTAAGTTCATTTCCATTCTTTTTAGGATCCTCCATACTGTTTTCTAAAGTGGTTGCACTAATTTGAAATCCCACCAACAATGTATTAGAGTTTTTACTTCTCACATCCTTGAAAGCATTTGTTGTTGTTTGTGTTCTTTTAATTTATTTGTGTGTGTGTGTATGTAACATATTGAAAATGGCATACATTCACATTCAGACTGTTTGGTGCCCCCCCCGCTTCCTCTTCCTCCCTCCCAACAATGAGTGTCCAGGTTAGCCATGCTATATTCATACTTATTTACATATTTGGATGTAGCTCCTCCATTAATCAACCTCAGCCATCTTCTTTTCCTATCCTTCCATTCTATGAAACTAAATCCTTACCTCTCACGATGCACAGAAATCAACTTGAGATGGATCAAAGACTTAGAAATTAGACCAGAGACTGTGAAGTTATTAGAAGAGGGCATAGGCTCAACACTCCAACATATAGGAACAGGCAGTAACTTTCTAAACAAGACCTCCAAAGCACAGGAAATTAAAGCAAAAATTAACAAGTGGGATGACATCACAGAAAAAAGTTTCTTCTTATCAAGGGAAACCATCAAGAACCTAAACAGAAAGCCTTCAAAATGGGAGAAGATGTTTACCAGCTACCACTCTGATAGAGGGCTAATATCCAGAATATACAAAAAGCTCAAAACACTCTACACTAGCAAAATAAATAACCCAATCAAGAAATGAGCAACTGAACTGAATAGACACTTCACAAAAGAAGAGATACAAATGGCCAATAGATACATGAAATGATGTTCTACATCATTAGCCATCAGGGAGATGCAAATCAAAACTACACTGAGATTCCATCTAACCCAAATCAGAGTGGAAGCATAAAGAAATCAAATAACAACAAATGCTGTCAAGGATGTAGGGAAAGAGGAACTCTTTTACACTGTTGGTGGGAGTGCAAACTAGTTCAGCAGCTATGGAGATCAGTGTGGAGATTCCTTACAAAACTGGGAATGGATCCCCCATATGATTTGGCTATACCACTCTTGATTATCTTTCCAAAGAGGTTGAAACCAGAAAATGACAGTAATATATGCATCCCCATGTTTATAGCAACATAATTTGTAACAGCCAAAATATGGAACCAAATTATGCTAGTTCAGCAGCTATGGAGATCAGTGTGGAGTTTATGGGAAATATACACAATGAAATTCTACTCAGAAATAAAGAAAAAAATCATGTCATTTCCAAGAAGATGGAAAGACCTTGAGAACATTATGTTAAGTAAAATCAGCCAAGCACTAAAAGAGAAGCAACGTATGTTTTTTTCTAATATGTCCAAACTAGGGAGCATTGGGGATACCAGAGGAACTCCAGATAATGAAGGGGAAACCTCAGCAAAGTTGTTTGTGTTTTGAATGATTGCTATTCTAGTTAGAGTTAGGTAGAATATCAGAATAGTTTTGATTTGCATCTCTCTAATTGCTAATGATGTTGAACATGTATTCATCAATTTATTAGCCATTTAGCCATTTAAATTTCTTTCTTTGTGAAGTTTCTATTTAGTTCACTTGCCCATATTTTGATTGGGTGACTTGAGATTTCTTACATCTTTATATTGTATATGTAATATACAATATATACTCGATCCAGAAGTATGTATACCTTTATGAATACATCATCATTTCACCTTCAAAAGCATTCATGTGATAAGAAAACTTAACATATCTATCCTCTTAACTAATTTTGAGTGAAAGATGCAGAATTTGTGACTATCAGTATAATGCTGTACAGCACATCTCTAAAACTGATTTATCTCACGTAAACTAAACATTGGCAAGTTTCCTTTTATGCCACCTATCAAATGGGGGTTGTGACAAATAGAGTGTCTGATGCATAATAAGTGTTTGATAATTTGAATAAATAACTTCATAAATTATTTAATGGATCTCTATACAACATGAATGACACAATGCCTTGTATTATGTGTTCAAAAATGATAGTCATCATGTTACTATTTTTTTACGTATAATAATATAGAAAATGATATTTTATGACATTATGAAAGTGAGCATACTTCATTTCAGAAGTTTTTATAATTATGAAAAAATAAAAATATATCATGTTCATATGACTGTAGAAAGCCAGGTGTGGTGGCATATGGTTGAAATCTTAGTACCTGGAAGAAGGATTGTAGGTTTGAGATCAACCTCAGAAACTCAGCAATACTCTCAGCAACCTAGTGAACCCCGTTCTAAAGCAAAACAGAAAATAAATAAATAATGATTGCTGGGAGTATATCTCAGACATAGAATGCCCTTGGGTTCAATCTCTAGGACCTCCCAAGAAAAAGAAAGTAGGACAGAAGCAGTTATATAAAGACCTAATTTTGCATCCTAAATGTCACCGGTTTTATTCTGTAATTTATATAGCTCTGGCTGTAGATGCATACACTTCTCTAAGTCTCTCATGAATAAAAAAAAAGCATAAGGTGGAAGGAAATAAGGGAATGGGTAATCAGATATAATCCCTTCACATTACTCTAAAAGAAATTGCGGCCCAAGGGGATTAAGTAATTTCTTCATGTTACATGATTAGTTAGGATTTTCTTCTAAACAAGTCTAATGCACTTTACAGATGCTCCCTCGGCTTGCCTGGTTGATAACATCTTGCAGCTCTCAAATATTCCAGTCTAATAAAACTGCCATTAATTCAGTGGTCCTAAAATCAACTTAAAATATCTCTAGCCTATGCTTTGATGAATACAGCCTGCAGCATTTTCAAAGTGATTCTTCTCCTTGATTATGTTCTTGGAGATTATTTTGGATATACAAAGCCATTCTCTCAAAGATAGGGAGATTGTATTGTCCATTCGGCTGACACGAAATGATTTTAAATTGTTTCATAACAAGCAATTTAAAGGGAGTATTTTGAATCCAAAGGCTTTTCAATAAGGGCTCAGTGACATGGGAATGAAAAGAGAAGCCGTGAACAGATTACATGTAGAATAAAGAAAAGCAGGTTAAAAAAAAAACTGTACCAGAGATTGTTCAAAGAATAATCTTTCAAAAAGTACCCTCCATCTTGCTGATAATTTTACTATGCAACCACTCAAATACTGGTTATTTTAGTGGTTCATATTAAAAATTCATGAGTAATTTCTTAGTACTTTTTTTAAACTTTCATTTATCCCATCTACCCTCACTGCCAATTCTGTAATATGTATGTTTACCTGAATTTTTACCAAATAAAATATGTTATATAGCTGGAGTCTTGTAATAAATTAAAAAGGAAAGGCATGGGTTTTAAGTGAGATCATCTGAGTTTGTCCTACAGCACCTCTTTTTAATGTGTAACTATAAAGTTATCCGATTGCCATGAGGCTCAGTTACTTTATTGGTAGAGTAGGAAATAATAAGATGTGGTTTTCAGGCTTATCACAAGAGTTAATGAAAACACATAAAAACGTTTAATATGTAATGGATATGTAAGTCAACAGGAATAATAGCTATAAGTATTATTATTTTCTATAAAGTTGAATAGTCCTTATACAATTAAACTGCCTCTTACTAACTTGATTGTCCGGTTCATTCTTATATCTCTTATTGATGTTTGCAAGAGAAATAACACAAAGATGTTTCAATCAAATGTAGTATTTACATCTGAGAGCTGAAAAGGACTTTTTCTCAAGTCCACTCTTTCATTTCTGTCCATGAGCAGCTTAGACCTGTTTGAAAAGAGAGTATCTTTTCTTTTTCCTCTAACAATAAGATCCTGGGGATATTCATTAAGTATTTAATGACACAAATACTTAACTAAAGATTTTGTTTTCATTGAACTTGGCCTCATAAATGGGTGTCGGTTGATTACAGACAGATTTCTGCTTCCAAAATCATATTTTTCCGGAAAATTTATATAACCAAATAAGGTAGCCCCTATACAGGCTGTGTGGATAAATTTGGTAAGAATTTGAATAAGAGTATTCATATATGTCAGTAACATCAGGAAGTGTTTACAAAAGAGATGGAATGGAAGGTTACAGTCAGTATTTAGTGATGAAAATTGGAGAATTTTCTAGGTAAAGATAACATAGAAAAACCTTGTCACTGTGATATTATATGGAACATACAGAAAACTAAAATAAATAAGTATGCATAACTATAAAGTATGAAAGTAAAAACGTCGGAAGTTCAGGTCAGACTCCCAGGGTAAAGCCGGGCGTGGTGGCGCACACTTGTAATCCCCGTGCTTGGGAGGCTGAGACAGGAGGATCGCACAGGTTCGAAGCCAGCCTCAGCTGGCTTAAGAGACCCTGTTTCCAAATAAAATATAAAAAATAGGTCTGGGAGTGTAGCCCAGAGGTAGAGGGCCCCTGGGTTCCATCCCCAGTACCACCAAAAAAAAAAAAAAAGACTCCCAGGGTAGCATCAGGTTGTGATGATCCATACTATAAATAATGGGCTTTAGTTGGTTGGCAGAGGAAAACCACTGAAGATTGTTGAGTGGTTCATATTATAGAATCATATTACCAAATTATATAAATCATCTATCAAGACTTGCAGAACAACCAGAATAGTGGCAATAAATGAGAATATCTTCCTTGAGGAGGCCTTTGCAATTTCCCAGGCAAAATTCATGCAGGTTTGAATAAAGAAGACCTAGGGAAGAGTATTTCAAAGCTATTCCCTGGATATAGTTATTGTCATCAAAAGAAAGAAAATGAGGAGTCTAATGATAGAGTTTCTAGACTCAGAAACTTAGTATAGTTTCTATTAACTAAAATCAGAAACAGAAAATTAAACAGAAATTTAAAAATGAATTAATTTGGAAGCATTTTGTATTTGAGAAAATTAAGGGCCACTTAGGGTGACATGTAAAAATGGTTAACTTAAGAATTTGAGCATAGTGATGCATATCTGTAATCCATGTACTTGGGAGGTTGAGACAAGAATATCACAGGTTCAACACCAGGCTTAACAACTTAGCAACAATTTCAGCAACTTATTAACAGTTTGTTTCAAAAATAAAAACAAAAAAATTAAAGGCTGAGGATATTACTTGGAGGTAGAATGCCTCTGGTTAAATCCCTGTACCATACACACACCAAAAAAAAACTAAAAATAACATGAATTTACTATATGTTTATGACTAAAATTATATAATTATATTTACACTGTACTTCCTGTGTGTAAGCAAATAAACCTGTAGCAGAATGCAGGAGGGAGGGAATTGTTGGAATCAGCCAGGTGACCACTATAAATAACTTCAGTATTAATAGAGACAGAGGAAGTAAGTAAAAGCAGCAAGAATTATGACATGATGTATTTTACTATCATTGTTTTTCCAATAAATTGAAGTGTTTGTGTGTGTGTGTGTGTGTGTGTGTGTGTGTGTGTGTCTGTGTGTCTGTGTGTGTGTGTGTAGGATGATCTAAAAATTACTACGTTAGTACTCTGGGCAGAGAATGGTACCAGAGAAGGAAACAATAAAAGAGAAACAATACAGAGGGAAAATCTGATAGAATTCAGCTGCATGTAAAAATAGTTTATATAAACAAGATGATACATTGGAAATGTATTGAAGTCATTTAAAAATGTAAAAATTAACTACAGAAATTATGTTACCTTGTAACACTACAGAACTTGAACTCAAGTAGTGTGATTTAATATTTGTTTCTGCTTTATTCTCTCATATTAAATCTTATTTCTAAAATATGGTTAGAAAGCCTGACGTTATGGCTTGCACTTGTAATCCCAGTACTTGGGGGGCTGAGAAAGGAGGATCCCAGATTCATGGCCAGCAATTGAGTTAGACTCTGTTTCAAAATAAAGAATAAAAGAGAGGTCTAGGGGCGTCGGTTGAATACCCTTAGGTTCAATTCCCAGTAACACACACACACACACACACACACACACACACACACACACAGAATGGTTAGAAATATGGCCCCCTGAAACCATAGATTTAATATGTCTACTTTGATGATTCAAGGTACAAGGAATTTCCTTCTCCCGATTTCATATTAGACCAGCCTTCATCACCTGCCTAATCTATGAACACATTTCTAGGACCAACGACCAATTATAAACAGGCTTGTACTGAGTGGGGTTGTGTGTGAATGTAATAACTATACTTGGGAGCTGAGACAGGCATATTCTAGGGTGAAAGCCAGCCTCAGTAATTTAGTGAGATCCTTACCAATTTAGTAAGACCCTCTTTCCAAACAAAAAAATAAAATGTCTGGGGCTATACATCAGAGGTGGAACAAACCTGGATTAAATTTTCAGTACCACAAAATAAAAACAAACAGCAACAAAACAGACCTGTGAGATTCATTTGGGGTAAATAGCATGTGGTGTAGAAGGAGTGGATGTTAGGCAGATTAAAAGAAATTGTCAACTACCAGGATTATAGAACAGATATCACGAGTTCTGATTGGAAAATACAGAGACTAAAGTACTATTGAGGTATGTGAGTATAGTTGTAGAGCAGTAAGTCCAACAAAGTGGAAATAAATTCTGGACTTGTTCAAAAAAAGAAGTTTTCTTAATCTACAGTGCTCAGAATCCACTTAGATGAAGCTGCCTTAATCCACAGTGCTTAGATCCTTGATGGAATCTGTTGGGTGAATGACTGGACTGAACTTTGTATTTAGAAGCCAATTCTCCCAGAATGATGTTGGAAGAATTACATATGGCCAAATGAAAGAAATCAATTGAGGAATAATTAAAAGGCTGCCCATGGTGCTTTTTAACAAGTGTATGCTGATCTTGCAAATTTATATGTTCAAAGTATATCACCAAAAATCATTTTCTCAAACGGGATGTCACAAGCAGCTCCCTTTTGTAATTTTCTGGCATGAATCCCTGATTGTTCGCACATGTCTTGAAGCTAGGAACAATAGACTGTTCTTTGTGAGTATACCCTCCAAGAGTCTACAGAGTGTTAAATTTTGCTTGAAATTTGACAAGTTCCTTTTCTCCCACTTTTATTTTCAAGATACTCAATTCATCATTTTTGACAAGTATCCTTTGCTCTTTCTTTTATCTCATCTCTTTTTTAAAATATAAACTTTAGACTAAGGTTATAAATTATTTTACTCTATGCTGGAAATGTTATTTCTACAAAATTATTTCTCTTTCAGTATTATCTTCTTTAAGGCTAATGCCCTTAAGTAATAAGCTCTGACACAGTGGAATTTCTAACTCTATTGCTGACCTTTTTAATACAAAAATTCTCTATAGAAAAGAAATTTAAAAGTATGGCAGTGCTGGACCAGTGGTCTTTTCAATTGATTCTTTCAAGTATAGATTAAAATGTCTGTTTTATTTACAGATATTATGTGTCCTACAAATATTTGAGAAAAGTAATGACTTCCAGTTTACAAAACAATTTCACAATAATATGTTGTCTTGCCAGCCAGATTCTAGCAGCTTCCAATGAAGCAAGTTGGCATCCAATACAAGAATCTACAGTGGTAATATTTTCCTGAACTTCTATATACTACATATATCAGACTGCCTGAAGACTCTGGAGACTAGCACACACTAGTGCATCTTGAAAATGCAGAATAAAGTTCAAAATTTGAAGGAAGATACTTTTATCAAAATAGCAGATAAAATTTAAAAAGAGCCAATAAATTTCTCAGAAATAAAGAGGTTTTCTAGTTCCATTCATTTTTTCTGCAAATTCTGTAATTTTGTTCTTCTTGATAGCTGAATAAAATTTTATTGTGTGTATATACCAGAGTTTATGTTATGCTAAGTGAGATAAACTAGTCTCAGAAAGTATGGGGTTGAATGCTTTCTCTCATATGTGGAAGCTAGAAAGAAATCTGGAATTAAAAGGGACTTAAAGAGAATAGAATAGAATAGTGGGAAGGGAGGAAAATAAATAGGATGCAGACTGGAAGTAAATGGCTCAAAGAATGCAATATGCATATACATTATAGAGTTATCAATACCAATTTTAATAATATGTACAGGAAGAAGGAAATAGGATGGTATATGTAGGGTAACACACCAAGGACTATGTTAATGTATGTTTCTATAACTTTGAACTTCATTATGTTATAATATTAAGTACACCAATAAAAAATATATTAAAATAAGGAAAGAAGATAAAATTAGAGGTTATCATTAACTAAAAATCAAATATATATATTTCTATCTCTATTTAATATATATACAAATATTATTAAAACATATACCATTCATCTTTTAACATCCCCTAATTAGAGGTCCCCGATAGTCCAAAATTTTTTGCGTGTGCACACTAAAAGAGACAAAATATTTCAGTGATCCTGAAACTTTTCAAACATTTACAAAGCTAGGTTTTCAAGTAGAGGGTTGTTTTAGCTGCTAGCTTTGGTTTGAATATATTTAGATCTAAGAAACAGACACATGAACATTTCTTAACAGCCAATTGGCAATATGGGTCTGCATTTGCAAATCTGTCTTATGATTATAACATCTGATGGATTCCAACCCAACTCACAATACACTAAATATTTAATCTATATATTTATGAAACTAGAATTTGTTTGAAATGAATTGAATGGTACTACTTGGATTCCTCTATAACTGGTCAAAATAACAACCCAACTCACAATACACTAAATATTTAATCTATATATTTATGAAACTAGAATTTGTTTGAAATGAATTGAATGGTACTACTTGGATTCCTCTATAACTGGTCAAAATAAAAGCTTTACAGCCAATATTCATAAATTTATAGGTTTCAAATGGCCAAAGGCAAAATATCCTGAGATGTGAAGGTCAAAAAAAATTCTAAAGCAAAGAAAAGAGATGGTGAAAACTTCTGAAAAGAACATTTATAAAAGAGTGCCTATTTTCTCACATCCTCACCAACATTTGTTATTATTTGACTTGTTTATGCTTGCCATTCTCATTGGGGTTCGCTGGAATCTTAGTGTAGTTTTGATTTGCATCTCTGATTGCTAATGATGTTGAACAGTTTTTACTGTATCTATTGGCCATTTGTATCTCATCTTTTGTAAAATGTATATTTAATTCAGTTGCCCTTTTTTAAATTGGGTTGTTTTTCTAGTGTCAACTTTTTAAAGTTCTTTGTATATTCTAGTATGAGACCTCTGTCAGAGAGATAGCTGGTACAGATCTCTCATTCTGCAAGCTTTGTCATTAGACTCTTGATGATTTCTTTTAATGAGCAGAAACTTTTTAGTTTGATGCCATCCCACGTATTAATCCTTGTTTTAATTTCTTGTAGAGGAAGTTTCTAGCTATGTCTATATATTGGAGTTTTGAACCTATGTCCACCTTTAACAGCTTCATAGACTCTGGTCTAACTCCATTAACTGATGAATGAATTACAAAATTGTGGAAAATATACACAGTGGAATTCTACTCAGCATAAAGAAAAATAAAATTACATAATTTGCAAGAAAATGGAAGGACCTGGAGAACATTATATTAAGTGAGATTAGCCAATCACAGAGAGTGAAGGTTCCATATGTTTTCTTTAATATGAAGGGAATAATTGGGATACAAGAGACTCCAGACAATGAGAAGCCTCAGGGTATCCAGGATGGAGATATAAGGGTAAGGATGGAGGAAGATGTAGGTTATTAACAGAAATACTACCATAGACTATGTGTATACATGTGAATATCTACCACTGTCAGTCTAAGTACTCTGTATTGGGAGGGAGGAAAATGGGAAGGCAGGGGGTACCAAGAACATGTGTATGTATGTCATTGTTAACATGATTCATATTATGATGTGAGACTATAATGCACCAATAAAAGCACAAAAAGTAAACATCTATAAAAAACTGATATTCTTCTAGAGACACAAGTAAATGGAGACCCAACGGTAACCTTTGAAACTCTTATTATAAAATAAAATATAAAAAATTTATTTTTACTACACATCATAATACATGTTATATCATGTGTAATGAGCCCTTATACATATGACTAGTGCCATTATAAAAAAGCCCTAAGGGTCCTTGCTGCCCTATCTACATTGTGAGAATGTAGGAACAGGATGTCATTTCCAAAGTTGGGATCTAGCACTCCACATATGATGAACCTACTTTACCTGGATCTGAGCTTTCCAAACCTTCAGAACTATGAGAAATAGATGTCTAATGCTGAAATTACACCATCTTAAGTATTTTATATAGTCACCTGTATAGGCTAGGATGCTATCATTCTTCACAGATGTAACCCTAAAACTTTGTGTGGCAAGAGACCAGTTTTTCTAATTTGAAATGTCAGAAAACAAGAATTCAAGGATGGTAGAAAGCCCTACAGTAAATGTGATATGTGTGGAAAAAGGGATGTTCCAACATTTGTACATGAAATTGATACAAATACTTATCAAATCATTGTTTTACATATATTCGAAGTACATCTCAGATGTCTGACAAAAATGTACCAGTCAAGAATTGAGAGTAACAGGTATTTCAAATACTGAATTTGGAAAAAAAATTTAGAATCTGACATTATTCAAGTTAGTTTCTCTGTAAAATAGAAAATACATTTCAAAACCATGAGAGAATCCAAATCCTCTGCAATATCTCATTCATAGCATCAATTCATCAAAATAATGAAACTTGTCAGAAGCAGAAAAATGTGATGATTTATACTAAAACAAACAAAACCAAAACCAAAACAGCCAATAGTAAATTAATTTGAAAATGGACTAGATATTACAATAATAGCTAAGAATGTTAAAATAAGTAAAATAAAAGCATAAGAAAAAGGAGTGAACAAATATGGAATTTCAGCATAGAAATGAAACTACAAATAGAGTAAAAAGGGAAATCTACAGCTCAAAAGTATGAAGCTAAAAATAAATCACTGGTTAATAAAAGATAAAAGATAGTCAAGAGTCAGACTGCTTCAACATAAATATTGAGGTATCAATGATTTTGAGGATTGCAGAGAAAAGGCTACAGAAACAAAAAACAGTATCTAAGAGACTTGTGGAATGATGTCATATAAACATCACTTGTCTCCAAGGGAGAATAGGAAAATAGAAAGAAAAACATTCTAAAGCTAAAAGTCCCAAATGTCCTGAATTTTAAGAAAAGCACCAACGTCTATATCTAAGAAGAGGTTAATGAAATCCATCCAGGACATTTAGAGAAACAAATAACACAAACACACATGCATACATACTTAGATATATCATATTCATATTAAAGGGTGCATGAGATATTTTAATCTCATGGTTCTGCCAGGTCATCATAGTTTGAGGCAATAGACTGGTACATCAAAATCTCTTATTGACTGCAACAGCTACTAACATAAGCTCAGTGTTTTTAAAAAATTGGAAAGAAATTAGCAAAAAGAGAAAAGAAGAACAGGACTATATCACAGTCACTATTTTAAGTAGAAAGACATGTCACCTAGAAAATTAAACCCTTAAGGAGTCTTTCAAAGGACTGGGGAATCAGACACACAAGGTATAGCAAATGGATACTCACAACTTCAGAATAGTTTAAAAAAAATAGAAGAATAGTCTCCTCCTGAGGTCAGCTCTGCAATAAATACTATGGTTATTATCCTCATTTTATATTTGAAGAATTGGATGTGATTCATCAAGGCTATATAGATAACAAATAGGATAATCAAGTTTAAAATGTAGATATACAACTGATCTAGGGAGTGATAGGTGAGGATAAACTATGGTGACACTGACAGTGAGGGTTAGTGATGATGAAGATCCTGGAAATTCTTTACTGATAAAATTTTTCTACAACCACTGTTTACTTACCTTAAGGTCAGGAACCTAAGAATTTCACCCATTATGAAATTAGAAATTGAAATGTAAAATTTGAAAAGTTTGCCACAGTATCTATGAAATAATTTTCAAACATTATTCTGAAAAAGCCTACTACATATGGTTCTAACAAACTGTATTGCTATAGCACCTCATGAAGACCTTGAGCCAAAGTTTGGTCAGGGGACCAAAAGGGCCTAAGTCCCCCATGAAGTATGAAGAGCATCTCCTTCTTCAAAAAATTATTTTAAGATCATTTGGATTAATATGTATAATTGTAATTTTATGTATAAGCATTATAACTAAATTTGATGGGCAATGACATGTGAGAGACTGAGTCAGCAAAGATCTTTCTTCCCAAGGATAAAGTGTGGGCCAAAGATTAAGTTCAAACTGACCTTGTGATGAGACAAAGCATACTTTCTATGATTTATTAGACATCTAGCACCCTGCCCTGAAGTCTGTTAAAGACTTTTTCTGTCTTTAAAGTTTTTTGCTTCCATAATTGTGGTTTTGCCTACTCTGCCAAGAAAAGAAAGTATAAAGATTGTAACAAATCCTAAATAAAGTCGGAGAAGCTGCCATCTAGTCTCATGTGTCAGTGTCTTCTCTCACTCGACCTCCACTCTTCTCTCACCAACACACGACCCCGACTCCTGCTAGAGCTGGACCCCGGCACTGTATTATAATGTTTACCTACACAAAGTGCTGCTTTGATGTCAGTGTTTTTAAGTAATTATTTTAATAGCATTGGGGAAGGGCTAAATGAGTGATGTGTGCAAGTATGCCTCTACCCTTGTGTACCTGGTTAAGATGTATGACTACAACACCTCAATTAAAAAAAGAAAAGGAATGATGATGACCTCCTATATATATTGTAAAGCCACTGCAACATGGGAAGGAAATATTTCTATTTAACCATTAATGGAGTCATCATATAAATGAAGAAACATGCTTGGTGCTCACTGAAAGTCTTTGCTAGTCTTTGTCTTTAACCTATTTGTCTTGTTACGCTGGGGGTTGAACTCAGAGTGCTATAACACAGAGTTATATCTATAGTCCTTTTTAATTTTTATTTATTGAGATAGTGTTTCCCTAAATTGTATATCTTGACCTCAAACATGTGATCACCTGCCTCACCTTTTGATTTGCTGAAATTTCAAGTGTGGACTGCCTCGCCAGGCTTTTAATATTTTATTTTTAAACATAGAATTTGCAGAAAACATTTTTTTTTATTTTTTATTGGTGCATTGCAGTCATACATCTTAATGGGATAAAAGACTTATGGACAAATAAATTCACACATCACCCAATTAGCCCTTACCTGATCCCCATCCCATTCCCTTCCCATCCTCCCTTCTCATTCTTGGCTTAGTGATTGACTTTGATATGTTAGTTTAAGTGCATCCTGTGCTTTAGAAAGTTTGAGAGGGGGAAGAGAAAAACAGATATTTTAATGTTGAATCTCAGCACAATATGTCTGAGCACAGAGCATATTTTATTGAAAAAAGAGTAAGAAATTGAGTAATGGGCTTTACTTCTACCTCAGTTGCAAACTGTTACTGTAAAATTTGGCCTGAAATACTTTACCAATCATAAGTGAAAATTATAATAACTTTAAAGTCTTTTCCACCTCTACTTCTATTGTACCTTTCTGGAAAAGTTCTGAAAAAAGTTTTTATTCAAAACTTGTCAATAAATAGAAATTAATACCATGAACAGTAGATAATGAGTATAAACTAGTGCATTGCAATTATGGCTACAAAAGTAATTTTAAAATCACCCATTTTTCCAATTATTCAACTATAAAAATTAGCAAAATTGCAGCTTACAAATCACATCAGGAGAAGTGGTTAAAATGCATTTTCCATCCTTTTGTTTTGTAACATTGTAATTTAATTCCAAAGTTATTTTTATTATTATTGCATGTGTATACCTGTTTCCTTATTTATCTCCTGTTTTCTTTGTAAATAGGGATATGTTGCATAGTCTCTATACTCATTTGTAGAAAAGATTAAAGCCATAAATCATCACAACTTGCAAGCTGCCTACTTGGAGCCAAGGATCCAGCACAGCACAAAAAATGATGGAGATTTATGATGGTCAGACAGTTCCTATCACCCAACCTCAAGGAGATAAAGGGAAAGGAAAGCTATCCAATTAACTCCGTGTCAATAGACAATACTTTTATAAACATATGGGAAATGCTACCTGAAGAGCAAAATCTCCAGGCCTGAAAGGAGAGGTGGGAGTGTATCAAGTCTTCTCTCTCCTGTATATTGAAATTTCTTCTGTGCATAAGGCTTGACTGGAAATAGTTGCATTTATAAAACTTTATCCAGCCATCATGACTCATACTAACTTCTTACTCTATTAAGATCTAGTAGGTGTTATAGCATGTTCATTGTATATAACTGTTTTTGTAATGATATCATTTGTTTTGATTTCATAAAAAATGTTGAGTTCTTTTTAGAGAATTAAATTTTCATGTTAGTAATGCAACACACAACAATCTGCCCCCACTTTCTAATCTTGTTGAGTCTTGCAGAGATTAGGGAACAATTAGCATAAACATTTTATCTCTGAGTTTGATATCAGGCCGCATTTCCCTTGCTTGTAGGTATGGATGAGGTTACAAATTAATTCTGCCAATAGAATATAGAATAGGGCCTTTACTGCTTTACATGTCTTTATAATTAATACTGAATACCTATTTTATTATTTTTCTCCATTGTGGGCTTTGAATATTTTTTTCTTTTATTGCCATTTTTCTTTCTCCCTCTTCCATCATCTTTCCTCTCCCCCTCCTCATCTCAGTATGATCTATATTAGGCACTCAGAAATCTGGAAAATTTTTTATGCATTAGAAACTTTTTAAAAAACTGAAAGGTTAAATTATTCTAAGAAATATAAGAAAATATGACCTATAAGGACTGAACCAGAAGATGGTGCTACTAAACAGATGAGTCATAAAGAGGCCTACAAAATTAACACAATATTCCTGCCCTGTAAATATTATTTTTTTCTGTAAATACTGGTTTTGTTCTCCAGAATGTCTTTATCAGTTTTCTCAATTTATATTTTCTTAAATAATCAGATGTTTATTCTCTCTCCCTCTCCCTCTCCCTCTCCCTCTCCCTCTCCCTCTCCCTCTCCCTCTCCCTCTCCCTCTCTCTCTCTCTCTCTCTCTCCCTCTCCCTCTCCCTCTCTTTCTCTCTCTTTCATCTAAATCTCTATCTTTTTTTCTATCTCTCTTTTTGTGCAGGGTGATGAGAGATTAGGTTTTAATATCCTTTTTCTATTTATGGATATCCAATTTTCCCAGCACTATTTGTTAAAAAGGCTGTCTTTTCTCCAGTGTAGGTTTTTAGCTCCTTTGTCAAAAGTCAACTGGAAAAAAATAATAATAAATAAATTTAAAAAGTCAACTAGCTCTGAGCATGAGGATTTGTTTCTAGCTTTGTTGTTGCTTTTGTTGTTCTTTAGCACATATGAGTTGTACACATTAGTGAGTACAATGAAATATTTCGGTACATGTGCTGTGTGTACTGATCAGGTTAGAGTAATTAGTATTTCCATTTCCATTTGGTGTCTTTGAGCTCCCTTTTAGTTATTCATAAAATATATAATAGATACAAGTATGAAAAGGCCTGGGTTCAGTCCTCAGCAGTGAAAAAAAATTATATATACATATATATATATATATATATATGTGTGTGTGTGTGTGTGTGTGTGTGTGTGTGTGTGTATGTATATGTGTGTGTGTGTGTGTGTGTAGAATTAAGCATCATGAACATAGTCACCTGAATCAGCTCTATTTATACTTTTTTTTAGGTTATTATTCTATTTATATGGCTTGATTAACAGCTCACTAAGAAAATGAATAACTATGCATCTATTTTTTATTTTTCTTAATAATATTTTTGATAATTGATTAGTGCATTATAATTATACATTAGAGTGTAATTTGAAGAGATACATTTTTGATGTACATATCACTTGTCTTTCCCTTTGCATCTCCTGCTCCTTCATTCTCCCCACACATGTTAGTGAGATTGGTTGTGATAATTTCATGTACAAACATAAATCTTGTGTAGTGGTGCACACCTGTAATCCCAGTACTTGGGAGGCTGAGACAGAAGGATCAAAGATTTTAGGATAGCCTCAGTAATTTAGCAAGACTCTCAGCAACCTAGCACCACCCTGTTTCAAAACAAAATATAAAAAGGGCTGGGGGAATAGCTCAAAGGTAGAACAACCTGGATCGATCTCAAGTACCACAAATAAAACAATAAAAGAAACAACACATGCAAATGTAACATCATTGACACTATTCCCTTCCCCAATCCTCTGGTTTCCCTCTCTACCTCCCACCCCAATCTCCTTCCATCTACTTTTTCAACATATCAAAATAATCCTTGGCTTGTCAAAAGTACAAACACACAACCAAAGAGTCATATAGCATGGCTCTAATTATTTTTTAGTTACATATTAATTGTATCATGTGCCATCATCTCATCTTTCCCTACTGTTGGACTTTCACTTTATTGTTATTTTCTTGCCAACATAAATAAACCAGAAATTAGCATCAATTTATATATATATATATTATCTATGGATATATTTGTCTTGTAGGTACTACTTCAGGAATGGTATTTCTGGATTCAAATGATATTTATATACTTAATTTGGATAAGTTTCAGAATACATTTTCAAAGTTTGAAACATTGTATTCAATACAAAGTATATATGCCTTTATACTTTTTAAAGCAATGATTTGTATAATTCAATACCATCATATCATGGTATTCATATTTGTTCTATGCCTCTCTTGTTAAATATACCTTCCTAAGTATTTTTATATTTTACCCCTATTTATTAGTTATTAATTTATTTTGGTACTGGGATTGAACCCACGGGCATTCTACATTCAAGCTACACCCTCCGCCCTATTTTTTCATTATTATTTTGAAACAGAGTCTCACTAAGATGTAGAGGACCTCACTAAGTAGCTGAGGCTGGCCATGAATCTGTAATCCTCTGGTCTCAGGCTCTAAAATACAGGGAAAACAAGCATGTACCACCACACCTAGATGTCACTATTTATTTATTTATTTATTTATTTATTTATTTATTTATTTATTCAGTGGTACTGGGGTTCCTGGAAGCCCTTCTACCTCCGGGCTACATTCCCAGACTTATTTTTATAATTTTTATTTGGAAACAGAGTCTCTTAAGCCAGCACAGCTGGCTTCAAACCTGCGCGATTCTCCTGTCTCTGCCTCCCAAACGCGGGGATTACAAGTGTGCGCCACCATGCCAGGCTGGTCACTATTTATTTAAACTGTATTTATTATTTTCTTTTCTAAATGATTTCTTTTGAAATGAAAAGTTATGTGTATTTGTTTATTATTTATTTATTCTAATAGCCACCTTTTATTTCAATTTGTATACTCTTCCTTCCTTTTTAGATCTTTCTCAATTTTTTCTCTAATTTTTAGGTTTCTTATATTTTACTTACCTTTATATAATATTTACTTCTTCATAATAAAGTTATTAGGAGCTAGACATTTTCTTAAAAGAACAGTTTTATTTCTGTTTCCCAAAGACTTTTGTATCCTATACTCTTGTGTTTATCTTTTTTAACTAGGCACTATCAATGTTTACTTATAGAATTTTTAATTGATTTTCTTATTTTGCTCCTCTTTTTAATGGGGTATCTCATTTCATTTGACAATACTAATATATATTTCCATTTGTTGATAATCTTCTTTCCTTTGCCTGAATCCAAAAATATTCCCCAGAAATATTAAATATGTTATCTTTATTCCTGTGTTCTGAATACAAATATATGAGTGGCTCCAATATTCAAAATAAAGCTTTCTTCATTTTATGGAAATATTCCTTTCTCTTTTTTTTTTTTTTTTTTTTTTTTTGTTCGTTTGTTTTGTTTTGTTTTGGTTTTGTTTTGGTGGTACTGGGGTTCCTGGAAGCCCTACTACCTCCAGGCTACACTCCCAGACCTATTTTATACTTTTTTATTTGGAAACAGGGTCTCTTAAGCCAGCGAGACTGCCTTGGAACCTGCATGATCCTCCTGTCTCCGCCTCCCAAGCACGGGGATTACAAGTGTGCGCCACCACACCCGACCGGAAAGATTCCTTTCTTATGAGTCTATTTTTTGTCTTTTTTGCATGTATTACTATAATTCACAAATTATATATCCTGAATAACTGTCTCAAAATCTCATATATTTGGAGTCAAGATTTCTATATCTCTGCATATTCTTTTTGTGTATGAAAATATGCCTTTCATCTTATTTTTCTACTGAACTTGTCTTTTCCGTGTGATTTTTTCAGTTTATCTTCTGAATTTCTTAATTAGTGTGACAAACTTCTGTCTCTCCAATGTATAATCTTGTCTTTAATATTTAGAGAACTAAATAAATTATCAAATAGTTTGCCGAGGTACCCAACTAAAATACTTGCCTTCCTGCACTTCCTTGCATTCGGTGATGTCTAAGTAGCTCAGTGCTGGCTAAGGAAGGGGAAGTAAAGATTTCTGGATGTGGGGGGTGTTTGGCAACTTTTCTAAAAAGAGCCAATTCACCTGCCAGCTCTCTTCACTCTTGGCCTTACTATTCTGTTCTTGGCTGACAGTGGAAGCAGAAATCATGTTAAGATCATAAGGACAGATATTATAATCTAAAGAGCATGGATCAGGCAAAGGGGGGAAAGATCTAGACATTTATGACAGCCTGTAACTCCTGTATCAGTCATTACCTGCTTAACTCATGACATTTCATTATGTGAGAAAAATGCCACTGTTAGCCAATTTTTGTTAACTTTAGAAATAAATTTTGGTTTGGCTTCTATTTTAGAGGATTGGATTCTTTTTTTTTTTTTTTTTTTTTGTAGTACTGGGTATGGGTCTCACCAGCATTCTATCTCTGAGCTACAACCCAGTCCTATTTTTTATTCTTTTTTATTTTTTGAAACAGGGTCTCACTGAGTTGAGAAGGGCCTCACTAAGTAGCTAACACTGTCCGCAAATCTTGATCCTCTGGTCTCTGCTTCCGGAATGCTGGGATTATAAGCGTGTACCACCACACACTGCGACACACTTCTTTTTTATACACTCATTGGAACATTGTAATTATACATCATAGTAAAATTCTAAGTTATACAGACATTCGTGCACACCATGCTCGGTTTATTTATCTCCACATCCTACCCTGTTTTCTCCTCTCACCTTCTTGTACATGTTGGTGGCATTAATAGTTAACATATATGAACATAAAATTATTTGAACTGTTTTCTTCCTCAATCCTTTTACTTCTCTTTTCCACCTTCTTCCACAAAAACCCTTCTGATATTCTACTGGTCTTTCTTCTCATTTATCTGAAGTCAATTTAATTTCCTATTTTCTCTTTATTTTTATTTTTATTATTTTTTGGTGCATTTTAGTCATGCATATTTTTTTTTTTTTTGTGGTGGTACTGGGGTTCCTGGAAGCCCTTCTACCTCTGGGCTACACTCCCACGGGCTACACTCCCAGACCTATTTTTTAACTTTATGTGGAAACAGGGTCTCTTAAGCCAGAGAGGCTGGCTCCGAACCAGCACGATCCTCCTGTCTCTGCCTCCCAAGCGCGGGGATTACAAGCGTGTGCCACCATGCCCGACTAGTCATGCATCTTAATGGAGTACAAAATGATAGAGGCATACATGCACACATCACTCATTTGGCCCTTCCCCAATTCCCACCCTATTTCCTCTCCCCTCCCTCCTTCTCATGTTTGGCTTAGTGATTTATATACTTGGGAGGGTAGATTAGTCCGTCAAAGAAAGAAAAAAATAGGATGCTCTCCCTAATGTGCGGAAACTAGAGAGGAAAAGGGTCATAGAAATAACTCTAGACGAAGAACTAGAACTCTAGAGAAGCCATAGATGAGCAAATAAAGTGACCTAACTGAGGGAAGTGGGAGAGGGAAAGAGGAAAATCTCCTAATGTACAGGACATACATTTCTATTTTCTCTTTAGTTTCCACATATAAGAGAAAAAATACACCGTTGGTGGGATTCTAAATTAATATAACTACTATGGAGGTCAGCATTGAGGTTCCTCAAAATATTAGCTAAACTACTTCTCAATCAGTATCTTTCCAAAAATTAAAATCAAAATACTATAGGGAGCCAGGCGTGATGGCGCACGCTTGTAATCCCTGCGCTTGCTTGGGAGGCTGAGACAGGAGGATTGTGCGGGTTTGAAGCCAGCCTCAGCTACTTAGTGAGGCTCTCAGCAACTTAGTGAGACCCTTTTACCAAATAAAATATAAAAAAGGTCTGGGAGTATAGCCCGGAGGCAGAAAGCCTCTGGGTTCCACCCCCAGTACCACCAAAAAAAAAAAAAAAAAAAAAAATACTATAGGGATACATGCTTACTCATGCTTATTTGCAGCACAATTCCCAATAGCCAAAACATGGAACCATCTAGGTGTTTATCAACTTATGAATATATAAAAAATTATGGTATATAAATACAATAAAATTTTACTCAGTTTTTATAAAGAACAAAAGTATATCCTTTGCTCTATTTTTATTTTGTTAATTTCTTTTCTCTTTTAAAATTTGTTTTATGTGTCTGTTTCAGTGATTTCCAATAGTTTGAGTATATGCTCTATTTATCTACATTTGCCTTCTCTTTGAATACTGGACACTTCTCACTGGGTGTGGCTTTTCTTTGCTGGTAAATTGAAGTAGCAAGATGCTGTGAAGAAGAGGCTCTGGGTGCTGGCAGGTGGTGCATGTCTGTAGTGTCCTGCTACACTTTCCCTGATCACACTCTTTTATTCAATATTTTGGGAGTTAAAGAACATTTGGTAAAATACATCTGATGATGAGTTTTAATCCTTTTGGGGTCCTGAGATTTTTTTGGGGGGGGCTGGTACTGGGTTTCCTGGAAGCCCTTCTACCTCCGGGCTACACTCCCAGACCTATTTTTATATTTTTATTTGGAAACAGGGTCTCTTAAGCCAGGGAGGCTGACTTTGAACCTGCGAGATCCTCCTGTCTCCACTCCCAAGCACGGGGATTACAAGCGTAGCCACCACGCCTAGCTAGGGTCAGAGATTTTTGAAATCCAGTTTTATTTCATGATTTCTTGCTCTAATGCTAATTTCTATCACTTTCTTGGCACTCAGAATTAAAAATACTGGACCACTGTCCTTCTTTTATCAAGAGCCAAAAAAAAATCTTCTACAAAACTCACACAAACCATATCTTACCTGTGGTTGCCAGGAGACCTTTTGTAAATAGAGTCAAATGACTTATAGTTGGGGTAGAAGGGGAAAAAGACACTGAATCTGGTTTTTGTTTCATTTGAGTTTCAGTTTACTAATTTTTTTCTTTGAACAGACTTTCAGATTTTTATAACCACACTATTTTCAGTTTTATAAGCTTTTATTTTGCTTTGTTTTGCCTTTTTTATGAATTACCCAATTCTTCAAATATTTCTTAGGACACTTTGTTATATACACTCTTTGAGCACTATGCTTAATTTATTCTTAATTTCTTATTTAAAATAAAACTCTCAGGTATGTCTGTAATTCTAGTACTTGAGCAGCTGAGAAAGAAGAATCACAGAATTTGAAACTAGCTTCAGTAATTTAAAGAGTGTTTCAAATTTTTTTTTTTTAAACTGCTAGAAATTGTTGCTTGGAGTTAGAAAGCCCATAGGTTCAATCTCTCGTAAAACACACACACACACACACACACACACACACACACACACACACACACACACTAAAATCTTGCACTTGCCAGGTGTGGTGGTGGCCCATGCTTGTAATCCCAGCATTTGGGATGTTGAGACAGAAAAACTGCAGTCTGCGGACAGCCTCAGCTACTTAGTGAGACCCTTTGCAACTCAGCGAGACCCTTTTCCAAAATAAAGGAAAAAAAAATAGGGCTAGGGATGTCGCTGGGAGGTAGGATGCGCCCCTGAGTTCCATCCCCGGAACTTAAAGTTACTTATTAAATCATTAGCATAACATGTTATGCATTGCATATTATTACCACTTTCCTTTATAGTTATTTTTGGTTGTATTGTTAAATTTTATTAATTTTATTGTTGAAATTTCTCAGCAAAAAATTTATAATTCCTAGTGCCTTATAGTCAGAAGATGTGGGCAGTATAGTTTTTACATTTTAGAATTAGTGAGTCTTTTTAATCAAGTATTTTTTCTTCAAATATCTCATGAGTATTTACAACAAAGTGACAGTTTCTGTAAAAGCTTTGATCAATGCATACTAATTTAAATTTTAAAGCATTGTGAAAAATTATAAATATATGAATGTCATATAAATTTTGTCGTTCTGATCTTTTATTTATTTTTCTACTTAGACTTTATTTCATATGCTTTAATATTTCATTGCTCAATAAGAAAATATTTAATACCACTTGGTTTGCACAGTTGAATGCCAATTTTAGAATTATAAAACAATTCTGTGTATCTTGGTTAATTCTCTTTTCCTTACATTTTTCTTTGTTTGCTATTAGCATTTTCATGTTCGGTTGTTTTCTGTGTGTCTGTGCATGATAAACTTTTACTTATGCTTCTACGTGAAATGTTTCTGTCACATTTTAGGTATTTTACAATTTGATTTATCTTTATAACTCTTTCTGAAAATGCCTGTGTCTGAGTCACAGGAACGGTTTAGAGTGATTTCCTCTGCTGCCATCACTGCTATGTGTGTCGCATTGATTCTGGCAATTTGGTTTACGTTCTCAGTTTGTTTTATATTTGTTTTTTGTTGCCATTGTTTCCTGTCACTTACCATGAGAATATGTTTGCCTTCTACCTTCAGAAGTAGTGTAGAAGGTAATAATCTTTTTTTAATCCCACTGGTGTTTTATATTGGTTTGCAAAGTAATATCTGACCCACATTTAAAAACAATAACTATTTTCTTGTTTCAAGTCCAACTTATTGTTGACAAAACTAATGTCTACTTTATAGACTACTTTTGATGCTAGCATTAGAATTCTATGTTATAATTATTTGCAGTGTTGACATTCACTTGACTGTGTTTACCATGTTCATTATCTGATTTTCTTTCACACAGAAATATTAGCATTGCTTCATTAACTTTAATTGATATTTATTTGACTTGAATATCCAATATGTTTTGTCTAGCAAGTACATATTAGTTATACATATTCTACAACTTTATACTTTGAAAGTACATAGGTGATATGTGAAATAAAACTTAATTTTATATAAAATTTTTAGAAACAGGATTTGATTCCAAAGTTCATTCATGTATTATTTTTATTTATTTATTTATTTTGGGTGGTACTAGGGGTAGAACCCAGAGGCTTTCTACCTCCGGGCTATACTCCCAGACCTGTTTTATATTTTATTTGGAAACAGGGTCTCACTAAGTTGCTGAGAGCCTCACTAAGTACCTGAGGCTGGCTTTGAACCTGAGTGATCCTCCTGTCTCAGCCTCCCAATCATGGGGATTACAAGTGTGCGCCACCACGCCCAGACATGATTATTTTTGATGCCTAACATTGTGGCAACATTGCAACTTTATTTTGAGGTATACATAAAATATTACATGTGTTCTTCTAAACAGATGCCTCTTTATTCTTAGAGAAAACCATCAAGACCTGTCTAGAGGATGTTGGCTTTATGCTATTAACATTTGACCTGTTCCTTTGATCTTATCACTTGGTATGTCTTTATTCACCAATGTTGTTTAGACTTATTTTTTTCTATGAAGAACATTTGCTTCAGATCCATTGGTTCTACTTTATTTATTTATTTATTTATTTATTTATCTATTTATTTATTTATTTTTGTGTGTGTGGTACTAGGGAAGGAACCCAGGGGGATTCTACCTCTTAGAGACACCCCTAGTCCTAATTTTCTTTCTTTCTTTCTCTTTCTTTCTTTCTTCCTTCCTTCCTTCCTTTCTTTCTTTCTTTCTTTCTTTCTTTCTTTCTTTCTTTCTTTCTTTCTTTCTTTCGGTGGTATTGGGGTTCCTGGAAATCCTTCTACCTCCAGGCTACATTGCCAGACCTATTTTTATACTTTTTAATTTGGAAACAGGTCTCTTAACCCAGCACCACTGGCTTCGAACCTGCGCCATCCTCCTGTCTCACCTCCCAAGTGCAGGGATTACAAACGTGTCTCACCACGCCCAGCATTATTCTTTTTATTTTTGAAACCGGGTTTTACTGAGTTGTGAAGAGCCTCACTAAGTAGCTGAGGCTGTCTGTGAAACATGATCCTCCTGTCTCCACTTTCCAAATGCTGGGATTACAAGCATGTGCCACCATGCCCAGCCTACCTTGTCTATTCTATTGAGTACTTTTTAATCAGATTTTGTGACTTAAATGTTTATACAACAAAATTTATCAATTTTAATCATTATAGATCTGTGTATTTTGACAATCACATAGAGCTGGGCATCCCAACCACAACCATAACAGAAAACAATAGCATGCATTTTATTTACCATTGAACTCTTTCCTTCATACCAGCTTTTTACTTACCATGGTTAATTGTTATTTTCTAAAATGATTCTCTCTTTATGGCTTAACTCTTTTTCAAAGAAAGCCATTACTTCTCCACTAATATGTGACTCCTTCTTCATGGGTTGCAGAAATTTGTTACCTAATTTTTCAAGTGATTTTTTCTTTTTAAATTGTTGAATAAAAATCAGATGTTTCTAAACATGATTACTACCACTTGGCAAGGAGCTATAATATTTCCTCACTTTGCCTCCATTTACACTTGGTGCTTAAAGAAATGGAGAGTCTTGTGGTGGATACCCACTGTCAGTGGCCTGACCTAATAAATATATATATGTATACTAGCTCACATGTAATGTATTTATTTATATCTCTATTAACTTTGATATAAGCGCATGCCAATGCCTCCAAATCTAACCCGTGATTAATTCTATCCCTCTTCTCGTGGTTATTCACAACTTCCCACTTCATTAGTGAGAAATCTGGCTCCTACTCCCTGCCACTCATTTATTTAATTGTGCAATTCTGGTACACATGTACTTGGGTTTCAGAATCGTCAACCCATACCTCAGTGAGAAACAAGTACTAAAGGTATTTAAGTCAAAATCATTATTCTAAAATTTCTAAAGTTAGATTTTTAAGTTTAAACTAAATAAAGTTAAATTCTAAGTTTAATTTTTTTTGTGGAGTCTTTTTATTTTTCTTTTGGAATGGAGATTGAATCTAGGGGAATTCACTTGCAAAGCAAGCCTTTGCCACTGAGCTACATCCCAGCCCTCAATTTAAATTTTAAAGTTAAAAATTTAAAATCTAATTCCTGCCGGGTGTGGTGGTGCATGCTTGTGATCCCTGCACTTGGGAGGCAGAGACAGGAGGATCGCACAGGTTCAAAGCCAGACTCACTGGCTTAAGAGACCCTGTTTCCAATTCAAAAATATAAAATATGTCTGGGAGTATAGCCTGGGGGTAGAAGGGTTTCCAGGAATCCCAGTACCACCAACATAAATAAAATAAATAAATAAAATAATCTAATTCCTAAAGTTATTCTAAATTTCAAATTTTTAAAATCTAATATTATTTAAGTCAGAACCTCTATTCCTTATCCCTTCAGTGAGATTATGAATAATTTGTAATATAGATTATTAATTTTTTTTTTTTTGGTGGTACTGGGGTTCCTGGAAGCCCTTCTACCTCCGGTATACACTCCCACGGGCTACACTCCCAGACCTATTTTTTAACGTTTTTATGTGGAAACAGAGTCTCTTAAGCCAGCGAGGCTGGCTCCGAACCAGCGTGATCCCCCTGTCTCCGCCTCCCAAGCGCAGGGATTACAAACGACCACCACGCCCGGCTAGATTATTAATTTGAAATATCAATTTGACTACCAAAATTTGTAATTCAGTTATATTCTTTTGTCATTGTACTGTATTTATTTTATATTACTTAAAATTAATTATAAAAAGAGATGTTAATTTTGGGACATTACTAAGAGGTTGGGTCCTTTCCCTTCCCCTCACATGATTCTGCAGCTGGGACAGAGGCAGTGACTCAGAAGCCAGAGAGGAGATAGGGCAGACTCCAGATGTCATGAGGGAGACTCCAGATGTCACAAGAGGATCAGCATTCTCCGGCCTCATTAGCCTCCAAGACCCTGGCTACCTAAATACCTTCATTTCCTCTCTTGGCTGCAACTCTGCTGACCTATACCCACCCCCCAAACACGCACACACACACACACACACACACACACACACACACACACACACACAATCAGTCCTCATACCTCATCTGGGAGCAACAATTAATAAAAGGGGCCTGGTCTCACACTCCTTTGCTGGATTTTGCCACCTTTACAACCCCTGACTCAATTTCAATGTTAAATCTCATAACTAAAGGCTGCCTAAGAATGGGCCAACCAGGCCCATTTGACCAACCCTGCCTTCCCTACTGGAGCAGCTGAGGTACCTTCTGAAGATCCCCATTGGGATTATCAGTCAGCCCAAAAAGGTGGGGGTGAGGGAATAAAAAAAGAGAGACCGTACAATCCTTTGCCTCCTTGATAACACAGGCTATTTCCCATAGGTGGTTAACTACAATAAACTTAAGGAAATCACCCAAGGTCCAGATGAAAACCCAGCTGTTTTTTGTAATAGGCTTCAGGAAGTTTTCACCCTCTATATTTCCTTAGATCCATTACTGAGGTGGGATCCGTGGTGTTGGCAACTCATTGTATTGGGCATTGACCCCCTACTCAATTACATTCAAGCAATCTGTTATAAGAGGGCAAAATTCTACTGTCCCATTCCTAATTCTTCCCAATGGGAAATTACTTGGAAAATCTAGACAGAGGATTTTGTTTGTTTAACTGATACTGGGAACTTAACCCAAGGACATTCCACCCCTCAGCTACATCCAGATTAATGTATTATTTAATTTGAAATGAATTTAAGTTTCTGGGGTTATCCTTGAACCTGCAGTCCTGTATCAGGATCCCAAGGAACCTGGAGTCCTGTATCAGGATCCCAAGTACTAGGATCACAGACCATGTGCCACCATGCCTGCCTTAAAATTCAAATATTATTATTATTGGTTACTGGAGGATGAACTCAGGGGCATTCTACCTCCAAGTTGCACATCAAGTCCTTTTTATTTAATTTTCTATTTTTAGAAAGAGTCTTACTAAGTTGCTGAGGTCTCCCTAAATTGCAAAAGCTGACCTGGAACCTGGGATTCTTCTTTCCCAGCCTTCCAAATACTTGAATTACAGGGATGCTAAAGCATGCATGACTAATCTAAATATTCTTGATTATGAATTATTATCTAAATTAAGAGTTTATATTTCTGAATAGATATCTAAGAATGGGTTATAACAACTAAAGTGTGAATTCTTGTGCAATAATGATATTACTACTTAATTTTATTCTGCCGTACTTTTCTCTTACAAACTAAGATATTTTACTTTATATTTGTGTATAATTTTCAGGCATACTATAATTGTTAACATATTGCTACTGTTATTAATAATTATATAGAAAACTAAACTTTATCTTTCAGTGCTATTGAACCATCTACCGCGTCCTCACCACTGGAGGCATTCACAAGTGTTTTGCAGGCAAGAGATGCAGCAATATGGAAAGTTATCTTGACCTTGATCTTCTATACCTGCATCAGAATGTCAGCATTTCCTCCTTCTGTTAGCTGCTACTAATTGCCTCTTCCTTTGTGTCCTTGTTCCAATAATTTACTATGACAACTCATTTTTTAATTTTCCTTGCCTGCTACAGTAATTCTGAATATAATTCTGTTTCAAATGTAACTTTTTAAAATGAAGGACAACTTCTTCCCATCACATTATAGTTCAAGAGTACTGTTTTCATATGGAATAAGAGGTCTTTTTAGTCATCAACAAGCTGTCTTTGAGGGCATTGCTACTCAGGCTCATTATGCCTTAGAAATGACTTAGTCTAGTCAGGTACACACCTGTAATCCCAGTACTCCAGAGGATGAGAAAGGAGGACCACAGATTTTAGGCCAGTCTTGGCTATTTATGAGATCTTCAGAAATTTAGAAAGACCCTGTTTCAAAATAAAAAGAGGCTGGGGGAGTATAGCTTGGAGGTAAAATGACGTGTTCAATATCAATACCAAAAAAAAGAGAAAGAAAATGATAAGGAGCCAAAGAAAAGACTTTTTGCCACCACCAAATTTGCTATTCATGTGGAGACTTCTAACCTGTGAGTTCTTCCTCCAAATCACATTCCACTGCAGAATATATGTAAATATTTGCAGAAAGAATGCTGTTTTTCTCTCCTTCCTTCCCTCCTAAGCTGGTCCATCCCAGAATTCTGTGTTACCTTCCACACTTTTGGAACAGGAGCAATGGTGTTAATATTAAAAGCAAACACACTTCACTGAATCATATCTCTGACAGTGTGGAAGGCTGTTGAAGTGTCATCTGTACAATGCAATCTAACTTCTTGATCTGAACTGTTTTTATTTAAATCTTTCCTGAAATGAATATTTTTGCCCTTGAGATATTCACCAATTATCATCTTAGCTGTCCAAATGACAGAACTAAAGGATAAAAGCTAAGAAAATATTGTTTATGTTATTTGGACATAAAGCTAAAAATTTGCTACTCAACTTCAAAAATTTATAGTTTTGAACATCTAAGAAAACTGAGAAACTAAATAGATTTCACTTTTAAATCTCCATATCATAATTTAAAAGCCCAATTGGAAGACTGTTATCCTTGTAAGATCAGAGCATCCTAGTGTCCAAATGATCTATTTATTTTAGAGATGTAATATACATACAGTGCAATTTTTAGAACTTAAGTGCACCATTTCATCATTTTTGGTGAGTAGTATGAAAGCACACACATTCCTCTTGTCTTTCTCCAGATAAATCTCCTCTAAAATTATTTTCTTCACCATAAACTAGTTTTGTTCATTCTTCAGTTTTACACTAATGCTACAATGCAGCATGTAGTTGCATATACTATTTGTTTCATTCAGCATAATATTTTGAGAAATCATTATGCTTTTATATTTATCATAAGTTTTAGGGAGAAGTATAACAATAGATGTCCTATGCATATTATGAACATATCACTTTGAATCTCAATACAATATATAATTATATAAAACAATAAAAATTTAGAAATAAAAAAGAAGTTGGTTCTTTTTATTGATATATGTACCACATTTTTTTCTATTCCCATATTCATAGATATTGGGAAATTTCAGATTTTGAGAAGGTATAAGTAGAACTTAAGTAAAATTTTGTACATAAGTTTTCCTGTAGAAATATATTTTTTCTTTCTTGTTTACATATATTAGAAGTTTTCATAAGTCAGATGAGTTTTTGACATTTTAAGAAAGTGATAATTTTCTATTGTGATTGTACATCTGATGGTATGCAAAATAAAGACCAATATTTCAATGTTTCTTAGAAAAAAATCACCAGAATTTGTATATACCTACAAATGATTGTAAATGGCAAATGGGATTTTATTGTTGCTAACTTTTATTAGAATGATACTGAGGATTGAACCCAGGAGTATTCTAACTCTGAACCATTCACCCAGCCCAATTTTATTTTTATTTTGAAACAGAGTCTCAGTAAGTTGCTGAGAATCTTGCTAAGTTTAAGGCTGGCCTGGAATTTATACTGAATTATTCATATTATCCAAATTGGACCAGTCTAATTTCTGCCCTTAAAAGTATAAGGAGGAGAAAAAAAAAATGGGTCAGAGAGGTGATGATGAGAAACATCATCACCTGGAGAGAGACAGAGCAGATGAAAAAAATGAGAAGAATTTGATCTAGTATTGCTAAATGTGAAGATGGAGGAAGACTTAAGGCAAGTAGTGTGGGTAGTTTCTAAAAGGTAAGCATAGGTCTCACCCTGCATCCAACAAGCAAACAATGACCCCTGTGTTTAACCAGCAGGAATTGAAAGATTTAAATAATCTAGAGAGATAAAACAGACCCTTCCTAGATCCTCCAGAAAGTACCATAATCTTCTTGACACACTGATATTTGATCAGTGAGACTAACCTCAGACTTTGGACCAAAAGAACTATTTGGTAAAAAATAAAAAAGAGTGGGGATTATTTTAAGTCGTCAATTGCTATGGTTGAAGATAGTTTTTGTGTCCCCCCGGGCTTTATGTATTGAAAACTAATCTCCACTGAGAGTTATTAAAAGGATGTAAACTTGATCTACTATACAAATTAGTTGTGAATACTTTGGGAGGTGATTAGGATTAGATAAAATTATCAGAGACCAGAGTCCTAATATACCCTACAAGTACATGCTGCCCATGATGTACATTCTTTCTTCTAGGCCCTACACTTAACCATTCTACCACCTCCCAAAAACAACAGAGCAGGGAACCAAAACTTTATCTCATGGGCCTGCAGGAAACATTTCAAATCCTAACCTTAAAGGGCATTAGACATCACATATCAAGAACTATGATCCAAAATAAACCTCTTTTGTTTATAAAGTTAGCTAGCCTCAGGTATTCAATTATATTGAGAAAGGTTGACTAATATGCTAAGTGTGTGGTGATCAGATATAGCAATAATAACAGAATAAAAGACTATTTTATAATTTTATGACTGAGGTAGAAAATATCTAGTAGTTGCCGGGCGTGGTGGCATATGGTTGTAATCCCACGCTTGGGAGGTGGAGACAGGAGGATCACGCAGGTTCGAAGCCAACCGTGCTGGCTTAAGAGACCCTGTTTCCAAATAAAAATATTTTTAAAAAGGTCTGGGAGTGTAGGCCAGAGGTAGAAGGGTTTCCAGGAACCCCAGTACCACAGAAAGAAAGAAAGAAAGAAAGAAAGAAAGAAAGAAAGAAAGAAAGAAAGAAAGAGAGAGAGAGAGAGAGGGAGGGAGGGAGGGAGGGAGGGAGGGAGGGAGGGAGGGAGGGAAGGAAGGAAGGAAGGAAGGAAGGAAGGAAGGAAGGAAGGAAGGAAGAAAGAAAGAAAATATCGAGTAGTTACAGAATCTCTTCCACACTCTTTCACATCTGATGTCCTTTTTTATTTTACCTGTTCTAATGATGATCCTCCTATCTCTGCCTCCCAAGCACGGGGATTACAAGCGTGTGCCACCACTCCTGGTAGAAAATTATTATTTTTATTTACTATTTCTTGAAAGTCTACATATGCTGCTGGTCGTGGTGGCGCACGCTTGTAATCCCCGCGATTGGGAGGCGGAGACAGGAGGATCGCACAGGTTCAAAGCCAGCCGCGCTGGCGTAAGAGACCCTGTTTCCAAAAAATATATAAAAATAGGTCTGGGAGTGTAGCCATGAGGTAGAAGGGCTTCCAGGAACCCCAGTACCACCAAATAACAATAAATTAATAATAATAATAATAATAATAATAATAATATAAATAAAGTTTACATATGCTTTGGGTTTCCCACAGATATCATTTGTCAGATTAAGAAAATATTTTTTCAGAATGATTATAAGTTTTATGTCATGATTATGGGTTACATTTGGCCAAATGTCTCATCTGAAACTTTTTAAATTATATTTGCTTTCTTTTTTTCATGTCATAATGTGGTACATAAAAATGATCTTTTACCTGTAAGTCAACCTTGAATTCCTGGAGTAAAACACATTCCCAGCATTTTTATCCTTTTTTTTTATATTGCTGGATTTGATTTGCTAATATTCTGTATTTATGAAAAATACTGGTTTGTAACTTTCTTTTATTATAATATTTTTGCTTGTTTTATCATTACGAACAATAAATTGAGCTGGGGATAACTCATTTTATTTTCCTCTTCAGTTAACATAAAATAGGGCTGAGAGTATACCTCACTGGTATTGGCCTGCTTACCGTGTGCGAGGCTATGTGTTCAAACCTCAGCACCACACACACATACACACACACACACACACACACACACACACACACACACCTAATGATAACTCAGTGTGGGGGTGTATGCTTTATTTAATCTCATTACTTGGGAGGCTGAGGCAGAAGAATCACAGGTTTGAGACCAGCCTGTTTTAAATGAAAAGTTAAAGAAATTTCAGAAGTTAAATGCCCCTGGGTTCAACCCCTACTCTCCTCCCAAAATAAAAATAAATAAATAAAGTAATTAATTAACTAATTAGTTAAATAGAACTTAGGGAGTAGCTCGGAGTAGAATGTCCTTGAGTTCAATCTCCAGTACCACCAAATAATAATCATGATAATAATGAATGATTTCTCAATAAAAAAGAATTGGGTGAAATTTTATCAATTTTTTCTATCAATTTCTATGTTAGCTACCTCATCCCCTACTGTTCTTTCAAAGAAAAAGTAGTTTATATGCAATATTCTCTATTGGAGGATATGGAAATATTTTGGATACATAGAATTATATTACCTTGCAATCTCATGTCTCAAGTGGCCTCTAAAAACTATGATTTTGTATACTATTTGGCTTTTCTTTGTAAGAATGGGAGCAATGTTTTCGTGAGACACTTAATATTCTAAGCTAAAAGCTCCCAATGATCATAAAATGTTATCACTGCTGGGTAGTTTGAATATATTTCAGAGTAGAAGACATGAAGCCAAGAGAGTACACAACCTGTACTGTTCACATAGCATGGACATAGCAGTGTGTTTCAAAACTCAGGCTTCCAAATTCTAATTCAGTGTTCCTTATCTTCAGTAAACCTTTCCTGATGAAATATTTTTCTGTTTTTTCCTCAACCCCTTTGATATTATGTGAAAAATTCATTTGATTTCCTGTAGTCACAGCTGCAATGAAACAGTAACACAGTTACCCTGACAAGGTGAGGTTTCCACCAAGCCACCTTGTATGAATATAGGGGAGAATGTTTAGCTTAGGTGGATGCCTTGTAAAATTATGCTCATTCCGTGAATAGAGGGAATAATTGCATTCTTCAAAGAAGGTTGATTGAAACTCAAGGCATCTGATAATAAATTGCTTCTGTGGTCATGTTCTCTCAGAGACATTGTAGATCTTTTCCATTTTAAGTATAATTAAACCAGTTGAAAAGCTGATAGTATGATTTATTTATTTAAAAAGCCAATTCAGTTTATCTTTTAATAAATATTTACTTTAAGGTAGAAATCATAAAATTCAGTATGCAAAAAGTAGTAATCTCTTTTGCATTTAAGACAAAGATACAAAAATAGGTAATATTTGTGTAAATTGAATACAATTTTAATTTAGTCTACACTTTATTAGATTCACTTTTAAAAAATTTTCTAAATCTAAAAGTTTCCTCATGGGCATGCTTATCAATGTGTAGCAAAGACAACTTCAAACTGCCAAAATAAAGCATTTGGTAGCAATTTACTCACTTTCTTTTTAGTTTAAATATCTTCTCACCTTTAATTTCATCCATAGATTAGATTTGACTTAAATATTTTATGTGACTTTGTCTCTTAATTTAACCATAAGTCTTTCAGATCATCCTTGTCTTTCTCTCCTTAGATTTCTTCAGTATGTAAGAAGGAATGTACCCGGGCATGGTGGCGGATGCTTGTAATCCCAGCATTCAGGAGGCTGCAGTTCGCAGACAACCTCAGCTACTTAGTGAGGCCCTCCATAACTTAGTGAGACCCTGTTTCAAAATAAAGAATAAAAAATAGGGCAGGGGGTGTAGTTCAGAGGTCAAATGCCCCTGGGTTCCATTCCCAGACCTGCAAAAATTTTTTTTAAATGAGCATTTTTGTGTGTATTTAACAATAAGAAAAAGTGAGATAAAAAGGTTAACTAGTAGAAAAAGAAAGTTCTGCCTGGTACACAGTGAAAGTAAAGAAAGAAGAATAAATGCACAAGATATATATGATGTATTATCCTGCATTTAAATCATGATGCTAAAATGCAAGAGGAACATACATTAAACTGATGTCTTTGGAACAGGCAGAAATATCTCTTAAAGTATAAGTTATTAATAATCGAAAATATTTTCAAAATACCTTTACTTATTGGAGAAAGAAAATGAGATATCTAGTTTCATTTCACTTATGTAAACAGCTTAGAAAACCACAATCTTATCTTCATAACAGTATAAAAGAAAAAGAAAAATCAATGATTTTTGTAGACACAGCAGGTCAAACGGTCACATCAAAATCTGGAGAGACAGATTCATTCAGAGAGACATAATTGGTATCCAGTTATCTGAAGCAAAAGCTACTTGATATGTAAGGATAATAAGAATAAAAGGCGCTGGTGGAGTTTGAGTGTGCAGTAACCTGATAGCAAGAAAATCAATGAGGGCTTCGGTCTTTGAAAAGCCCTTCCATGACATTTATCTCCAGAAATTCCACCAGATACAGTGAAGATGCCCTCATGGATACTGTATGAAAGATTAACTCTTGAAATGACCTCCAGAGTATTCTTCATTGAAAATTCTGTTTTTAAGGAGAAAATATACTGCCAGGGATTTTTTCCAAAGCCCCTTCCAGCCAGTCCCACTCACCAAAAAGAGGATAAGTTGAAAATCATCTGTGGAGGTCACCACCATATACATGAAACAAATAAAAGGCTGAGATTAATCCAGGTCAGTTGTGTACACATGTAATCTCAGTATTTAGGAGGGTGGCACAGGAGGATTGTAGATATGAGGCCAGCCTCAGCAAATTATCAAGACCCTGGGTGGGTCCCAAAACAGAATAAATACCTGAAGTAAAATCTAAAGGAATATTAATAAACAGTTGTTTTCTTAATTTTAGTAAATGTCAAAATAGTGTGAGATATTAATAATTAGTGACACTGGGCATGGCCTTTATGCTCTTTGAAAACTTTCTGTAAATCAAATACAATACCAAAAATAAAAGTCTATTTAAAGTAATAAGACAATCGAGCATGTCTTATTACAGAAATGCAGTATGAGGTGACAAGATCACTTGACTGGGATTTAGGAGGCTTGGGGATAGAGCTCTACCACACATCAATTTTTCTGTGAAACCTTGTAAGTATCACTTATACTTTATGGAATTTTGGGTTCCCACCTGTAAAAATATGTTTTGTAATGAAATACCTGCCATTAGTTTTTAAATTATCCTTTTTATCTAACAATTTAGTTCAAACATTTTTATGCTACATGTTTCAATATTTTCAAGAGGATTTGTGTTGGGAGAACAATTCCATCAGCTTTGTTTTGTATGTGAAGCCCTTTTCCACTTGTACGTAATGGATAAATAATATACAATGACAAGGCAGTTTCATTCCAAGTTTTCTGTTTCTGAAAGTATTTATATGAATCAAAATGCGGAGCTCGTTACCGACTCTAGATGCTTCAGAATGACTTATAATTATCTACTACCTTCAATACCGTTTGCTGTTGTTATTATTAATGAAAGAATTGGCATGAGACTCTATCAGATCATGGAGATTTAAATTAGAATAAAAGACTGTGTTACAAACATAATTTTATTATTAATCCAAATTAAAAGATAAACTATTTGTAAATATATGCCTCCTTTTGATATTCACAGCAAAGTAAGCATTGTTTTAGAGAGAAGGAAAGGGAAGCACAAAATGGGCCTCTAA
This sequence comes from Muscardinus avellanarius, assembly GCF_963383645.1. Classification (NCBI taxonomy): domain Eukaryota; kingdom Metazoa; phylum Chordata; class Mammalia; order Rodentia; family Gliridae; genus Muscardinus; species Muscardinus avellanarius. The sequence goes on along the minus strand of NC_137786.1, from coordinate 169,528,434 downwards.
GTCGATAAAATTCAGTATGTAGCAAATAAGAGTTACAATTAAAATCTTGCCTCATGATCTCTACTTCAAGTGCAGAGTTAATTCTATTCAGAGCCCCAAATTCCATTTTGAGGAACATTTAGCACTATTATAATCAGTGGCTGAGGATCAAAAAATTTGTGGCATAAATAATTGAAGCTAGTACTTCTTTCACTCCTAAACTAGCAATGAGATAAAGGCAGATAACCTTCAAAATCACTGGCTGTTTTTAGGCCATCAGAGATCCAAAGTTCCAAGCAGACAGGTGGACTGAATTCCAACATGTGGCAAGCCTTTCTGAGGAGAAATCAGACAAAAACATTCTTTGATTTCACCTTTGGTGAAACAGAAAAGGAAAACGTCAAGACCATAAAAGAAGAATGCAATGTTTCTCTATATTAATAATCAGTATGCAGTATTTTTTCTCAATCTTATTTCAGTTAGCAACATGAACTTAAGTTTCATCCAAGTCTTTGTGCCTTGATAGCTTATTATTTTATTCATTGAATATTAGCACATCGTATTAGGGATATTAAACCATTTAAGTGTGATTTATGTTAGTATTAATTTCTGTTGTTTTGTCAATTTTGGGGAGTTTCAACTTTTTTTATTTGGAACATTATAATTACATATCATAGTGAGATTCAGAGTGATAGACGCAAATGTGCCCATAACATTCGTAGTCTTTCCCTCTGTGCTGTTCCCTGATCCTCTCCCACCCCTATGTATAATATTTACAGTGATACAGACAACTTCAGTAGCAACAAAGGATTGTTTGAATTGTTCCCATCGTCAGATACCCTCTTTCTTCTCACCACTCCCCTCTCCAAATCCCCTTCCCCTATTCTACTAGTGTCTTTCCCATTTATATGAAATCTTCTGTGTTTTCCAGTTTCTCAAAGCTTTCACATATGAGAAAAACATAAGATCCTTTATCTTTAGCCACAAAACGTTTTCTTTTAACACTTTTATTATACTAAATGTGTCGCTATTTTAATGCAACTAGATTTTGAATTTTAGAAAGATTTTGCCTGCACAAATATCTTCTTATATTTAGATTATATTTATATTGGTTATATCAATCAATTGTAGAAAAACTGACATATTAAATGCTTTTATTATGGGACTGGGTTATGATTCAGTGATGGAACATATTTTCTAACATGCATGCGGGCTTTGGTTCAATACTCAGTACCGTAGAAAGCAAAAAATCATAAAGTTTTGATAATTCTAGTGCATTAGCACGGGATGTGTCCCTTCTTATTTAGATCTTTGATTTTTCATCACTGTTCTACAGTTTTCCATATAAATATTCTTTGTATATTTATTATTATACCTACATAATTTATTTTTAATTTTGAACATAAAAAATGACATTAAAAAAAACTCAAATTTACTCCTGTATATTTTGGTATATTGGCAATATATCTTTTGGTCTTGCTGTACTTGCTTAATTAGCTCCAGGAGATATTTTTTGTTTATTTTTCAAGATTTTTACACAATTATGCTATCTGAAAATAGACATTTTACTCCTTTGTTACCCACAATATCAACATGATGCAACATCAATATGATGTTGAACAGAAATGGTTAGAGAGGCATTGACTCCCTTTTTATCAGTTGTAGTTTGAATGCTTTAGTCTCTTATTATTAAGTATGATGTTAGATAAACAATTAAGATTTCCTCCTAGTTATTATTTTTGTGAGCTTTTATTATGAATCAGTCTTAAAGTTTTATAAGCCAGTTTTCTATGTCTGTTGATATAATCATTTGTTTTTTTTTTTTTGTAATTCACTGGGTTATTAGTATTGTTACATTGGTTGACTTAGCAATGTTGAATTAGCCTTGCATTCCTGGAATGAACACCACTCCACCAAAATGGTTTTTATATGTTACTTTAATTTTTTAATATTTTGTCAAGGTATATTTCATCTCTATTCACAAGTGATATAATATAAATTAACCTTGTAATGTCTTTTTCTGGTTTTCATATTAGGATAGTGAATTAGGTGATAAGTTACTAATCAACGCATATTTTCTTGAGATTGTGGAAAATTTGCATAATTTCTTCCTTAAAGTACAGTATAGTATACTGGTGAAATCACCTCTAATTACAGTTTGGGTTTTTTTGCGACAGTTTTAGCTTTTTATTTATTTCCTTTAATCTATTTTGGACCATTCAAGTTATCTGTTATTCCTAATGTAAGTACTAGTAATTTGTCTCATTAAAAGGTTTGGTATATTTTATTCTGTTAGAAAATTTGTTCTTTTTATTCTTTTTTTCCTATTTTTATTGGTGCATTGTATTTATACATCATAATGGGGTGAAAACTTGTGTAGACACAAATGTACACATCACCCAGCCAGCCCCCACCCAGTCCCCACCACACTCCATCCCCTTCTCTCCCTCCCATGCTTGGCTTAGTGGTTGACTATGATATGAATAAGTACATCATGTGCTTTAGAGTTTCCCTCTTCTCCCCTCCCATCCCCACAATTAGATGGCCTTATTTGCTCCTTTATGGGATTTCCTTTTTCATCTAGCATTATGACGCATTTCACCTTAGCATTCACATATTAGGGAAAGCATCCAATTTCTTACTTTGTATAACTGACTAATCTCGCTTAGCATAATATCCTACAGTTCCATCCATTTTCCTGTAAATGCTGCAATTGTGCTTTTTTATGGCTGAGTAAAATTCAATTGTGTACATCTCCCACAGTTTTGTAATCCATTCATTTGTTGATGGACATCTTGGCTGGTTCCATAGTTTGGCTATGGTGAATTGTGCAGCTATGAACATAGATGCACATGCATTAGTTTGGTAGTTTGTTTCCTTTCTTTTGTTTAGATACCCAGAAGTAGTATTGCTGGATGAAATGGTAAATTTGTTCCCATTTTTCTGAGGATTCTCTATACTGTTTTTGAAAGTGGTTGCACTAATTTGCAATCTACCAAAAATATTTTAGAGTTCCCAATTCTCCACATCCTTGTCAGCATCTGTTGTTGTTTGTGTTTTGAATGATTGCCATTCTAGTTGGAGTTAGGTGAAATCTCAGGGTAGTTTTGATTTGCATCTCTCTGATTGCCAGTGATGTTGAGCATTTTTTCACGCATTTATTGGCCATTTGAATTTCTTCTTTCATGAAGTGTCTATTTAGTTCACTTGCCCATTTTGTTACTGGATGATTTGTTTTTTTAGTGTTGAGTTTCTTGAGTTCTCTGTATATTCTAGATATTAGTTCCCTATCAGAGGAGTAAGTGGCAAAAACCTTCTCCCATTCTGTTGGCTTTGAATGGAGGTTCTTGATAGTTTCCTTTGCTTTACAGAAGCTCTTCAGTTTCATGCAATCCCACGTATTGATTCATATTTTAGTTTGTTGTGCCTTTGGGGTCTTGTTGATAAAGTTTTTATCTGTGACTATGTGTTACATTGTTGGACCTATGCCCTCTTCAAGGAGTCTCAAGTTCTCTGGTCTAATTTCCAAGTCTTTGATCTATCTTGATTTGACTCGTGTGCAGGATGAGAGAGTGGGATTTATTTCCCTTTTCTTGCATATGGTTAATCAGTTTTGCCAACACCATTTGTTGAACAGGCTATCTTTTTTCCAGCGTATGTTTTTGGCCCCTTTGTCAAATATAAATTGGCTGTAAGTGTGTGGACTTGTTTCTGGGTCTGCTATTCTGCTCCATTGGTCTATGTACCTCTTTTTGTGCCAGTACCATTCTGTTTTATTACAATGGTTTTGTAGTACTATAGATTTTTAGTTTTTATTTCTGGTTGTTTCTTAGAGTTTCCACTTTTCATTTTGCATTACTCTTTTCTTCTTGTATATTATCTTTTATTGAAGCTCTTAAATTCTTAATTATAATGATTTTAAATTTTCTCTCAGATAATTCCAGTATCTGTTCCATAGTATAACCTGGTTCAGATGTTGTCTTGTCTTGTAACTATGTAATTTTTTTATTTGCCTCTTGGCATGAATTATAAATTTTTGTTAAAAGAAAAATAATATACCAGGTAATATAATCTGAAGTAAATAGTCCACAGGTGTGAGAATTAATTTTAAAGTAAGTAGAAATAGAATGTTTTAATATTCATATTTTTTTATTTATTTGGAAACAGGTTCTCTTAAGCCAGTGTGGCTGGCTTTCGAACCTAAGCGATCCTCCTGTCTCTGCCTTCCAAGTGCAGAGATTACAAGCCTGCGCCACCACGCCCACTTAATATTTGTATTTTTTATGAATACAAGAGGCTTCAACTTTCTCTAGTTTTTTCATTTTGCCTTCTCTTTGGGCTTCTTTAAAAACTTCTTTTTATAACTGTTCTTGTCTTGCAAATCTCTCAGCTGCAATCCACGGTGATTATACTGGAGCCATGTTGCTTTTGGAGTACAGTATATTGAGAGAGAGAAGAGCATTTGGCAATGTTTTGACTGAATCTCAGCATTTTAGTAGGTATCGAGGTCATAACTTCTGCAAGTGTCTCTCTAGTGATAAAGCTTTCTCCTTCGTGCCTTTCTAACTCCCTTTTCTGGTTGCAAAGTTCTCACTCTATTTCATTCCCTTTAACCTCCCAGGGCCTCCATGAGATCTTTCTCATATTTTCACTATGAAAATTAGGTAGTGTCATTAAAGTAAGGACAACAAAAATATGTCTCTCCTTCATAGGCCTAGTACATATATACCCTCCAAATTTGTGAACATTTTCTTTTAATATTCTCAACAGTTTAGGGCTCCAATAACCTCTGCTCCTCACATGCTGATCTTGTTACTCTAAGTGAATCTATCTCTCCGCTCAGAGATACAATAAGCTCTATGATTTTCTAAGCTTTCCATAGGTACAAGTAAAGTCACTGATTATAGTTTGATCTAATTTTGTTTTTTTTATAACAATTTTTTTATTGAACATAAATAGTATACATTTACACTATATTTGATGCCCTCCCCCCCTCCCCACATTCCCCCCCCCACCAATGGTTGTCCAGGTTAACCATGTCTTATTCATAATTTTACACATGTTCAAGTGTAGACCCTTATTAATCGAGACCGGCCTTCCTCCTCTCCTATCTTACCATCCAAACTTAGCTAGTATTTCCCCTTCAATATCTGGAGTCCCTCTGGTATTCTTTGTGTTTCCTAGTTTGGGCATATTAGAGGAAACATATGTATCTTCTTCTGTGCTTGGCTGATCTCACTTAACATAATGTTCTCCAGGGCTTTCCACCTTCTTTCAAATGATATAATTTTGTTCTTCTTTATGGCTGAATAGAATTCCATTGTGTGTATTTCCCATAGTTTTGCTATCCATTCATCTGTTGATGGTGATCTGGGTTGGTTCCATATTTTGGCTATTACAAATTGTGCTGCTATGAACATAGGTATGCATATGTTGCTGTAGTTCTCTGAATTCAACTCCTTTGGAAAGATACCCAGGAGTGGTATAGCTGGATCATATGGTGGATCTATTCCCACCTTTCTTAGGAATCTCCACACAGATCTCCATAGTGGTTGAACTAGTTTGCATTCCCACCAACAGTGTAAAAGAGTTCCTCTTTCCCCACATCCTTGCCAGCATTTGTTGTTATTTGATTTCTTTATGCTTGCTACTCTGACTGGGGTTAGATGGAATCTCAGTGTAGTTTTGATTTGCATCTCCCTGATGGCCAGTGATGAAGAACATCTTTTCATGTATCTATTAGCCCTTTGTATCTCTTCTTTTGTGAAGTGTCTATTTAGTTCATTTGCCCATTTCTTGATTGGGTTGTTTGTTTTGCTAGTGTAGAGTCTTTTGAGCTCTTTGTATACTCTGGATATTAGCCCCCTATCAGAATGGTGGCTGGTAAAGATCCTTTCCCATTCTGTAGGCTTCCTCTTTAGGTTATTGATAGTTTCCTTTGATGAGAAGAAACTTTTTAGTTTGATGTTATCCCACTTGTTTATTCTTGCTTTAATTTCCTGAGCTTTGGAGGTTTTGTTGAGAAAGTTACTGCCTGTGCCAATATGTTGTAGTGTTGAACCTATGCTTTCCTCTACTAGCTTCACAGTCTCAGGTCTAATTTCTAAGTCTTTGATCCATCTTGAGTTGATTCCTGTGTTTGGTGAGATATAGGGGTTTAGATTCATCTTTTTACAAATGGTTAGCCAGTTCTCCCAGCACCACTTGTTGAAAAGGCTGTCTTTTCTCCAGCGAATGTGTTTGGCCCCTTTGTCAAAGATTAATTGACTAAAGATGTGTGGGTTTGTTTCTGTATCTTCTATTCTAATCCACTGGTCAGTATATCTGTTTTTGTGCCAGTACCATGCTGTTTTTACTACTATTGCTCTATAGTATAGTTTGAAGTCTGGGATTGTAATGCCTCCTGCGTGTTTCTTGTTATTGAGAATTGCTTTGGCTATTCTAGGTCTTTTCTTTCTCCATATGAAATTCATGATTGACTTTTCTAGGTCTCTGAAGAATGTCACTGGTATTTTAATGGGAATTGCATTGAACCTATAGATCAGTTTTGGCAGAATGGCCATTTTGATGATATTTATTCTGCCTATCCATGAGCACGGGAGATCTTTCCATCTTCCAAGGTCTTCTTCAATTTCTTTCTTTAATGTTTTATAGTTTTTGTTGTAGAGGTCTTTTACATCTTGGGTTAGGTTTATTCCTAGGTATTTTATTGGTTTTGAGGTTATAGTGAATGGAATTGTTGTTTTTATTTCTTTCCTTGTGGATTCGTTGTTGGCATAAAGAAAAGCCACTGATTTCTTTAGGTTGATTTTGTAACCTGCGACTTTGCTGAATTTGTCAATCAGGTCCAGAAGTCTTTTGGTTGAGTTCTTTGGGTCTTCCAGATAAAGGATCATGTCATCTGCGAATAAGGATAATTTTAATTCCTCTCTTCCTATGTGAATTCCTTTGATTTCCTTCTCTTGTCTGATTGCTGCAGCAAGAGTCTCAAGGACTATATTGAAAAGGAGTGGTGAAAGTGGGCATCCTTGTCTTGTTCCTGACTGTAGCGGAAATTCTTGCAGTTTTTCCCCATTTAATATAATGTTGGCTTTGGGTTTGCAGTATATTGCCTTAATGATGTTGAAGTACTTTCCTTCTATCCCAATTTTTTGCAGTGTTTTTAACATAAATGGGTGTTGGATTTTGTCGAATGCTTTTTCAGCATCTATTGCTATGATGATGTGGTTTTTGTTCTTGGTTCTATTTATGTGGTGAATAACATGTATTGATTTGCGTATGTTGAACCAGCCTTGTTTTTCTGGGATGAAACCGACTTGGTCATGATGTATTATTTTCTTGATATAGTTTTGAATGCGTATAGCTAGTATTTTGTTTAGAATTTTTGCATCTATGTACATTAAGGATATTGGTCTGTAGTTTTCCTTTCTTGAGGTATCTTTATTTGGTTTGGGGATTAATGTGATACTGGCCTCATAGAAGGAATTTGGAAGAGTTCCATCTCTTTCAATTTCCCGGAACATGTTATGCAGTATTGGTATTAGTTGTTCACTGAAGGTTTTGTAGAATTCAGCTGGGAACCCATCTGGGCCTGGGCTTTTCTTTGGTGGAAGAATTTTTATTGCCATTTCTATTTCTTTGGTTGTTATTGGTTGGTTTAGGCTTGCTATGTCCTCTTGGCTAAGTGTAGGAAGGTTAACTGTGCTTAGAAATCTATCAATTTCTTCCCGGTTTTCAAGTCTATTGGAGTATAAACTTTTAAAGTAGTTTCTGATAATATTTTGAATTTCTTCACTATCTGTGGTGATATCTCCTTTTTCATTTCTAATTTTGATCATTTGAGTTGATTCTCTTTTTCTTTTGGTTAGGTTGGCCAGGGGTTTATCAATTCTATTAATCTTTTCAAAGAACCAGCTTTTTGTTTTATTGATTCTCTGAATTGTTTTTTTGTTCTCTATTTCATTTATTTCTGCTCTAATTTTGATGATTTCTTGCCTTCTGCTGGCTTTGGGAATAGACTGTTGCAGAATTTCTAGATCCTTGAGCTGTGTCATTAGGTTCTTTACTTGGTGGTTCTCCATCCTTTTTATGTGGGCACTCAATGCAATAAACTTTCCTCTTAGTACTGCCTTCATGGTGTCCCATAGGTTTTGGTAGGTTGTGTCTCTGTTTTCGTTTGTTTCCATAAATTTCTTTATTTCTTCCCTAATTTCTGCTCTTACCCATTCGTCATTCAATAGTGTATCATTCATTCTCCATGAATTTGTATACTTTCTTTCGAGTTTCCTGTTGTTGATTTCTACTTTTATTCCGTTGTGGTCTGAAAAGATGCAAGGAATTATATTACATTTTTTGAATTTGCTGGTATTTTCTTTGTGTCCCAGGATGTGATCAATTTTGGAGAAGGTTCCATGGGCTGCTGAGAAGAAAGTGTATTCTGTAGTTCCTGGTTGAAATACTCTGAAAATGTCTATTAGGTCCATTTGGTTTATGGTTTCCCTTAGTTCTAAAACGTCTTTACTCATCTTTTGCCTTGAAGATCGATCCAGTGGTGTGAGAGGCGTATTAAAGTCTCCCAGAATTATTGTATTTGGGTCTACTTGGGATCTTATGTCCAGAAGGGTTTGTTTTACAAATGTGGTTGCACCCATATTTGGGGCATAAATATTTACTATCATTATATCTTCTTGGTATAGTGTTCCTTTTAGTAAAAGGAGGTGCCCTGATTTGTCTCTTTTGATGTGTTTTAGTTTAAAGTCTGTTTTGTTGGATATTAGGGTTGCTACCCCTGCTCTTTTTTGGTCACTGGTGGCATGGTATATCTTTTTCCATCCTTTCACCTTCAGCCTGTGAATGTCTTTGGCTGTGAGTGTGTTTCTTGCAGACAGCATATATTTGGATTATGTTTCCTAATCCACATTGCCAATCTATGTCTTTTGATTGGTGAGTTAAGTCCTTTGACATTAAGAGATATTATTGATATATGATTTTTGTTTTCTGCCATTTTGTGTTCTGTCTACTCTTGGGTGGTGTGATCTTTCTTCTTTACTTAAGTGGCCCACTTATTAACTTCCTCTCTTCTCTGATTCTGAAGTCTGCTTCTTTTTTCTTCCTTATGGTTTATTTCTTTAAGAATTTTCTCTAGTGTTGGCTTTGAATTCATGAATTTTTTGAGATTCTGTTTATCGTGAAAGATTTTGGATTCACCATTGATCTTGAATAGTAGTTTTGCTGGATAGATTAGTTTGGGCTGGAAGTTATTTTCTTCCAGGGTCTGAATCACGTCGTACCAGTCTCTCCTAGCATTCCTAACCTGGGTTGTATAGTCTGGGGTGATTCTTATTGTTTTGCCTCTATATGTCACCCGTCCTTTTGTTCTCACTGCTTTTAAGATTCCTTCCTTAGCCTCTATATTGGTCATTTTGGTTATTATGTGGCGTGGAGTGGTTTTTCTTTGGTTATGTCTCAGTGGAGTTCTGTATGCCTCCTGGACTTGAAGATCGAAGTATCTTTCCATATTTGGAAAATTCTCTGAGATTATTTCCTTGAAGATATTACAGATGCCCTTGGTCTGTACCTCTATCCCTTCCTCAATGCCTATTATCCGTAAATTAGGGCGCTTCATATTATCCCATAATTGCTGGATGTTTAGGTTTTGTTGCTGTAAAGATTTCTGTATATCGCTGACTGTGTTTTCGGTTTGGGATGTACTGTCTTCTAATATTGATATTCTGTTTTCCATTTCATCTAATCTTCCAGAGTTTCTTTCAATTGCTGTCTTCATTTCACTTATTGCCTCTTTCATTTCATTCCAGACCTCTTTCTGATTCTTTTTTAGTGTTTCTAATTCACCTTTAACCTCCTCTATACTTGTTTTGAATCCTTTCATCATATTGAACAACAAGATTCTGAACTCCCCTTCTTGCATTTCTAGTAGGTCAGTATTCGTGATTTCTGCTGTCTCTTCATAATTCCTGGTTCTCATATTTGTAGCGTTCTCTGTCCTGTTTTTCTGGTTTCTACCCATCGTTCGTGAGTATTATGCTTAGTCAAATCTTAATATTAGGAGTTGGGGTATCGGCTAGTCAGCAGAGCCTTTCCAGTGTTGAGGGTGGGTGATGTGGGAGGATGTTTAGGTAAGGTGAAATCTTGCTAGGAATGAGAGAGAGTTAACTACTGGGACTCTTGTCGTTCGTGGAGTAATTATGAATGTAAGAAATACTTAGAGTATTAGACCAGGAGGTATATTATGTGGAAAAGTTTTGGGGGAGAAAAGTATGTAGGGTTAGTGTGGGAAGGTTTGTAAATAGGGGTGATGGAAGGAGCAGACAGACACAAAAAAAGAATAGAAAAAAAAAAATCCACACAAGATACCAAGACTATTATGTAATCCTAGAAAAAGGGAGGAAGACCAATCAAAGGAGGAGAATGAAAATAAAGGAAGGAAAGAGGAAGAAAGAGGACAAAAGAACAAGAATAAAATAAAAGGAGCTAGCAGCTGTGTGAAATAAAAAAATAAGGCAAACTATCCAATATATATATAAAAAAAAAACATGTGAAAGTAAGAGAAGTATGGGTTGAAAGGAAAAAAAATAACACAGCAATAACCATACCAAAACAAAAGCACTGTAAAAGCAATATAAAACAAAACATCCACATTAAAAGTAAAATAAACAGTCCTCCTTATTTACGCATATGGGGTCAGGCCTATATAATATGTGCGTATGTGATTGCTTTAGTAACTTTCAGAATACCATCCAATGTCTCTTAGTTTTCTTTGTACTCTATTTTTTTATCTTCTTAGGTCACTCTGGGTGTTTGGACACCTTCTCTCCTTTAGCTGCTTTAGGTTTATGTGTCCGGATGTCTGGTTTCACTTTTATTTGATTCTGTACAATTCACAGGTTCTGCGAAATTCTAACCTGTGGTCAGTACCTCTGCACTCACCACCCTAGACTCCAGCCTGTGCTTCCCTACGACACGGGTGGAGCATGACCAAGGTATAATTAGAATCTCCCCCTGAGGTCTTGTGCAGATATTGTGGCCCGATGGATTTTCCTGTGTCTCTGGAAATTCCAGCTGGGTTAGCCGGTGTGGTCCCAAGATGTACCCTGGGCAAATGGGTGCTGGTTCCTGGGTGCCCACGCTTGCTGCCAGAGCTCTGCCTATTCCAAGGGTGCAGGCTGGGTGTGCTGCTTTTACTGGACCCAGGAGTGAGTGGATGCAGCTGTCTGTTGCTGCTGGTATGCTCTTCCAAGGTGTAATGAGCTGAGTTCTCGCTTAGAATTAAGCCTCTGGCTAGCAGGAGGGTGGGAACACCCAGCGGTGGGCCAGGAGTGCAGGATAGGTGCTCAAGGATCCAGTGCGTGGTGCCCAGTAAAGGCCTCTGCCTCCCGCGGGACGTAGAAACTGGGGGTGCCCCAAGGAGATTTCCGGTTTACACAGGGCTTTTGCAGCCTTGAAGGCAGTCTCTGGCAAGGTGGCGGGGGGGGGGGGGGGTAGACACCCAGGTAGGCTCCAATTTAGTGGAGAGAGTGGGACAGGCAATGACTGCTAGCAGGGAACCGGGGCGCCGACAAGGTGCGCAGAGGGGAGTGCTCGGGTCTGAGGCTTGGGCGTGCTGGGGGGTTGGAGTGCAGCGCACACTAGGGTCCGCACTTCCCGTTGCCCGCAGGTACCTGTCTTCCTTGGTTCAGGATTCGTGGGAGTCTCTATGCTGTTGTGATCCAGTCGCTGGTGGGCACACAGAATTCTGACGTGGGAGCTGCTAGCTGTTTTCAGTCCCGGATTATCTTGCTGCGGGACTATCGGGGCTATCGGGCAGGCAGCTCCGCGGGCCCGCGAAAGCAGCCTGCGGCCACCAATCAGCGTTTGCAGCTGGTCCGGTGTCCGGGTCTATGTTCTTCTTCTTCAAGTTCAGAGTTCCCCCGAGGTACCAGGATTTGTTTTGGTTCCTGGTATGTATTTATTTTGTTGATTAAGACACAGCTTTCTAAGTATCTGAAGTTTTATTTGCTTCAGCTACTGAGGAGTACTGTGTCCCTCAGTCGCCATTTTGAAAAAAAAAAAAAAAAAACGTTTGATCTAATTTTGTAAAAATGAGTATCATAACTTCTAATCTCTATATGTTGGAACTGAAATTCACTATGTATTTACACTTCTAAAAATGTACCATGAAGAAATACAACCAACAAAACAAAATATGCCTTATATATATAAGGCTATTCATTGTAACATTATTTGGAATTTAAAAATATAGAAAACAACCTATGTGACCATTAACAGATTATTTGAAAAATATAATACATCAATGAAAGTTTGTGTCAAAAATATGTTGAGATCTGGGCATGATGTCACATGTCTAAAATTCCAGTACTTGGGAATTTAATACAGGAAGATGACAGGTCCAAGGCCAGACCCAGAAATTTAGTGAGATTCCCAGATATTTAGTGAGATTCTGTTTCAAAATAATAAAATAGGGCTGTGGTAGAGGGTAGTCAGAGATATAATACTACTAGGTTCAATTCCATACTACCATACACACATATATAGGTTAAGGAAGTTTCCATATACTTTTAGGAATGATTTTATATGTATTACTATATATATTTCTATGTATAGAATATATATAATAAAACAATTATATTTTGACATATTAGAGAAGAATAAAACTATGTTAGGGAAGGAAAGTGGTATAAATAAGAAAAAAGAGGGAAAGGGATAATACAGTTCTGAATTTGTTTAGTATACAGTTTTGTCTTTAAAATATAGCTAATATTTTTTACTTTTCCTTAAATAAAATTGATTGGTGAGACCCTCAGAAAGTTAGCAATATTTTGCTTAAAAAATGGTTATGACAGTATAATGATGAGAAAACAAATTAAAAATAAGAATTGAAAAATATTATATGGTAAATGACAAATATAACACAAGGAAACATGGGACCATCTAATTCTAGTAACTTGCACATGGCACATAGTATTAGAACTAGTATTTACCAGGTGGGTGTGGTGTTACATCCTGCTGTCCCAGTACCTGAAAGAGTACTGACTGAGATAGAAAGACTGCAGGATTTGAAGCCAGTCTCAGAAATTTAGTGAAACCCTGTTTCAAAATAAAAAGTAAAATAGGGCTGGGAGTGTAGCTTCCAAGGTAGAACATCCCTGGGCTCAATCTCTAGTATAAAAAAAGAATTAATATAGACCCTCAAGCCAATGTTAAAAATTAATATGGTAAAATACTGATTTTTACTTAAGTTAATTTTTTACAGAAGTATATGTTAGAACTTCTGAAATTATGTTTCTGAGACTATAATTTAACATATATGTACTTTGTGGAATTTGTAAGTTTTTTCCTTGTCGGGGGAGAATTTATTAAAATAGAAAAAACAGTGAACTCTATTGTTGTATTTTAATGTAAAATATCTAAACCAACTTCTGGTTTTAAATAGGAAGAAGGAGAAGAAGGAGGAGGAGGAGGAGGAGATGTGAAGGAGAAGAATAAGACACACCCATATAATATACCTTTTCCCTAGCCTTGCCAAAAGAAAAGGCATATAAGCAAGGCCACCCTCTAGTTACAAGCAAATCTAGTGTCTCTATGTGTTTGTAAATACTATTTCAACTGTTAGGAACCAAGTCTCTTTGAATAGGGCTGATTTTTTAGATGTGTCTGGGAAAACCCAAGTTGATTCTAATATGTCTGTAAGTCAGAAATCAAACTCCAAAACCACAAGAAGGGTGTGTCAAGAACTCAGAGTAGCCAGCTTGAAGAGATTCTTACTAGCCCAAATGGAACATTTTGAGAATCACAATAAATGGTTGTAGGAATGAACTGCAACTCAAAGAATAAAATAGAGATATAGTTTTTCATTTATGAGAGTTAATAGAATAATGAAGTTTGAAATTCCCCCATTGGGCAACCACCAAATAAAAATAATTAACTCAGGCAAAAATCATTATTTTTATAAACTAATGGACAAATGTTTGAGGAATAATGAGATGTTTACATAGTCTCCAACTAGCTTCCACATGATAACTGCTCATTACTGAGCAAAAAAAAAAATAATAATCTGACATTGATCTCTTTAACCAAGAGACCAAATTTAACATCAGCAGCTGTGGAACAAACTGACATTGTGTTATTTACCTCCTGGTATAATGCACTGAGAAAAGAACAGAGTATTAATTCAGCATTATCGCCACCAGAAAAGGCATCCCATGAAAGTAGTAATGAGGGAACATAAGAAAAACCTAAATTCAGAGAATTCTACAACAGCTTTCTAGTGTTCAAAATTAAAATGTCAAGAAAAAGAGTGAAAACATTTTCCAATTAACAAAGACAAATTAGAATAACAACTGGAAGCAATATAATATTTGGAAATGAATGATGAGTTCTGGATTAGTTCTGTGACTTTATTATTATCTTGTCAAGGCTAATTTTTAATTGGATTTTTGTTTTGTTTTTGCTTAAAAAGCAGTGAAATATTTGGAGAAAAAGAGGCATCATATCAACAAATCAAGGTGTTCAGAAAATGTATGTATGCATTCACATATGTATATATGAATGTATCTATGTGAAGTTTAGAAGCGAGAAAATAAGAATTATTGTGTTATGCTTGCAAATTTTCTCTAAGCCTATACATTATTTAAGTATAAATACATAAAAATAAATAAAATAAAATAAATATATAAAACATAAAATTAAATTTAAATTGGCATCAAAAAATTTTATAATCCCTGTATACCCTATGGTCATATAATCATTAATCACATGAATATACATGTCCACACCTTCTTCTGATGTTTACTACAATATTATATATAATCATAAAATTTACATCATACTGAGCACGTAAATGACAGATACTAGGTCAGACAATTCACATATGAAATGTCTAATTTTTCAAACAAACTCTATAGGTAATTATTTTCCATATTTTACTAGTGAAGAAATTCATACTCAAAAGTTACTGCCATTCACATTGCTATGGAGAGGCAGAATTGTATTCCAATGCATTTCTTAATGTTTCTAAAGATATTGCTTTTAAATATGCTATATTTCTTATAAAATATTGATTGATTGATTGATTGATTGATTGAGGTACCAAGGATTAAACATAGGGATATTCTACCCCCAAGCTACACCCCCAGCCCTTTGTTTCATTCTTTATATTGAAACAGGGTCTCACAAAGTAGTGGAGGGCCTCACTAAGTAGCTTAGGCTGGCCACAAACCTGTTATCCTCCTGTCTCAGCCTTCAAAGTACTGGGATTACAAGCATGTACTATCATGCCTGGCTTTTATAAAATATTTAAATTTACAGAGCTGACTAAGTTTGTGCAAAAGTTTATTATTCCTCCAAACCTCTGGAATACTTTGGATAAAATAGCAACAGGAAGTTCCATCTGTACTTTAAGGAAAAGAACTTTAAAAACATAATCCCATTGAGCTGGGGGTGTAGCTCTTTAGTAGAGTACAGGCTTAGTATGTACAGGGCTCTAAGTTTAATCCCCACCGGCAACAAATAAAGATAAAAATAAAATATAGTAATATAAAATATAATTATCTTAAATACTTTTATGGAACAAAAATAAAAATAAGAATTAATTTTATGTCTCTGAATATGTAGTATGTGGTAAGTTGTAATAAAAAACATTTGTCAAAAGACTAGGATTTTAATGCTTTCTCTCATATGCTAATTGGGCATGTTACAATTCTTTTGAACTTAGTTTTATTTTATTTTTTGAAGAAACAAAAATATATGAAAAGATTGAATATCAAAGTTCTGTAAATATCTGTATCCTCCCACCTAATTATCAGAAATAGGCCCTTATTAGACAATGATGTTTAGGTCAATAGTTACATCATCAGACAGAGGTAACAGATCATGTGTACATACTCTCCATTATAATAGAATAATGCACCAAAAATCTTACACCTAGCTTTCTATTGGAACTCTCCTCCCTTGTTGATCTGTTATCTATTCCACTTCCCTCTGCTTCCATACCTCTCTGGATATTGGTACCCACACCTTCAATTTATCACTTTAGGAATAGAAATCATAAATTTCTTCCTACTGTAAACTCTTTGCAGTTCTCTAACACTCGAATTTTGTAAAGGACCACTTTTTGAAGAAACCCTCTTCAAACAATCCAATTTCAAGCGTGCCATCTGCTTACAATTGGAACCTTTCCTAATACAGATGGTTTCAAGAAAAAGGAATCCAAATTTAAGAAAGAACAACTTTTAATGATTCAGGGTAGGAAGAAGCAGGCCATGTATGAACACATTCCAGAGGACAAAAATGAATAGGACTTATATGAAAGCACATCAAAACTCTTATATGACTATGCAATCAGTGCATGATACAGATCGCTATGTCCATAGTGATGACAAAGGCCACCTTGAGTTACCACAGGCTATGAAGGTGGCAGAAAACAAAAAAACTAAAATCGATTTTGAAACTTTGAAAGGTCTAGGAATCAAGTCAGAAACCTTGTCAAAATTAAGATGAGGCTACCAGTGGGAAGGTGTCGTAGAACAAAGGGTGCACACCAGCAAGGTTATACATTACAAAGAAAAAACGCACTCCTTTAATCCCAGTACTTGGGAGTCTCACACAGGAGGATTATAGTTTGAGACCAGCATGGATAACTTAGTGAGACTCTCATCGACCTACAGTAACCCTGTTTCAAAATAAAAAATAAAAAGAGTTGGGGGTGTAGCTCAGAGGAAAAATGCATCAGTGTTCAATCCCCAGTTTAAAGAAGAAAAGTCAAGAAGACAGAGAGAAAGAAAAAAAGTGGTGGGGAACATTCCTGGGCAAGAGGTCAACATTTCAGATAGCTTGAGTAATTTGAGACTGGGCTTCCTGTGTCACACTAATCACGCACCTGTTTGATGGGAAATTATGGTGATGGTAAATGTGGAAAGGCAGAAGCTAAATGTAGCATCTTGATGATGGTGAGGTGATAGTGGTGAAACAATTCAGAGTAATGATGTAAAAGTGTAATGTCAGGAATAATATGTCACTGATACGAAATTGGAAGGGGTGTTCAGATGGGTGATGTGGAGTAGGTGGCAGAATCAAAGAAAGTTCTTGAGTCATTTCTCTTTCTCTGTAATTGCAGGATGAAAGGGGTGCAGAGTGAGCATTCAGTTGACATACACCTGATGAGCACAGTGACCCTGAGTGAAGCTGCAGCCATCACTGAAGTGAATGAGTGGACTTGATCAATTCCCAATGCCTGACATTTCATTCCATCTGGGCCTAGAATCTCCTGCCTCTCCTCTCAATGGTGATAAGATACATCACAAACTGCATTAACAGTAGATAATGTACTACTTTATTTTTGATGATTCAGTAGCTCAGAAAACCATTACTGTCTCTAAATATGGCCAGCTCAGAGAAAGTAACCCCGCTTTGGGAGGAATCATTGTTGAGCTGAAAATTCACAATTTGATATAAAAATACTCAAGATTATATAGAAATATCTGGGGTGTGTGTGTGTGTGTGTGTGTGTGTGTGTGTGTGTATCTAGGAATTAAACTCAGGGATATCTACCTCTGAGCTACAGTCTCCCAGTATTTTATTTTTTTTTTTATTTTGAAAGGCTGACTTGAACTTGAAATCCTTGCCTCCCAAGTACAGGAATCACCGCCATGTGCCACTATGTCTGGCTTATCTGTATTATTTTAAGGTTAATTATTTACAGAAACACAGTATTTCTCAAGGAAGAAAATTCAAGCAAGCATCAATAAATTCCCATATTCTCTTTGGCTTGAGCAGTGTGTATTACTTGTACTATTTTAACCTCTCAACATTTTACTCACTTAGCATTCATCAATGAGGCATTAAAATTGGATGATAGTAATACAGGAATGATAATTTAATAACTTAACCGCTAACCCAATACATGAAAGTTCTTGGAGACATAATTCACATTCTATCTGATTTTATTATTTGGTAAAATAAAGTTTAAAAGTGTATTCTAGTCATACAGAAAGAAGAGCTGACTGAGGGAACCATTAAGCCTTTAGGCCAGCTAAAAAACCTCAGGAACCCCATACTGTGACAGCCGGTCAACATTTATTAAGCAATTACTTTGTCTCAGACACAATGCTAGGTGGGATAAGAATAAATAAGATATAAACTCTGACCTTAGCAAAACATGAAGTCATTAACACCAAAGGTGATTATATCATTTGTGCAATGGAATGGAGTAAATAGGCTTTGGAAACTAGCCTGGAAATATTACTCATCATCTTGGGTTTTATTGCCTTCTGACCTCAGGCAGCTTTTCAGAAGGAAAGGGCAGGACCAGAAAATAATGTTTATTAACTGTGTTAAATACAGTAAGTCCTTGGTATTATTTTATGATTACAAGAATTGAGAGAAGGAGATAGTTTAGAACAGTGCTTCACAAACATTTATTTATTGTGGTACATAAAAAGTATGACACTGATTAGTGCATTTAAGAAATCAAGAAGTTTGAAGGCATCTTTATGAAGCTTGACTCTTTAAATAATCAATTTATATTAAATAAACAGAAAAAGAAAAACACTAAAAACATTAAATATTTCAAAAACATTGTTTTACATTTTGACAATAAATTTTAGCTTAGTACCTTGATTTGCTCATTACATGTAAATAAAATTCATGCAAATAAAATAGTAGTTAATAAAATAAAAAATTAAATTTGAGTTTATTGATGTAAATATAACTTCAGTAAATATTTTTATTTTTAATGTTTCATAACATTTAAATTTTTTGTGATGCTGGGGATTGACTCTATGGGCACTTCTGAGCTATACACCCTGCCTTATTTATTTATTTACTTATTTATTTTTGTACTATGGGATTAATCTATAAACTGCAAGCTACACCCCCATTCCTTTTTATTTTTATTTATTTATTATTTAAACAGGGTCTCACTATGTTGTTAAGGGTCCCTCTCACTAAGTTATGAGGCTGGCTTCAAACTTGCCATTCTCCTGCCTGAGCCTCTCAAGTACTGGAATTACAGGCATGCACTACCACATCCAGCACTCTAATATTTTTACATTTATACTTTAAATTGTGCAAATTCTACATGAAAGTACTTTTTTCTTGGGTGGTACTGGGGTTTCTGGAAGCCCTTCTACCTCTGGGCTACACTACCAGACCTACTTTATACTTTTTTATTTTTGAAAACAGGGTCTCTTAAGCCAGCGTGGCTGGCTTTGAACCTTCGCGACCCTCCTGTCTCCGCCTCCCAAGAGCAGGGATTACAAGTGTGCGCCACCATGCCCAGCCTACATGAAAGTACTTTAAATTTAATAGCTTTTAGGAAATTATTTTTATTTATTATAAAATTTAATGTTTATATGTTGTGATAATTCAATTTAGTACATCAAATTATACAAAAGGGGTATAAAAAGATGCCCTTGTTTCCTGACTCTTGCCTTCTTGGTGTCTTTATTGGTCAATCCAAGGAAAATTGCAATACTTTGAATATAATGCACACACACTGACTTATTTTGATTAATTGAATCTATAAATTGTCTTTGGAATTGCTATTAGGGTACATGTGAACTTATCTCTCTCAGAAGTGATATTTTTCTTTCATTTTTTGAATATCATTATTTTTATTTATATGATGGTATTACATTATCATTAGGGAAGTGTGTAAGCCAAGCTTTGTACTATATTTGGTAATATTTTCTATCTTACTTGTGGTTTCTCCTAAACAAACACTCGCATTTTTTTTTTGTTTGCTATTTTGTTTGTACTACTCTGCCTTTTCTTTTTTCTTTTTCTTTTTTTTTTTTTTTTTTTTTTTTTTTTTTTTTTTTTTTTTTTTTGCAGTACTGGAATGAAACCCAAGGGCATTCTACCTCCAAGTAACACCCCCGGCCCTATTTTTTATTCTTTATTTTGAAACAAGTTCTCACTGAGTTGTAAAGAGCCTCACTAAGAAGCTGAGACTGTTGGTGAACCGTGATCCTCCTGTCTCAGCCTCCCAAATGCTGGGATTACAAGCCTGCGCCACCACGCTGTGCTTTCCTATGTGCTCTAAAAGTCTCTGAGTATAATTATTTCCTGTTCTTCCCTTGAGACTTTTGCTCTGGAGATGAACAGTCCCTCTCACCAACCGTGAGCAGAGCTCCCAGCCCTCTGCATGGCCTGATCATCTTCTGGCCACACTGGTCCTGTCTGGAATGGACATCTTTAACACTGGGTTTTTAATTTGTCTTCTTGCCTTATGTAATCAGTATCACATGCCCTGTGATTCCTTCCTGTATTGAGTAACTTTTTTTTTTCTTTTATCATGTCTTTTCTTTATTTAAATATTTTTTTGGGTACAGAACACTGGTAACTGAACCGAAGGGCATTCTACCAATGAATTATACGCTCAGCCTTTTTATTGTTTTTTAATTTCAAAGCAGAGTCCCATTAAGTTGCTGAGAGGCTCCCTAAATTGCTGAAGTTGGCCTCAACTTGCAATCCTCCTGTCTCAACCTTCCAAGTACTGAGATTACAGGTGTGTGCCATCATCCCCACCTTTTTGAGGAAGAAAACCAAGTATTTTTTATATATTTATATTTTACATCAAGACACTATTAGGCTCTTAAGATTATCCCAAAATACATTTTGTGGTTAAGAAATGAAAAATTTTAAATCATTTTCTTGTTTTCTTTTTTAATTTTTTCTTTCTTTCTTTTTTTTTTTTTGGTGTTACTGGAATTTCTGGAAGCCCTTCTACCTCTGGGATACACTCCCACGGGCTACACTCCCAGACCTATTTTTTAACCTTTTCATTTGGAAACAGGGTCTCTTAAACCAGCAAGACTGGCTTCGAACCAGCGTGGGGATTACAAGCGTGCGCTACCATGCCCGGCTTTTTTTCTTCTTTTTATTTGTGCACTGTAGTCATATATTTAATGAGGTACAAGATGCTAGAGGCATACATACACACATCACTCAATTAGTCCTTCTCCAATTCCCACCCCATTCCCTTTCCCTCCTGCCTTCTCATGTTTTATTTAGTGATTGTCTTTAATGTGTTTGTGAATGTACATTAGTAAATTTCCCTCTTCCTTCCTCCCATCCCCCTCAGTGATGTTGCCTTATTTGCTCATCTGTGTTTTTTTCTTTGTCTAGAGTTCCTCCTATAGCCCCTTTTTTCTCTCACTTCCACATATTAGGAAGAGTATCCAATTGTTTTACTTTTTGTGACTGACTAGTCTCATTAAGCATAATGTTCTCCTGTTCAACCCATTTACCTGCAAATGAGGTTCTTTATGGCTGAGTAAAATTCCATTGTGTACATATTCCATATTTTTGTAATTCATTCATCTCTTGATGGACATCTTGGCTGATTCCATAGTTTGGCAATTGTGAATTGTGTGACTATAAACATAGATACATATGCATTAGTTTGTTATTTTGGTTTCCATTCTTTTGGGTAGATACCCAGAAGTGATTATTGCTGGATCCTATGGTAGGTTTGTTCACATTCTAGAAAGCATTTGTTGTTTTTTGTGTTTTTAATGATTGTCATTCTAATTGGAGTTAAGTGAAATCTCAGGGTAATTTTGATTTGCATCTTTCTGATTGTTAAATTAAGAAAAAAGTTTTATGCCTGGGATTGCATTAAACTGAAGAGTTTCTGTACAGCAAAGGAGACTGTCAAGAACCTCAATAGACAGCCAACAGGATGGGAGAATATTTTTGCCACCTACTCCACTGATAGAGGACTAATATCTAGAATGTATATAGAACTCAAGTAACTCACTACAAGAAAAAAAATTAAAACTGGGCAAGTGAAATAAATATATACTTCACAAAAGAAGAAATCTAAATGGCAAAAATGTATGAAAAAAATTTATAGTTTTATTGGTGTAGTGCAATTACACATTGTAGTGAGTGTCAAAGTAATACAAACACATATGCACATGGCATTTGGTGTGTTTCTCTCAGCATCCCACATCACTCCTCTTTTCTCCCCTCTCTGAACATGTTAATTAGATTGGTAGTGTTACCATCATATATAGGCATAGAATTAATTGAATTGTTTCCTTCCTCTTGTCAACTTCTACAAGATTATACAGGAAAGTGATATGATCAAAATTCAGAAACAACCCAGTCTATCTCTAAATCTATGCTGCACCTGTTACTCTAAGTTCTACCATCTTTCCATAGTGGAGAAGGTAGATGGGCCTAAAATGAGGACCTAGAGAGAAAAAATATTCCTGTTTTTGGTGGAAAAAGACAAAATAAATATGAATAAAACTGAGTATCATTCAGGGGTTTGCCATTATCACAAGATAAATCACAAGATGAATGACAAAATTTATCATTCTTTGAAACATTGTTCTACTCAATCCAACAGGTATCCAAAATGATCTGTCAGTGACTCAGTTTCCTATTTGCTAAAAGCATGTTTCCTAATAAAATTTCATTCCTCAGAAAATCTAGCATCCGGGCACAGAAACTGCCCTGATTTGGGAGTAAGGTTTAAAAGTTACTTTTTTTGTAAAAAGTAACCTTTAAAGGGTAAAAGTATCCAGATTTCATGACCTCTGTATTTAATTTACTTTTGACAAGCTGTTCCTGTAGTATGAAGTCACATGACAAAACCTTTGTAAGAATAAGCAATAGAAGTGGTTAATGAGAGTTAAACTGTTCTTCATGCAAATTTTAACCTTTCAAGCTTAAAATACTTTAACACTGATAAAAGCTGTTAAATAATAGTAAACATAAGAAGGAGGGAGGGGAGAGGGACTGGGATGGAAATTGGGAAAGGGGTAAATGAATGATGTGTGCCAGTATGTCTCTTTACCACCTTGTACTCCATTAAGATGTATGAGTGCAATGCGCCAATTAAAAAGGAAATATTTGGGTTTAAACACAAAAATAGGAAAAGAAGAAGAATCTTCTTTTGAAAACAAAACAATAGTTTATCTTAGAGAGAGAGTGAATAGGAACGGGCACAGGTACAAAAAATTATTCTGGGTGTTGAGAATATTCTGTACAGTCATTGCATAGTGCTGACACAGTGCGCCTACTTTAGACAAATTCACCTAACTCTACACTTGTAATTTTTTCACTTATTCATATTTTATGTCAAAAATATTTGACAATAGTGTTTACCTCTTGAGGAGGAAATAACATGTTATATCTGGCCAAGCTTTCTACAACAACATAAAATAATTTCAGATACTTTACCAAAATTGCACTTTTAAGAACATTGGAAATCACGATATACTATTGGAACTGATGAATTAAAATTCAAGAACAGAAAACCTTTGTAGATGCACTGGTTGATGATCTATAGTTGGGTTCTCTCCTTTCCTTCCTCTTCTTCCCCCTCTGACCTGCTCCCATTTGACCTGTAGGCTAAGGATTGAGTTTGACTCAAGCAGAGAGCTTCTGCAAGAAAAACAGAAATCAGTAATGTAATGTACTCAGTGGCCTCATAGACCTGGAGAGGAGAAACAAATCAAATATCAATCACACACAGAATTGGGTTGAAAATGTTCAATTCCAGGGCTGTCCAGAAACTGGGCATTATAAAGCTTTAGAAAGGCAGAACAAAGTCTCTTGAAGTTGTTGATGCCTTGAAAACAATGATCTTCAGGAGAAAGGCCCAGGCTTAAGTACATGGCAGATATTTTCCTCACGATCTTTATCAGAATATAAAGCTTCTTGAAACAGACATAATAAGTACTTCCTATAAAATTCTTGTGAGTTGAGAAAGTGGGTACTGACCAGCCTTCCTAAAATGTTGCTAGCCATGAAACTTCTCAATTTGTGAATGAACTGACATGATCAATCCCTCATAGTATCTGCCTAATGGGAAATCTTTCTAAAAGGAAGAAAATTGGTATAGAGCCTTGTCTTATTTATGCAAATGAATACTTTTTTTTCTCAGTAAGGCTTATTAACAAGAATTTTATTTATTTATTTATTTATTTATTTATTTATTTATTTATTTATTATTATTTTTTGGGGGGGTGGTACTGAGGTTCCTGGAAACCCTTCTACCTCCGGGCTACACTCCCAGACCTATTTTATACTTTTTTATTTGGAAACAGGGTCTCTTAGGCCAGTGTGGCTGGCTTCGAACCTGCGCCATTCTCCTGTCTCCGCCTCCCAAGCACAGGCAAGTGTGCACCACCGCACCCAGCTCTAACAAGAATTTTAGTTAGTGGAAAGTAAAGAGTTACGGAGATTACTTACTTTTATCCTTATTTCTAAATCAAGGCAGTTTATTTGCCTGACTGCAATGCTTTCTGAGGTATGAACTCTATATAAGGAAACAAGTCTTCAGTAAAAGAGAAAGCTGAACCATTGACTGATCATGGTGGACACATGTTGGATTGATTGGAATAATCCTTTGCAGAATATAAGACACATTTTGTCTTTTAATTATACACTCTGGAGTGTTCTCTTATCTACATATATATTCAGCCTATTTTTTTTAAACAGGTTCTCACAATGTTGTAGAGAACCTCATTAAATTGCTGAGGCTGGTCTCCAACCTGAAATCCATTGTTTCAACCTCCCAAGTACTGGGGTTACAAGCCTGCACCAACACACCTTGCTCTCACTTTCTCTTATCTTTTGCTTTCTTTGCTAAGAATATAATTGATTACAAAGACTGAAATTTTGTGTCTAATCAAATTATAACAGAGCTGAGAGGCTACAAACACACTTATGGTTTGCAAATATTTCTAGTTACATAAAAGTTACCTGGGCTATTTTTGGAAAAGGGAATGCAAGGACCAAATCCACAAGAGCTGAGAACAACTATTGCAATGGAAATGTCGAGGCTGTGGTTTCAAAATGGTCTAAATCTCAGTCTTGCCTTTGAGTAACTGTGTAGCTTTGTGACAAGTATTTAAAATCTCTAAACTCAATTTTTTCTTTTGTCAGAAGAATTTTAAAAATCTTCAACTTCCTCATGTAGATGCCATGAGGGTTAAATAAAAAAATATAAATATATAACACAGTATCTATCACTTAGCATATACTCAGTAAATGCTTATTGCTTCCCTATCATTTAGCCCCATTATTATTCTGGCAAATTTAAGCAGAAGCCTTTGAACTGGTCAAATCTGTGGAATAGCTACAAAGTAGGCAGAAAAATAAAATGTCACAAATGGGTCTCAAATGCTAGAAAGATGCTTTCTGAATTCTGACTCAATTTAGGGGTATGAAGGCTTAGAACATGAATATAATATCAGGCAGAAAATATACACAAAATCAGAACCAAGGTGAGACACATACTTTGGCTCTTAAGTTTCAAAAGTTTAAATAACTGCCTTGAGAAGCCAGGGTAATTGGAAGTAAATTTGACAGGAAGCCTGTGAAACAAGATTTTCCCCCTTTTTTAGGCAGGTATGTAAAAAAAAAAATCCCCTGTGGAAAACAACTGCCTCAAAACTTTATGGATTTCAGAATTCATCCAACACCTCTGACAGCTTCTGTGACATGCAGTATCTATTTGGGGCAAGAATGCTGGCTGGACCTTTTTCTTCTTTTAATTGCACAATCTCTCTCTCTCTCTCTCTCTCTTGCTCTTGTATTCTTTTCTCATAAGTGGTAGAAAAATTCTTATAAATTTTAACCAAATATCTTAGGGCTCTAGAAAAATTATTGTGAAAAGAAAAAAGATGAGCAATTAAAATCTAAAAAAACTATAAATTATTTGCACAAAGCAATACAATTTACATAACATTTCACATATTTAGTATCTGTCTCATTCAAATAATAAAACTTTCTCATTATATAGTTATTATAATCATCCTGTATGTTATAAATTTGAAAATTGAAACTTAAGTTCAGTATTTGCCAAATTGCTAAGTGATAAAGCTAGAATTCAACTCAGATTGTCCGCTATTTTCCTTTATTCATTAATTATTAATTGTTCTAGACATTTTTCTGATTTAACTTTTTAAATTTTTTATTTATTCATTGTAGTCACACATCTTAATGGAGCACAATATGGTAAAAGCATACATGCATATATCACTCAATTAGCCCTTTCTCATGTCTTACCCTATTCTCTGCCCCCTCCCTCCTTCTCATGTTTGACCTAATGACTGACTTTGATATGTTTATGAGTGTATATCAAAGTATTAGGTCTGTGGATAAATAATGTGCATTTTATTTTTAAAAATAACCTTAATGTATTATTCTTCATGGAACATACCTTTCTTGGTAATATCCCATGAGAAGTTATGCTTCTGTGAAAGACAGTAAATGCATTTAAATTAAAATTCAAAAGAGAGGTAATAAGCTAGGAAGATGAAAGGTGCTTCATGAACAAAAGGTCCTTGAAGATGAGATGTGTAGAATTAGCACAGCTAGAGGCTGATGGGGAAGCACCACAAGCAAAGCCTAGGATTAATATGGTGAAGTGTTTGTGAAAATGATCTGCCTTGATGATAAAAATACTAGTTGATACTAGATGATCATATCTTTTGTGGCAGAGATTACAGATTGGCCTAAAATAACAGTTATACCATGGAAAGTAGTAGAAATTTAATGTGACACAAGCATATGAGTAGTAACTCAAATTAGGAAATAAGGAAGAATATGGAATTGACATACAGCCTTTTATTTAGACATGCAAATAAGCTGAAAGGCTTTGTTTCATGTTTTTCATTTGTTTGTTTGATAATTTTTTTCTTTTTTTCAGGGAAATTACTGCCTCCTCCCTGGAAGTGGTAAACTAGATTGTTTCCTGAGTCATATGGTCAGCTGGAGTCAGAGGACAATATTAAGTTCCTGCTGTGACAACCCTTCCAGCACTTTTACCCACTTTTAGCTGGTCTCTTTTCCCATATCCATCCTGTGTTCTTTCACTGATAGAGATGAGATTCCATTTCAACCTTAGTACCCACTGTTTGCCAAGATCATGCCTTGCTATAACTGTAATCCTTAAACCACACTGGACCTTCCTCACGATTTGCAGGCCAATTAGTCTCCTCAGTATCAATCTTGTTATAAGGATAATAGCACTGAGGCCTTTCTTCACTTCCTAAATTACTGTGAGAAAGCAGTCTATGTTAGACAGAAGTTTGTGCTACAAAAATCCCAATGCTACTATATTAACATGTCTCGATGGGTGGTTGGGTTGTGAATAATAAGTAATGATAATTTTCATGCATCTTAACTTTCATAATGTACAGTTCAGTTTGACAGCTACATGTAATCCTTACAGAGGTAAAGGGACTTCTTATTTGTCTTTTATGTCCATTCATGTTCCATTTCTGACATATTTGTATTCCCCGAGTGTAAGTTTGAAAACATGTAGAAGCGGTGACTGGGGAATATGGCAACCAAGAGTAGCAATGCATATGAATACTGCTGACACTCAATCTCCAGTGTCCCAAATACAGAGCACTACAAAGCCAGATAGTACTATTTGTAGAGGAATAAGTACAATAAACACAAGTGGCAGAGAAAAAGAAGACTAAAAGACCAAACACAGAAAAAAAATCCTGCCCACCATAAGGTAGCAGGCACCAGCACCAGCATGATCTTCTTACATAGCACCACATACCAGAGACAAAAGGAAAACAAAAATTTGAAGGAGAAGCAGCAGACCTACAGGTTTTAAGTCAGCCTGTGCGAAGACATGCTACAGCTTATAGGAGCTAACCATGCCATCCAAGGACCCAGAGTTTGAGCTGAGCACCAGAAGAGAAATCTGCTACTCCCATGGTGTGCCACTGTAGCACCATGAGGCAGCTTAGCCCACCATGCCTTCCAGAGTCCCAGGCCGGTGAGCACCAAAATTGTATCTTCCTTTGTACATACCAACTCTCTTTTCACTATCCCTTTTCTATCATTCTTCTGCTTTTTAACTATCCCTTGTCTTGTATCAAACCCACTTTATATCATTATACCACAAACTCATTGGTTACTAGAACACTACTTTATTCATAGTATCTCTAATCTCTAGTATATACTACTTTACAAAACTCATACTTTCATTCTATTCAACTCTATCTGAGATTTTACCCTATTCTTCCATTTACTCCTGTGCTTCCCTCCTTCCTCAACCTTCACTGTTGAATACAATACAAACTGCCTTTGGATATACCAGCTGAAACCTAGAAACTGAGAGAAATGTATTAAAAGCAATAGAGGCAAATGTCAAATATCATGAAAAGGAGGAACAACAGATGAGCAATGAGCTCCTACAACTCCACAATTACAGAACCTGATAACACAAAATGGCAGAGATTTCTAGAAGGTCAAATCAGGATTCAACTGTAGAATTAATACAGGAATTTAAAAAAAATTAGAGAGAATCTGAAAGAAATAAAGGATGCAATAATTGAGGTAAAGGCACCTATTCAAATTATAAACAATTGCTTACACCACATGGAGAGTAGAATCTCGCTCCTAGGAGATATACACAGTTTATAACACAGAAAAAAAAAATTTGACAGCAGAAATAAGACATTGAAGAAATATGGCCCCATCTTAAAAGAGCTAACTTAAGAATAATTGCATAGAGGAAGGAAAAGAAGTTCCTAAGTATTTTTTTTATGAAAAATCCTGAGTGGAAGTGTTTTCTGAATTTCTTTTTCATTGGATTTATGGTTGGTGTACAGAAAAGATTCTGATTTTTTAAGATCGATTTTGTATCCAGATACTTTGCTGAATTTGTTGATCAGTTCTATAAGTCTTTTGGTTGAGTTTGCAGAAGACATGATACTATATTTAGAAAATAAACCATAAAGAAACAAAAAGAAGCAAGTTACAAAACCAGAGAATTCATGAAGTTGATCAGCGGGGCATCTCAGTAAAGAAGAAATAATATATCCAACAGAAGATAGAACACAAAATGACAGAAACAAACACCATATTTCAATAATAAATCTGAACATCAATGGACTTAACTCATCAATCAAAAGACATAGACTGGCAATGTAGATTAAAAAACATAATCCAAATATATGCTGTTTATAAGAAACTCACCTTACATCCAAGGATATTTAAAGACTGAAAACAAAAGGATATAAAAAGATGTATCATGCCAATGGAGAACAAAATGGACAGAGGTAACAACACTGATATCCAACGAAACAGACTTTAAGCTAAAGCACATCAGAAGAGACAAAGAAGGCACTTTATTTTATTAAAAACAATAAGCTGCCAAGAAGATATAATGATAGTAAATGTTTATGGCACAAATGTGGGTGCAGCCACATTTGTAAAACAAACCCTCCTGGAGATCATATCTCAAAAATACCCAAATAAAATAATATTGGGAGACTTCAACACACCTCTCACACCACTGGATTGAACTTCAAGGCAAATGATGAGTAAAACCTCTTCAGAACTAATGAAAACTATAAACCAAATGGACCTAATAGATATACACAGAATATTTTAACCAGAAACAACAGAATACATTTCTCTGCAGGCCATGGAACCTTCTCCAAAATAGATCACATCCTGGCCCACAAAGCAAGCACCAGCAAATTCAAAAGATGTAATATAATTTCCTGCATCTTTTCAGACCATAATGGAATAAAAGTAAAAATCAACATCAGGAAACCCAAAATAAACTTTAAATACATAGAGATTAAATGATACACTATTGAACGAACAATGGGTAAGATAAGAAATTAGGGGGAAAAGAAAGAAATTTATGGAAATAAATGAAAATAGAGAAACAGCTTACCAAAATCTATGGGACACTTTGAAGTCAGTGTTAAGAAGAAAGTTCATAGCATTAACAGCCCAAATAAGAAGAACAGAAAGTCACCAAGTAAACAACCTAATGACACAACTCAAGGACCTAGAAAGACTGCAACAGTCTAATCCCAAAGCCAGAAGAAGGCAGGAAACTATTGAAATAAGAGAAGAAATAAATAAAATATAGAACAAAATAAATTCAAAGAATCAAAAAAAAAACCCAAAAAGCTGGTTCTTTGTAAAGATTAATAGGATTGATAACCCCCTGGCCAACCTAACCAAAAAAAAAAAGAGAGAATCAACTCAAATTATTAAAATCAGAAATGAAAAAGGAGACATCACCACAGACAGTGGGAAAATTTAAAAGATTATCAGAGACTATTTTGAGAATTTATACTCCAACAGACTGTAAAACATAGAAGAAACTGATAAATTTTTAAGCATATATAATCTACCTAAACTGAATCAAGAGGACATAGCAAGCCTAAACCAACCAATAGCAAGCAAAGAAATAAAAACAGCAATAAAAATTCTGCCATGAAAGAAAAGCCCAGACCCTGGTGGGTTTCCAGCTGAATTCTACAAAACCTTCAGTGAAGAACTAATATCAATGCTTCATAACTTGTTCGGGGAAATGGAAAGAGATGTAATTCTTCAAAATTCTTTCTATGAGGCCAGTATTACATTAATCCCCAAACCAAATAAAGATACTTCATGAAAGGAAAATTATGGACCAATATCCTTAATGAACATATATGTAAAAATTCTAAACAAAATACTAGCTATATGCACTCAAAACCATATCAAGAGAATTGTACACCATGACCAGGTTGGTTTCATCCCAGAAAAGCAAGGCTGGTTCAACATATGCAAATCAATACATGTTATTCACCACATAAATAGGACTAAGAACAAAAACCACATGATCATAGCAATAGATGCTGAAAAGCATTCGACAAAATCTGACACCCACTTATGTCAAAAACACTGCAGAAAATTGGAATAGAAAGAACATATTTCAACATCATTAAGGCTATATACAATAAGCCCAAAGCCAACATCATATTGAATGGATAAAAACTGCAAGAATTCCCTTTAAAATAAGGAACAAGAATGCCCACTATCACCACTCCTTTTCAATATAGTCCTTGAGACTCTTGCCACAGCAATAAGACAAGAGAAGGAAATCAAAGGAATTCAAATAGGAAGAGAGGAATTAAAACTATCCTTATTTGCAGGTGATATGATTCTTTATCTAGAAGATCCAATGAACTCAACCAAAAGACTTCTGGAGCTGATTAACCAATTCAGCAAAGCTGCAGGATACAAAATCAACCTAAAGAAAGCAGTTGCTTTTCTTTATGTCAACAATGAATGCACAACGAAAGATATAAAGAAAACTATCCTATTTACTATCACCTCTAAACCAATAAAATACCTAGGAATAAACCTAACCAAAGAAAGATCTCTACAGAGAAAACTACAAAACATTAAAGAAAGAAATTGAAAGATAGAAAGATCTCCCATGCCCATGGATAGGCAGAATAAATATCATCAAAATGGCCATTCTGCCAAAAGTGATCTATAGATTCAATGCAATTCCCATTCAATACCAACAACATTTCTTAAAGACCTGGAAAAATCAGTTATGAATTTTGTATGGAGAAAGAAAAGACCCAGAATAGCCAAAGCAATTCTCAGCAACAAGAACCAGGCAGGAGGCATCACAATCCCAGACTTCAAATTATACTATAGAGCAATAGTAGTAAAAATAGCATGGTACTGGCACAACAATAGGCAGACTGACCAGTGGACACAATAGAAGATACATAAACAAACCCACACATATATAGTCAATTGATCTTTGACAAAGGGGCCAAACTCATATGCTGGAGCAAAGACAGCATTTTCAACAAATGGTGCTAGGAGAACTGGCTATCCATTTGTATTAAGTCAGATCTGAATCCTTACCTCTCACCATGCACAGGAATCAACCTGAGATTGAGGGAAAATCTCAGCAAAGCTGGAATAGAAAATTAGAAGAGGAAGAAGGCTGAGGTTAATTAATGGAGGAGCTACATCTGAATATGTGTTAAAGTATGAATATAACATGGTTAACCTGGTCAGTCATTGTTGGGAGTGGTAGAAGGGGAACTGAGGGGGAAGAGAGGGCACCAAATACAATCTAAATTTATACCATTTTCAACATGTTCCACACATAAATAAAATAAAATATGAAAAATTGAAATAAATCTAACCAAGTGGGTATAAGAGATTTACAATGAAAATTATAAAACAGTAAAGAAAAGATTGAATATATAAGATGGGAAGATGTCCCATGCTGTGTTATTTTGTCTCTATAATTGTATTGTTACATTTTAATTATGATTCAATAATGATACTCTTTTTTATGCATGATTATATTCTTGAACACATGTTTTGGATATGGGCTAAGTTTTTATAACAGAAACTCATAAAAGTCAATATTTTATGTGAAATCTACCTAATAAAATGGAAAAAGTGTGGCTAGATATGACATCTCAAAGTACACTGCTGTAAGAAATGAAGTGGGTGAAGCAGTAACCTAAAGGTATTGCATAATTGAAACCAAGCCCTAAATTGGGAGTTCAAGATGGTGGGTGTCAGAGAGAAACTGATTTTAATTTATCTCCATCTTACTACCTCTCAAAGGTAAGCTAGGTGAAGAAAGACTTGTCAAGACTTTTCAAGAATATTAAATAATGTTAAAACAGGATAATATGCTATAATTTATGAACTTGGTCTTGTTTTTATGTATCGGGTTTGGGTATAATTACATATATATTACATATAACACATACATACATATATATATATATATATACACATATGTCTGTTTTTATTGTATATATAATATTTTATATGTCAAATCACCAGATTGATTGTCGGTATTTTGACAAAATAATCACATATTTTGTTTTATTGAATTAAATTTACCATCACTTGTTTGATCCCTTACCCTGATCATTAGGCAACATAGAAAGCATAACTATTATAACATAAAAATAACATCTAAAAATGTTCCTCCAATTAAACAGTACAAATTGTAGTAACCTTGTGTCCTCAGGAGTTTCAAACTATTCTAAAAAATGTACTAATTAGATACTCATTATTTGTTGACTACTGAATGAGTATTTTAAAAAATCATCACATATTTGCACAATCCTTTAAACTTCAAAGGCTTAATTTTACTTGATCATCACAAGATCCTTTATAAAAAAGACTTATTATTTTACAAAAAAGTGAAGTTCAGATATGTGAACAATAGTAAAGACCAAATTTATTTATTGATTTTCAAGTCTTAAAGCTTTGCCTTGTGGACCACAAATTAATTCTAAATGTGATTGACTTGGGAAACCAGATGAGAAACATTACTTTAAAGTCACCCTGTTTTGCGAAGGGATGTGTCATTAATACCATTTTCAGCCTTCATTTGAAGCAAAAAAGGTTTGTCACACATGGACTTTCTTTTGATGAGTATATCTTTGAGCTTGACGATTTTGTAATGGATTTGGAGATTATTCACCTGGTCTTGGTAGAAATTAATGTCACTATAAGTTATGCTGTTTGCAAGTGTGAGAGTAAGAAGTGAGTACAGGTTCTGACATGTACTTGGCACCACTCTGCTATGCCATCATCCTTTAAAGAAGATGCATGTTGTAAAAGATATTTCTTACCTAAGCTATATGATATATTCTTGTTTCTATATTATTATGGCATTTCATAGGTAATTGAATAAAAAATCCTAGCACAATAGTTGCTTTTGGGGAATGAGATGAAGTACAAACTATAAATAAATCTAGCCGGGCATGGTGGCGCACGCTTGTAATCCCTGCGCTTGGGAGGCGGAGACAGGAGGATCTCACAGGTTCAAAGCCAGCCACGCTGGCTTAAGAGACCCTGTTTCCAAAAATAAAAAAAAAAATAGGTCTAGGAGTATAGCCCGGAGGTAGAAGGGCTTCCAGGAACCCCAGTACCACCAAAAAATAAAAATAAAACTAAAAAATAAATAAATAAAGAGTAGGAGTTTTCTATAAGACCAACTCAATAAAAAAAATCTTGGGTAAACACAAACTATCAAATGAGGTTCTCTGTCAGAAGTAGTAGGCAAAAATCTTCTCCCATTCTGGAGGCTCTGTTGAGGTTCTTGGTAGTTACCTTTTCTGTACAGAAGCTCTTCAGTTTAATGCAATCCCACATTTTGATCCACCTTTTAGTTTCTTGTGCCATTGGAGTCTTGTTGAGAAAGTTTTACCTGTTCTTATGTGTTAAAATGTTGGACCTATGCCCCCTTCAAGCAGCAGTAAAGTCTCTGGTCTGATTTCTAAGTCTTGGAACCATCTTGAATTGACTCTTTTGCAGAGTGAGAAATTGGGGCTTATTTCCACTTGTTTACATACAGTTAAACAGTTTTGCCAACATCATTGATTGAAGAGTTGCCGCTTTCAAGCACGACACCGGAGACGATCTTCTTCGGACTCTTTATTATCCCAGGCTCTTACATACTCTTCTCCTCTCCGCTCCCCGCTCCCCGCTTATATATCCCAAGCAGCCAATCAGCCTCAGATCACTCGCTCCATGCAAAATTAGCTCATTTGTTACAAACAGTGGTATGTTGTGTTCCCGTGCGCCCCATGCTCCGGTTACCGGACTTCCTGAAAGTTATTTACTGCTTAATGGGCCTCACAGAGCTTCCACTCGGCGCTATTTTTAGGTCTTCGAGCTAGCAGGCAATGGGTGGGGCTCATCACAGTTCCCCCTTTTTGTTTTTAAGCAGAAGAGGATAGAGGACTCAACCCCTGCTATAGTTTATGCAATTATTTGCCACCACCTTTTTTGCAGGGACGGGCGAGCAATACAGTGGTAACCCGTATGCAGCTGAGCATATCCTCCTTGGGATGCACCCTCCCGGGGTCCCAAGTGCAGTCCTTGCTGACATTCTGCTTTATGATTTTTCCATTGCGGCTAGCCAAACAGTAGGCGATTGTCCTGCTTCAACCGCCATGAAAGCCTGAGCTAGGAGCATCTGATCCTTGGCCCTCTGCAGAAATAAACGTCTCAGGCAACAGAGACATAGAATGCACAGGAAAACAAAACAAAATCCCAATGCTCCCAACCCGGCCCATTCTTTTAGATGGAATGCTGCCTTCTGGATCCGGGACGCCAGCGTTTGGGCCACTTTGGGGTCGATTCGGGTGGTGTTGACCTTGATGATTTCAGCACGTAATTGTTCGGTGAGTTTATCAAACTCCCAGCTCCAGTTGCCTGTAAGATGTTGGGAAAGCTCCCGAGAAGTTCTAGAGATGCATTTGTAGTAAAATTTCTAGGGAAGGTCTGGGAGGAGCAACTCAATGGTAATGGAAATGGAAAAGCTGTAAAAATACCCCATTGTTGCTCACTCCATACTGGTTTTGTCCAGATCAGCATGGTGATCAGGTGTATCCATCCCTGAGGCGCCATCTTGCGATATTATTTGAAGAGTCAGTCTCTCTGGGATCCAAATCGGATCGGTTCCGTCCTGTGGGAAAACACAAACAGAGCCTCTGGCCCATGTGAGTACCGGATCAGGTCCCTTCCATTTTCCGGTGAGGACATCTTTCCATTTTACCATATCATGGGGAATACTAGAAGGACAAAAATGGCGATCTGCGGCCGATTTGCCATTAATATCTAAATTTAAAAAATTTAAAGTAAAAAGTGCCAAAGATAATCGCTGCCTTGGTTTCAGATTCTCACCTATTCCCCCTTTTTGTTTTATTAGACATTCTTTTATTGTGCGATGGGCGCGTTCAACAATGCCCTGTCCTTGAGGATTATATGGAAGGCCATGTTTTAATGTTACGCCCATCTGTTTACAGAAAGACTGAAATTTTTGTGAGGTATAAGCCGGACCATTATCAGTTTTTATTTCTTTTGGCACATTCCATGCTGCCCAAGCTTCAAGACAATGAGCGATAACGTCACGAGCTTTTTCCCCTGTGTGAGTAGAAGCATATATAATTCCAGAAACAGTATCAACAGAAACATGTACATACTTAACAGAGCCAAATTCAGGTATATGGGTCACATCCATTTGCCATAAATGTAAGGGGAGCAACCCACGTGGGCAAACACCAACATTAGAAGAGGGGATAAAGGGTGCACAAGTACCACAGGCCTTGATGATGTCACGGGCTTGACAACGAGGAATTTTAAATTTAATCTGTAAAGTTTTAGCATTTACATGAAACTGGCGATGAAAATCTTGTGCCCGTTGAAGTGGGGTGAGAGAGAAAATCATGGGCATCTTCGTAAGCTTATCTACATAATCATTACCTTGGGCAACAGGCCCTGGTAAGCCTGTATGTGCCCTAATATGTTGTACATAAAAGGGATTTTTCCTCATCAAAATTAAATGTTGAATTTTAGATGCCAAGTAGTGGATGGGCGTATGTGTTGATATTTGCCCCGCACATTCAAGGGACTTTATCATCTCTACAGCATAGGAGGAGTCCGATAACAAATTAAAGGAAGAATCATATCTCTCAAACACTTCTAGTATAATATTTAGTTCAACTAGCTGAGGTGATATATGCTGATATTGAACAACTATGGGTTTTTGTCCTTCTATCATAAAAGCTCCAAGGCCAGATTTTGATCCATCAGTAAAAATATTGATAGCGAAGGGTATAGGTGTTCTTCTGGTTATGGTTGGAAAGATAATAGGATGTTGAGTTGCAAAATGTAATATAGGATCTTTAGGTAAGTGATTATCTATCTCTCCATTAAACACACATCGTAATATAGCCCAATCATCCAGGGAGGTTTGTAAAATTAATATTTGGTGTTTACTATAGGGAACAATAAGCTTATTAGGGGTTTGGCCAAAATGTTGAATACATTGCTGTATGGCAAGAACAGCAACCTTTGCCACCATAGAGGGATAATACTCAATAACCTTTTGAGGAGATAGTTTAGGATGAATCCATAATAGAGGTCCTTGTTGCCATAAGACCCCAGTGGGTTGGAGCTCAGTAGCCAGTATGCATGCCCAAATAGAATCCCTCGGTGAAATGCGCTTAAGGGAAGCCTTAGTTAAAGCTTGTTCTACCAAACTTAAGGCTTCCCGGGCTTCAGCAGTCAGCATTCTAGGAGAGGTTAAGGAAGAATCTCCTTTGAGGATATCATATAAAGGTTTTAGCATAAAATTTGGGATTCCTAAAGCAGGACGTATCCAATTAATATCTCCTAATAACTTTTGAAAATCATTTAAAGTGTGTAACTGGTCTGTACAAATGGTGACCTTTTGAGGCGTGACAAAATTGGGATAAAGAATATTTCCCAAAAAATGGGTGACGGTGCCCTTTTGAACCTTTTCAGATGCTATAACTAAACCCTTTTCCTCAAGGGCTTTAACAAGCACACAATACGCTTCATCCAGTACCTTTTCATTTTCACAGGCTAATAGGATATCATCCATATAATGGAGACAACGCAATGGAGGGAATTTATCCCTAACAGGTTGTAAGGCAGCATCCACATATAGTTGACAAAGAGTGGGGCTATTCGCCATACCCTGGGGGAGCACTCTCCACTCATATCTCTGGTCAATTTGCTCTTGGTTTAGGGATGGCACAGTAAAAGCAAAACGTGGGGTATCTAGAGGATTTAATGGTATAGAGAAAAAGCAATCTTTTATATCAATCACTATAATTGGCCAGAATTTTGGAATAGTTGAGAGAAGGGGGAGTCCACGTTGGACTGGTCCCATAACTTGCATTTTTTCATTTATGGCTCGGAGATCATGTAATAGTCTCCATTTTCCTGATTTTTTCTTTATTACAAATATAGGGGTATTCCAGGGTGATGTGGATGATTGGATATGTCCTAATTTTAGTTGTTCTTTTACTAACTCTTTTGCTGCTTCCAATTTTTCACGGGGGAGAGGCCACTGGGAAACCCATACTGGATCCCCCGTCTTCCAAGTGATGGGAATTGCCTCCCCAGTGGCTACTCCACAAAACCCAATCCCTGTTTAGTGTTTTGTCCTTCAGTGGGGACAGGGCTCCTCCGTCCCTGTAGGTTTCGCCCTAATCCAAATGATGGATGAAAACCTTGCTTGTTAAACATACGTAGCGCCTGGGGAGAATATTCATTATGTAATCGGAATCCCATGTCCAGAAGTAGATCTCGACCCCACAAGGAGACCGGAATTTCCAGCATATAGGGTGTAAAGGTCCCAGAATGTTTTTCTTGGTCCTCCCAATGAAGGGGTCTAGCACTAATATCAGGTGTTTTAATGTATCCTAATCCTCTAAGCTGTGTGTCAGCCTTTTTTATGGGCCAGGCGGGGGGCCAATCCTTAGAAGCAATTACACTAGTATCTGCCCCTGTATCAAGCAATCCTAGAATCGGCTTTCCCTCCACTTTCAAAGTAATTAAAGGTCGTTTTCCCATATCAAAGGCGAGAGATATTATATTAGTACCAGAGGACCCAAACCCTTTTTCTCCTCGCTGTTCCTTTTTTGAAGGGAAGAGAGAATGTAGACTAGGTAATAATAACAGCTGCGCTATCCGATCACCAGGAGAGATGGCAACAATTCCTCTGGGGGCGGAGACCATAACCTTTATAACGCCCTCATAATCTTGGTCAATAACTCCAGGATGAGTTATTAGGCCTTTCATGGTGGATGATGATCGCCCCAAAACTATGCCCACCGTTTCTGGGGGTAATGGCCCTGACATATCAGTCGACATAATTTGAATTCCCATTCGAGGGGTTAATACCAGCCAGGTGGTGGCACAGAGGTCCAATCCCGCTGAACCGGGAGTGGCTCTCCGGATTCCTTGGGCGGTTGGAGATTGGGCCATTGGGGTGTTTGGTGTGTCTCTATAGCATTGTACATTTGTTGGCCCCCATACTTGTAAGGGCCCTGGGGATGGGGGCCCCGTTTCCCATTTTTTGACAGCGGGCGACCCTGTCCCGACTGATCATGGGACGGTAGGATATTGCCGTCAATATCCTTAACGGACCGGCACTCTGAGGCGGGATGTCTGCCTTTTCTACATCTCTTACATAGGTCTGGTGGGCTCTTTTGAGAGAGAGAGCCTTGTTTTGGGCAGTCTCTTTTTAAATGCCCTGCCGCCCCACATGA
Organism: Muscardinus avellanarius; assembly: GCF_963383645.1. NCBI lineage: Eukaryota > Metazoa > Chordata > Mammalia > Rodentia > Gliridae > Muscardinus > Muscardinus avellanarius. The sequence goes on along the minus strand of NC_137786.1, from coordinate 169,489,576 downwards.
AAAGCAATTTCCTAGTCGGGTGTTGTTATTGCCCTTTTGCCTGCCAGATGCTTGCATGATAGCCGCAGCGAGCCCCGAGTTGGTTAAAGGTCCGCCGAGTTCTCTACATAACTTCATCCATACTTCTAAACCTTTACTTTTATATGGATTTATAGCTTGTTTGTATTCAGTATTACATTGTTCGAAAATAAGCTGTTTAACAAGTGGCATGGCTGCATCGACATCCCCGAATATTCGTCCAGCAGCTTCTACCATCCTAGCCACAAAATCAGAAAAAGGCTCAGTGGGACCTTGAATTATCTTAGTAAGATTGCCTGACACCTCCCCTTTATTAGGCAAACTTTTCCATGCCCTGGTGGCCAAATTGTTTATCTGATCATACACTTGTTGAGGGTAACAGGTCTGGTTGTTAGCAAATTGTCCCTGTCCCAAAAGCATATCCAAATTCCAGGCAGGTTGTCCTGCGGCCTGATTCACCGCTGCTTGCTCTGCTGCGAACTCAATAAGGAAAGCCTTCCAATCTAAATACTGTCCTGGGGTCAAAGCCGCTCGGGCCAAGTTCTGCCAATCTCCAGGGGTCATGGCATACCTGTAAATGCTTTCTAAGGTGGCTACGGTGTATGCAGCATTGGTACCATAAGTCCGCATGGACTCAGCAATATGTTTTACAAGCTTATAATCTAAAGGCTCATGATACCGAGGTCCTCCTCCTTGTGGTTGAAACACGGGGAAAGCCTGTCTGGATAGTAACATTTCCGGCTCACGCCATACCTTTTCATTAAAGGAGCGGCCTCCGCTTTGTCCTGGAGCTGAGGGATTATAGGGCGGAGGAACAGAGCCCTGCGAGGGGCCCGTAGCTAGGGTTAATCTGCTGACTTCCTCCTCTATTGCCGCAAGTTCCTCGTCCGAGTCCCCCTCCCCTTCAGAGCCTAGTTCACTAGCTGGGTGAGAGGAAGTGGACCGTTCCTCTTTTAACAGATCAAGTGCCACTTGTCCCTTTTGCACTAGCGGTTTGTAGTATTTCTGCTCCAAACATGCCCTGACGAGGCGCCACAAAGGATAAGTTCCTCCCGTGACTTGATTGTTTTTCTCTGCCCTTTTAATATCCTTCCCTAACTTATCCCAACTTGCCAGGGTCAAGTTTCCTGATACTGCAAACCAAGGGGCCACCTCATCCACTTGGCTCAAAAAACCCTGAATAGTCTTATCCCTAAGTTTTAACCCCTTTCCGTTTAATAAGGCTTTTAAAGCCTTTTGTATTGGATGAGATGGATTATTTCCCATACCTATTCAGCCTCAGGTCCAGCCTGAGAGTATACTACCCTATAAATCCTCCCCTCAAAGGAGCTCCCCTTCGTCCTCAAACGGAGTTGGGAAAGAACAATCTTATGATCCTCTACTTTGTAGAGCCTCCCTCTTCACAGGAGAACTTACCAGCCGGCTGCCCTGGAAAGTCCAAAGTTCTGACCGTCTCGTTGAGAGAGATTCCCCGTACGGGCCACCACTTGCCGCTTTCAAGCACGACACCGGAGACGATCTTCTTCGGACTCTTTATTATCCCAGGCTCTTACATACTCTTCTCCTCTCCGCTCCCCGCTCCCCGCTTATATATCCCAAGCAGCCAATCAGCCTCAGATCACTCGCTCCATGCAAAATTAGCTCATTTGTTACAAACAGTGGTATGTTGTGTTCCCGTGCGCCCCATGCTCCGGTTACCGGACTTCCTGAAAGTTATTTACTGCTTAATGGGCCTCACAGAGCTTCCACTCGGCGCTATTTTTAGGTCTTCGAGCTAGCAGGCAATGGGTGGGGCTCATCACAAAGAGTCTTCTTTTTTCCAATGTATGTTTTTGACCACTTTGATAAAAAGCAATTTGAATTAAGTGTGTGGGTTTGTTTCTAAGTCTTCTATTCTCCTTTATTTGGTCTATGTATCTGTTTTTTGTGCCATACTATGCTATTTTATTGCTATGGCTTTGTAGTATAGTTTTAACTTATGTATTGTGATGATTCCTGAGTGGTTCTTGTTGCTGAGAAATATTTTGGCTATTCTGTTTTTTTTGTTGTTCCAAATGAATTTAAGGACTGATTTTTCTATGTCTGTGAGGAATGATGTTGCTAATTTAATGAGTATTGCATTGAATCTTTATATCCGTTTTGGAAAACTGGCCATTTTTATGATATTTATTCTGCCTATCCAAGAACATGAAAGATCTTTTCATCTCCTAAGGTCTTTTTTTTCTTTTTATTTCAGTGTTTTATAATTTTCTTTGTAGAGTTCTTTTATTTCCTGGGTTAGATTTATTTCTAAATATTTAATATTTTTGTAAAATATCCTGAGTGAAAGTATTTTCTGGAATTCATTTTAGAGACTTTATGTTTGGCATACAGTAAAGCTTCTAATTTTTTTTTTTTTTTTTTTTGGTGGTACTAGGGGTGGAACCCAGAGGCTTTCTACCTCTGGGCTATACTCCAAGACCTATTTTTATATTTTATTTGGAAACAGGGGGTCTCACTAAGTTGCTGAGAGCCTCACTAAGTAGCTGAGGCTGGGTTTTAATTTGTGGGATCCTCCTGTCTCAGCCTCCCAAGTACTGGAATTAAAAGCATGTGCCACCACTTCCACCAAGCTTCTAATTTTTTAAGATTGATTTTGCATCTAGACACTTTTCTGAAATTGTCCATTAGTTATATAAGCTTTTTAGTTGAATTTCTTGGGTCTTCTAAGTACTGTTTGAAAATAGAGATATTTTAGTTCTTCTTTTTCTATTTGTACTCATTTGATTTCCTTCTATTGCTTTATTTCTAAAGCTAGAGTATCAAATATTATTTTGAAAAGAAATGGTGCTAATAAACATCCTTGTTTCTGGTTTTAGAAAAAATTCTTCCAGTTTTCCCATTTAATATGATGTTGGCTGTGAGCCTATTGTATATTGCCCTTATGAAGCTGAACTATGTTTCTTCTATTTCAAATTTCTATAGTGCTTTTAGCATAAATAGGTATTGGACTTTGTCAGATATTTTTTCAGTATCTATTGAAATGACCATGTGATTTTTTTCTTTGGTTCTGTTTCTGTGATGAATTATATGGATTGTTTTTCATATATTTAGCCAATCTTACATCCCTGGAATGAACCATAATTTGTCATGAAGTATGATTTTATTAATATGGTTTTAAATGCATGATGCTAAAATTTTGTTTAGCAGTTTTGCATCTAAGTTCTTAAATAATATAGGCCTATTTTTTTCTTTCTTTGAGCTGTCTTTATTTGGTTTGGGTATTTATGTGATGTTGGCTTTATAGAATATATTTGGGGAAGTCATATTTTTATTTTACTGAAAAGATTAAGGAGTAATGGGACTAGCTCTTCAATAAAGGTTTTATAAAATTCACTTGGGAAACCATCTGGTCTTGTGCTTTCGTTTGATTGTAGGCTCTTTATTGCTAATTCAATTTCTTTGCTTGCTATTGGCCAATATAAATTTTTTTATATCTTCTTTACTCCATTTAGGAAAGTTGTACATATCTAGAAATTTGTAATTTTCTTCTATATTTTTTCATTTTGTTGGAATATAGTTTTTCAGATGAGTTTCTGAAAATCCTGTATATTTCCACACTACTGAAGGTAATACCTTTTTTTTTTAATCTCCTATTTTAGTAAGTTGGATTTGTTCTCTCTTTTGGTTAGATGGCTAGAGGTTTATTTATTTTCTATATTTTTTTTATTCTCGAATTTATTGGCTTCTGCTTTTATTTCAAGAATTCCCTGACTTCTACTGGCTTTGGGATTAGACTGCTCCTGTTTTCAAAAATTTGAGGTGTGACATTAGGCTATTTATATGGTGATGTTCTGGTTTTTTTTTTTTTAATGTTGGCACTCAGTCCTATAAATTTTTCTCTTAATAACTCTTTCAAAGTGTCCTAGATTTTTTTCATATTTTGTGCCTCTATTTTTATTTCTTTCCAGAAATTTCTAACTTCATTTCTTACTTTTTTATGACCCATTCCTTGTTCAGAAATGTGGTGTTCAGTCTCCACCTGTTATGTGCTTATTCTGGATCTTATTATAGTTGATTTCTAGTTTCATTCCATGGTGGTCTATAAAGTTGCATGGGAGTGTATTACATTTTTTTTTAATTTGCTAGTGCTCACTTTGTGGCCCAGGATGTGGTCTATTTTGGACAAGGTTCCATGAACAGTTGAGAAAAATGTGAACTCTGCTATAGTTGGGTAGAATATTATGTGTCTAATACATAAGCATTATGTATTAGACACACAAATAATATATTTTTTATGGTGTCCTTTATGTCTGAGGCATTTTTACTGACCTTTTGTCTAAAAGATCAGTCTAGGAGTATCAGAGGAGTGTTGAAGTCTCCCAGTACTATTTTATTGGACTTTATGTTTGACTTAATGTCACAAAGAATTTGTTTTATGAAAGTGGCTGCACCTATGTTTGGGGCATAAATGTTGACTATCATTATTTCCTCTTGCTGAATTGTTCATTTTGCAAGTAAAAATTTACCTTAGGATAAAAATATATCATAAGAGAAAATTATCTTATGGTAAGCTTGGGCTTGAAGTCTAATTTCTCTGATATCATAGTTGCTATTCCAGTTTTTCTTTGAGTTCTACTGGCATGGAATATTTTGTGTTAACCCTTTTCCTTTAGTTTGTGACTATCTTTACTTGTAAGGTGTGCTTCATGCAGGCAGCATACAGATGGATTCTGGTTTTTAATCAATTCTGCCAACTTATGTCTTTTTACTGGGGAGTTGAGGCTTATATTCACCATAATTATTTTTCATTTTGCTTATTTTTATTTAATTTTTTGGTTTTAAAGATTAAATTTCAAAAGTTACCATATCAAGCAGTTATACATGAATAAAGCTTTTAGGATGAAGTTGTAAAATGAATTTTTTATTTTTTAATATTTTTAACATTTTATTGGTGCATTTCAGTCATACATGTTAGTGGAGAACAAGACGGTGGAGGCATACATGCATACAAAACCCAATTAGCCCTTACCCAATTCCCTCCTCATTTCCTCCCCCCTCTTTCTCATGTTTGGCTTGGTGATTGACTTTGATTTTTTTGTTAACATTAACAAATATTAGAGAGTTTCCCTCTTTCTCCTCCCATCCCCTCAGGCCACCTTATTTGCTCATCTATAATATTCCCTTCTTCATATAGAATTCCTTCTATAACCCATTTTCTTCCTAGCTTTCACGTATTAGGGAGAGCATCCTATACTTATTTTTTGTGACTGACTAATTTCACTTAGCATAATGTTCTCCAGTTCCATCCATTTCCCTGTATATAAATGCATGAAAAAAATGTTCAACATCATTAGAAATCAGAGAGATGCAAATCAAAACTACCTTGAGATTTCACCTAACTCCAATGAGAATGTCAATCATTCAAAACACAAACAACAACAAATGCTAGTAAGGATGTGGAGAAGTTGGAACTCTACTACTTTGTTGGTGAGACTGCAAATTATTGCAACCACTTTAGAAAACAACATGGAGGATCCTCAAAAGAATGGGAGCAAACAATACCAATTATGGGTATCTACCCAGAAAATAGAAATCAAACTACCAAACTAATGTTTGTATGTCTATGTTCATAGTTTCACAATTCACAATTGCCAAATTATGGAACCAGCCAAGATGTCCGTAAACAAATGAGTGGACTACAAAACTATGGGATACATACATGAATGAAATTTTACTCAGCCATAAAGAAATCGCCGTAATTATTGAGAGATGATTTTTTTAATTTCTAACATTTTGAGTTTTAACTTCTGTTTGAGGTAGTGTTTGTCCTTATTTGCTTAGTTGTTTGTTTTAGTGAAATTGTTGTTTCCCTGGTTCTGGCATTACTTACTTACTTCTTCTTTGCAGTTAATTTCTTTGAGTATTTTCTCTAGTGCTTGGTTGAAAGACATAAATTCTTTCAGCTTCTTTTTGTAATGGACGATTTCTATTCTCCAGTCAAATTTGAGAGGTAGCTTTACTGAGTAGAAAAATTTTCAGGGGGACTTCCTGCTCGGGACCCCCTCCCCTTTTGGGGAGCTGTTCTCTCTCTCTCTCTCTCTCTCTCTCTCTCTCTCTCTCTCTCTCTCGCAGGTCATGTTGGCCCTGAGAGAAGGCAGAGTGCATCTGAGGGCACGTGGCTTGGGCAACTCTCGAGTAGTGACCTGAAGGCCTCTGCTGGACATCATGGCTGACCAGGCCCCTAGGGGTGACCTGTACCTCTTTTCTGGCAGATCGCGTGGACTCTGGGAGAAAGTAGTTTGCAACTGATGGGCACTTGGCTCGGGCGACACTCGGGTAGTGACCCTGAAGGCAGCTACTGGACCCCGGAGTTCCCACCGCCCCTATGGGGTGTTCGGCCACTTTTCTCTATTCCCTCCTGGCAGATCACGTGGACTCTGGAAGAAAGCAGCCTGCACCTGAAGGCAATTCGGCTTTGGCTACTCTCAAGTATTGTCCTGAAGGCAGCTGCTGGACCCAGAGTTCCAGCCCCTTTGGGGGTGTTCAGCCACCCTTGCCCCATTCCCTGCTGCTTCCAATAAACCTTTTACTCCCCTTCCTGAGGTCTGCGGGTGTCATTCTTCGCTCTCCGTAGACAAGAACTCGCCAGGGTTTTCTCTCAAGAAACCCCCGCTTCATTTTGGAGGTCCCACCGAGACATCATCTACGGAGGGGTGAGTAATTGCGTGAATCTCTCGGTTTCCTAGTGTTTTTCTGTAGGATGTTTTCTGTAGCTGCTCAAAATTTCAGTAATATTCCATCTGAGCGGAGATTAACTAGTTGTGCCTTTACTCGATCCTAGCGGATATGCCTTATGCTTTTGGAAGGAAATGTAACTTACAGATAATATCAGAAATCCCTCTCCAGAGAAATAGAAAAAGGGAAAGATCGGTAACTTAAAATGTGCTTTAACATCAGGCTTACTTTAGAAGGAACAAAGTTTGAAGCTGGGGATGCAAAATTTAGCAGACTCTCACCAGGATTCCCTCCAGAACCCTCTCCTCATCTAACAAAGGTTCCGGGTTTATTTAGCTAGGGTGGAACCAAGCTTTTTCAGCTACAACTTCTCTTGGGAATTTAGGGCCCACAGACAGGCACTAGGGGTACATGCACAGCGGCATGTGCCGATGGTTGTCAGGGTGCTGGGCGCAGCTTGCTGACATCCTGCCATTAGACCCGGGCGTCTAATGGTGGCGACGGATGCCAGTTCCAGCCTCGCCGGTATAGCATGGATGAGTCCGGTAGGCCCAGGCATACTCATTTATGGCCATGCATGAAACAATATGCGAGCCCAGAGGACGCTCTGGGAATGTTGCCATGGTGGGAGAAATTATGGGACGCCATTATTTTTTCCCCTGTCTTTTGGATGGGAAATCGCCCATGTCCAAAGCTCACCAGCACCCCCAGTAGATTGCGTATGGAACAACTGGGGATCCTTATCCCCAGACATTGAGGAAGAAGCGTTTGGCCTTCTTCTCCAGTCGTGCCTGGCCTCTATCAGGTGGGAGATGGTAGAAGCTGCCCCCCCCTCGAGGAAAGTACAAATTGTGATATCATTTTATGAGTAGATGCCTTTTGCAGGCAGGAGGGTAAATGAGCTGAACTGCCTTATGTACAACTATTCCTGGCTTTAAGGGAAAATTAACAGCGTGTAAATACACTGGTTGGAACAACTCAAATGCCAGTGGCTCCCCCAGAAACTCCAAAAAAGGAGAAAGATATAGTCAATGTTCCTTCAGCACCTTACTCAGGGTCTCTAGATCAGAGAAGGCCTATACCCCATCGTATTGGATGCTCAGGGTGCACACAGGCATCCTTTACCCCCTCCAAGCTGTACCTGCTGGGGATAAACTTGGAGGAACTATTCGGGTAGAGGTCCCCTTTTTCCCTTCAAGATATGAGACAGATTAAGGCAGATCTAGGAGAATTTTCAGATGGTCCAGATAAATATATTGGGAAGTTTCAGGAACTTACTCTGACCTTTGATCTTTCCTGGAGAGATGTGAGATTAATAATGGATCAAACTCTCACAACTAGCGAGAGAAGGGCAATTTTAGATGCTGCTCAAAATTGTTAAAGGTTTAAATCTATTAAAAATTGTTTATGTTTGACTTAAATAGAAATTTCTAATACAGAGATATAGTCCTACAAGATACAGAGACTTTAAAATTCCTTTGTGTAATTGGTAATTAATATTGGACTAATACAGCTTGTTTTTATCTTTAGCCTAAACTGTTATAACAATTTATATGATAGTTTTTCTAAGTGCAGGGGTTTGTGTTTTAACACTTGGTGTTAACTAGACTAAGTGTTGGATTTGTCTAACCAAGGTCAATGTTTAAAACAAAATTATAACTCTAGCCTGACGGCTCAGAGGCAAAGAAAAAGATTTTTGTTTGGCCTACATCTGAAGGCTTATTCTTGATACTGGTTCAATCCTGGAGGCTCAGTCTCCAGCAGCTTTTGTTCTTAAAGAAAAACTTTGTTAAGTGTTTGTTAAGTGACTAAAACAAAAATAAGAAAACATCTTAGTTCGTGTGGCTTAAATTGCTAACAGTTTAAGTTTGTTAATTTCAAAATTGTCACTAAAAGATTAACATACTTTGGTTTCTTCAGGTTAAGACAACTACCATCATATTGTCTTCCTGGTAATAAATGTTTAAATTATAATGTCATTCTAAAGATTTGTTTTGTTAAAATGATGGTTTAATCTACTGGCTGGTTATTAAAAAGGATAAATTAGCAGGCAGATGTAAGTAAACAGATTGTGTCTATACCTGTGACCATAAATGTATCTATATCTAAAAACTAAATATGTGTATCTAGAGTCATCTAAATGTGCTTAAAAGATTTCAGAAATCAAAAGTTAAAGGTTAAAGGTATATAAGTTTTTATTTGTATGTGAACTGACCAATAAGATTTTTGTCTTTAATTCAGAGATTTTAGCCTTAAGACCTGGTTTATATCTGTTTGTCCTGATTGAGTAAATGTCTTCTTGTATAAGAAAATACAGCTGATGGTCGGTCAGGTAACACATTTATTTTAATTGTTAAGGTTATTCTCTAAAATTATAAAATTGTTAATGTTGTCATCTAAAAGTTAGAGCTATCTGATTTTTGTCAATACTGTTAGCTCACATAGACTTATAGTTACCAGTGTAGTCCAGTATAAAATTGGGTCAATGGACTACCAGAGCAAGGCCAGAGTAAAAATGGGTCAATGTGCAGAAAACCTTTATAGATATATAGACCTGGCTATTATGTTTGATCTAACAAAAATGAGATACATATCTTGTCTCTGAAATGAATGATCCCATTAATCATCTTTTATGTTTGACCTTTGGGATGTCTCAACAACAGAAATAAGGAGACAATTGCAGACACAGGGACAAGCTCATTTAATAGCCCTGCATGTGGGTAATAAGTCTTTGCCCCCTCAAGATACCAATGGCTTCCTAAACAGAGAGGGAAGGAGCTAAAGGCCTTATACCTGCCAGCATGGCAAAGGTGCCTGGGTGTCATGTCAAAGACTGCCCTGAGAGGAGTCCCATCTGCATCTGGGCTGTGCCATCTAAAAAGCATGCTACCCTCACCTTCGAAGGAAAGTGAGGTCAGTCTGCGTCTGGAACGTGGCTACCCTCAAAGCTGAGGACTAAGGATGCCCAAGGCTTGGCAAGGCCCCTCTGATCAGCCCTCTGACCAGCTTGGAGAAAGCCTGGGTAGCTCTTGAGGTGACAGGCAAAATATTGTTTTTTTTTTTTTAATATAAGGCTTAGTCCTCTGCTTGCTTTGTCTCTTCTGTTTTGTATCTGGGGTTGACAGCAGCCCAAGGCCAAAGAAATTTGTAATGTCTTACAAATTCTCTCTTACCCAGAGACCAAGGAGGATCTAGAACAATAGCCACAGCACTCAGTCACCAGTATCCCCCCCCCTCCATCAGGAAAAATAATAAGTCTTCATGGGGAGTACAATGCTTTAAAATGTTCTTAAATACATAAGGTTTAAAGTGACTCCTAAGTCTTTTAAATGATTTTTTATTGCTGATATATAAACAACATTAAATGATATGCTTCTTTTGGATTTGCTTATATATAACAGTAAAAGACAGATGTAGAGAATGCATATGTTGATGAATACAGAGAAAGAAAAGTTTGTAAGACTAAGAAAGCATATTGTAAGGTTTATCCTGGTTGTCCCAAAGGAAAAATAAAGGACCAGATAAAAGTCAGAGGGTTCAAGCTAATTATAAAATATTGATGGAATATTTGTTTGATTGTAAGTTTTATCCTAAGATTGTCCCATATGGGAAAGAAAGGACCAAAATAAGAAAAGAAGGCTAAAGTAAGTTGCAAAAGGGGTATGATAGGTTGCAAAAATGTCTGTAAAATGTTTGTTTGCATATGTGATAAAGATGGATTATTAACAGGATGGAGGTTTCTAATAAACCTACTGTTTATATATTCCCAAAAGAAGAGTTCAGCAACAAAATATACTATGATACAGTTTTTAAGGTATGTGGACAGATATGATATCCATTGTCTTTAATATTACTTCTTTGGCAAAATTAAAAATTGTTGCTGGTTTAGGAGCAGGAATTGCCCTAAACGCAGCCTCAATGGCTAATTTAACTACCTCAGTGACTCCAGTGGCCAATGACACTAGACTAAATTGAGACTCATTGGTACACATGATTTTAGATCAGACTAGCCCTTGATTATTTGCTAGTTGACCAAGGAGGAGTTTGTGCTACATACATGTAAACTCCTCAGGAACAGTAGAAACTGCTCTTAGCGACTTCCTGCTGTCTTAGAATGAGGCCATTCTAAGACAAGCTCAGTGGCTACAAGAAGAAGCTGCGAAATCTCTGTCACCCCAAATATGAGAACAGATCCAAAATATGTTTCCATCTGTTACCTCGTGGCTGCTGCCCTTTTGGGGCCCTTTAATCATGTTACTTGTCATTCTCATCTTTGGTCCATGTCTTCTTAAGATGCTAACCAAGTTCATCTCTTCTCATTTAGAAAAATTCAATCTACAAATGATCCTTCAAATGGAGCCACTCACGAATTTCCAGGCCCCAGTCTACCATGGCCATTTAGATTGCCCACTACCGAAGGGGTCCTAACTGCCGCTGCCCCATGATGCCCCCTTACAGCAGGAAGTCACTAAGAGCAGTCATCGCCCCGTTTCCCTAACAGCAGTTAGGGTTTCCTATTCGGAAGGGGGGATTGAGGACATAGAAAGGAAATAGGCAGATAGGGAAAAGGCCTTGGTAGAAAAAAGCTAATTTCCTGAGTTTCCTGAGGGGTGACAAATGCCTGAAATTCCAAAGGCTCAGGAGATAAGAAGGCCAGAGCTTCACAAAGCCATCCTGAGTTTCCTAATCAACAAACCCACCTAGCAAGTCTGGCATTCCTGAAAGGAGACCCTTCAAAGAACTTGCAAATATTCTATGCAAATTCTCCTTGGAATCCCAAAGTCACCACAACCAAAACGGACTTGCAAGCGGTCAGGCATCAGCCAGTCAGATGGCAAAAGTGGGGACTTCCCACTCAGGAACCCCTCCTCTTTTGGGGAGCTGTTCTCTCTCTCTCTCTCTCTCGCAGGTCATGTTGGCCCTGAGAGAAGGCAGAGTGCATCTGAAGGCACGTGGCTCGGGCGACTCTCGAGTAGTGACCTGAAGGCCTTTGCTGGACATCATGGCTGACCAAGCCCCTAGGGGTGACCTGTACCTCTTTTCTGGCAGATCACGTGGACTCTGGGAGAAAGTAGTTTGCAACTGATGGGCACTTGGCTCGGGCGACACTCAGGTAGTGACCCTGAAGGCAGCTACTGGACCCCGGAGTTCCAACCACCCCTTTGGGGTGTTCGGCCACTTTTCTCTATTCCCTCCTGGCAGATCGCATGGATTCTGGAAGAAAGCAGCCTGCACCTGAAGGCAATTCAGCTTGGGCTACTCTCAAGTATTGTCCTGAAGGCAGCTGCTGGACCCAGAGTTCCAGCCCCTTTGGGGGTGTTCGGCCACCCTTGCCCCATTCCCTCCTGCTTCCAATAAACCTTTTACTCCCCTTAAAAAAAATTTTTTTTTTCACTGCAATTTGTTTTCTTTCAGAGTTTGGAATATGTTCCTCCAGTGTCTCTTGAAATTAATTACTTGGTTTGGGAAGTCTGGAGTGATTATAATTGGTTTGTCTCTGAATATCACTTGGTCTTTTGCTCTTATTGCTTTAATATTCTCTCCTTGGTCTCTATATTAGTCAATTTGACTATTATGTGGTGTGGTAAACATTGTTTCTGATCTTGTCTAAAGGGGGTTCTATAAGTTCCCTGTACCTGTGTATCAACCTCTTTTTGTAAGTTTGGAAATTTTTCTGATATTTTGTTTTTGAAAAAAAAAAGTTTATACCTTTAGTTTCACCTTCTATTCTCTCTTCTATACCTATTATTTTTAGGTTACTTCTTTTAATATGGGCTCATATCTCTTCAAGTCAAATTAATGATGTCAAATTGTATTTTTTTCTAAATTATGTACTATATGTTCACTTTTAATGTGGTCATCTTTTAAGAGAAATATTCTATTATCCTTGTGGTCTAATCTACTGTTTATAGTTTGTATTCATGCCTTCATTTCAGTGATTTTATCCTTCACTTCCTTCAGAGCTTCTTTATGATTCCTGTTCCAGGTGTCAGATTATTTATTTATTTGTTCTTTTACTTCTTTCAGGCTCTTTCTGAATTCTTTTTGGAAATTCTGTATCACTTCCACTATTAAAATTTTGAGTTTTCCTTCTGGTGATTTCTGCAGTTTTGTGTTTTTAGGTTCTGTAATTGTGTAGTTGTGGGAGTTCATTGCTTTCTTGCTCTTTTTTCTCATGATTTTAGGTTTCTTTAGTTTCTTTACTTTGTATTTTTGTTGCCTTTGATTGATTTCTCTCATTCAGTTGGTGTCATACAGAGAAGGTTGTGTTATAGTCAGTGGTTAAGTTTGAGTGATGAGAAATGTGATTACGCAGTACATGCAAAAATAGGGTAAAGTATAATGTTGGATCAATAGAATGAGTTTGAGTTTAGTAATGTAATATATATTAAAGAATAGAGATAGTTAATATGTAGGAAGATTCTAGAAGTCAATGTGAATATTTAATATACTAATATGAAGTATATTAAATACAAGACAAAAAAGAAAAAATGAAAAGGAACAGAGAAAAGAATAGATATGAATGAGGGAAGACACTAGTAAAAGGGATGGAGAAGAGAATAAACAAACAACCACACACACACACACACACACACACACACACACACACACAAATACAGAACAAAACAACTTCAAAATAAAACAATCCTACAAATATATCAATACTGAACAAACTTGGCCTATGAACTCCTCCTGGGTCTGTGTGGATTCTTTCAACTGTCTAAGGTTCACATTTTATAATAGGTTCTCAAGCATGTTCCAAGCACTCTCATTGCTCTGTAATCTATAGTAATGAAGTTAGTTTATAGCTGCTTTTTGGTCTCCTTCAATGATTGGGACCCTGGCCTGGTTCTCTGTCTGTGCAGGCATGGAATGCCACTGACACATTTTCTTCTGCAACTCTGGATGTCTGAGTTCCCAAAAAATGCCTGTCTCTGAGATTCTTTTCTTCAATCCAGGCATCTAGTATCACTGTGGCTGGATCTAGTGTTAATTACAGATTTCCCATACTTTCTACAATTCCTGAACCTGTGTCTCTCTCTGTCTGTATAAATAGTGAGTGCTGTTGGAACCAGACCCAGTGTTTATGTAGAAGTCTGCATTCTATAAAAATAGGGCTGTGTTAGTCTTACTTCTCCATAGTCACCATGATTGGGTGGAATGTAGCCATCTCTGGAGGCCCTGCTAGGGCTCTGCACCCTAGGGACTATAGGCCTTTTTGCCAGATTGGTTCTGGGTACTATCTGCTAATCCTTGCCTCTGCTGTGTCTAACAGCTGACACCTTCACTAGGATGAACCACAAAGTCTCATACCCTGTGAGTCTATAGCTTGTTGTGGGAGTTTCTGTGGCCATGCTGGACAATCTCCCTCAGAGACAACTATTTCACTTAAGTTGCTGTTGTGTCCCACTCTAAAACTTTGGAGAATGCAGTGGCCTCAGCTGTTGCTGCAAGTTGTAGCCTGGGTCCAGGCAGTGGGATTTCTGTGGAGCGTGTTTTGAGGGGCTGAGCTCTTACAATTCTGATAAGCTATACCCCACTTACTTTGCTTTAATTTGTTTGCTTTCTGCTGGGGGTATTGGGAGGCCACAGTGCCAGAAGCCCTGGCACAGTTAGGCAAGATGGCATCACCAAGGCCCCAGTGGACATAGCCATTGTCTGGGGGCAGGGTACGTTTCTGTTCTCTGTTCTGCATTCTTTCTGCTGCCTTTCAATCTTCATTGCTCTGTTCAATTTTATGCTGGTTTCTTTCTCTTGTCAAGGTACTGTCTTCATGATGATAGAGATCCAGTGTCAGCAGGATTGAGATGTGCTGCTTCCCTAGTGAGCCATCTTCTTCAAAAAAATTATTTTATTTATTTATTGGTGGTACTAGGGATAGAACCCTTCTACCTCCGGGCTACACTCCCAGACCTATTTTATATTTTTATTTGGAAACAGGGTCTCTTAAGCCAGTGAGGCTGGCTTGGAACCCGCACAATCCTCCTGTCTCCGCCTCCCAAGCACGGGGATTACAATGGTGTGCCACCATGCCTGGCACGAGGCTGGCTTTGAACCTACGTGATCCTCCTGTCTTCGTTTCCCAAGCATGGGGATTACAAGTGTGCACCACCAGTATGGCTAAATTTTTTTTTATTTTAAACAGAGTCTTGCTAAATTCTTTAGGATCTCAATAAATTGCTGAGACTAGCCTCAAACCTGTGATCCTCCTGTCTCAGTTTCTTTTCTTTTCTTTTCTTTTTTCTTTTTTTTTGGTGGTAGTGGGGTTCCTGGAAGCCCTTCTACCTCAAACCTGCGAGATCCTCCTGTCTCCACCTCCCAAGTGCAGGGATTACAAGCGTGTGCACCACCACTCCCGGCAACTGTCTCAGTTTCTTAAGTACTGGGATTACAGGCTGGTGACACCACACCTGGTTGAATTTTCTATTTTTTAACATATTGGATAATCCCTTTCTTTTTACATATGTTTCACATATATATTACTCAGTGAAGCATTCTCTTACCCATTTAACCAATTATAGTGACCTCAGTTTGCCTTTATATGCATATATTATCTGGCCTATCATATAATAGTATTGATTGAATAGAATACTCATCCTTCTTAGGTTGAAAGCTCATTAAAGAAATACCCATGCCTTACTTATAGAGGTCGATGAAAAAATGATTAATATTTGTTATTCAAAAAATAAATAAAAAGGATGTTAAACACTGTCCTACCTATTCTCTTTGTCACAAATTTGCCACCTTTCATATACTTCTATTTTACTATCTTAGTTGTATTGTTTGGATAGCAAGATGCATATAAATTTTTTTGGGAAAAAAAAAAACATGGGACTTAGTATCAAATAAGACTTGTCAAGCCATCCTGTTATTTTTCTTTCTGAATATTTAAATTTGGTGTCTGTATTATATTCAGTAAAATATAATATGACAAACCCAAGGCTTTTAAGACTTTAGCTAAATTGGTGAAAATAACAGAAATTATGCTCCCAATTTTACAATCTATATTGCAAAATTATTTAAAGACTTTTCACCAAAGTTCTAAGTAAAAATTGTTTTTTGCATTGGGACCAAATTTCAGGGAAAAATGTTGAATATAATTTTTGCCTTCTTACCTATTTGTCTAATTTCTGAAGTTACACAGTATATATATATATATATATATATATATATATATATATATATATATATATATATATATATATATTTTATATATATATATACAATATATATATAATGTTTTTAAATTTTCTCATTATTTACTCAAGCTTGCATCAGTTCCTTTTAGCCATTGACTCTTAGTTCTTTGGATAATTTTGGCAGTGCCCATTTTAGAGCTGTCCAAAAGATTGTGGTCTTATGTCTACAAACTTCTCTATGCTCATCCTATTGGCAAGCCCAGCTCTGTTGTGGGTATAGATTCATGAATGTATGCCAGCCTGAGAGATTTGTATAATCTAGCTAATTATGTTCATTTTGATTCCATACCCACCAAACTGCCTTCTGGTTTTGATTTGGCTCCCACCATCTATCTGTCTGCATGCGAGAGTATTCTAATCATGAAATTGTGAGTAGTTACATCCACATAACCTCTCTGTTTTGATTTTTCATATTAGAATTATGAGCTCAGAGACTGGGAATCAATCCCAGGGAAATTGCCCTGCTCACAGTGTGCTGGCACATGTAGGATTCTGAGCCTAGAAGATAAGAGAGCAAAAATGGTGAATTTCACAAAGCAATCTTAAGAAAAAATGTATAGTTTTTTTTTAAACAACATCATATTAAATTTGTGGTTAAATCAATATGCATCTGAGACCTTAATGATCAGTCTTTCTTTTTTTACTAATATTGTCTGGCATTGTAAAAACTCTGTCCTTACAAATCTTCAATGTAGCACAATGTGGTGGATGTTCATGGAATCCAAAAATGAATCTAAACTTTATTTTCTGTTTAAAAGATTAAGCCTTCCTAGAGATAACCCCAAAATTTTAGAGTGGAATCTTAAGTGATACCAGAGTTTAGCTAATTATATTGACCAACTAATAGATTGTATTAATGCATGCACCAAAATATAATATTAATTATAATTAAAATTAAGTTTATTTTGGGAGAATACAAATATTTTATTTATATCAAGAAACAAAAATTTTAAATAAAATCCACTATATGAAAATGTGAAACAGAGATATAGCTCATATATTATTAATCCATGGTATTTAATTAGTGTTAATTACAATAATCAAGAATATAGGGGAATCCACCTAAATACATGCAATACTTTTTATTTTTTCTGTTTTATCAGAAAATACTGATTTCACAGTATAATAATAAGCCATATAGTGTAGATCAACATATAATAAAACATTGTATTATATCCCTGAACTTTAAAGAAAGTTGTCTAAGTAAACTTAGTCTATAATCTCCTTATATATCAAACTTCTTGATATCTCTAGTAGTTATAAATGAAAATAGGGCATAGTAGAGTAAACTATAAACTGAAGTGTTATATTCAGTAAGTTATATTTCATTGACAGGGTTAAAAAGATGAATCAACATAAGTTTCTGACAAGACATAGACTTGAAAACTATCACTGATACATCAAGTAAATTACCATTTCTGAAGAGACCATACCCCAAAAAACATTGACTCTGGACGGTATCTACTTAGAAAATGTTAACAACATCTTGGGCACAACAAAGAACCAGTAGTCAATGATATAGAGTATGCAACATCAGGTATTTGATATTATATTCTGCTGAGTCCAGAGATAGATAAATACTAGTGTACATACATGAATAACATAATTGCAGGAAAATAGAGTTGTAATTGTCTCCATTGTAACAAGAGAAAAATTTATGTCCTTTACCATAGAAACTAGGAAGCACTAAAAAGATGTGAACACTATCCCTATATCTCTTCCACATCATCTATGCCAGAGAATTGCCAGTTAGTGATCAGAATGTCAGAGAACTCTTCTCCAAATGAAAAGTCCACCTAATGAGCATTTTGAATATCCTTTGTCAAGCAATCTTATTTTTGGAATATAATTGCTTTGTTCAATCAAAGTGTCTCCAACTGCTGTGGATTGGACTCCCCATGATTTAGTTTCTATCAAAGCAATTCTGCCCCAAGTGGTGAAACTTGCCTGATTTAAATGAATATCAACAAAAATGATGACTTTACACTTTTCAGAAAAACAACAGCCCAATGGTTCTTATGTGCTTCCAGGAACCTTAAGGGAGGCTAACAGATTTATAGTCTCATTATTGCCTGAAGCAATAACTCTTCCAATAGGTAATTTTTATGCTATGGGACCACAAAACATATGGGAATAAATGTTCTTGAATAAAGAAACTGGCTGTCAGGGTTTTCAAATGCAGCAATTACTAAAACAATACACTTTCACAAAGAAATGAGCTTCCCTTGTCCTTAGTTTTATCCCAGTGCTCTATCATTAGCTATATCAGAAACATTTGTATCATTAAGTAGTAGGAAGTGTCATACTAGCAATTAGTAACCATTAATAACAACTATAATACCATATTCAATTAGTGTCCTGATAACAGATTAAAGCTTAATATTCAGAATCTAGTACTGGATGCTATTTTCATAGTGATGCATATTAATAATAATAATAATAATAATAATAATAATCTATTTTCAATAAATGATCATTTCCTTCATTTGGCTTTTATGATCAATCACACACTGGACTCAATATGACATTAAAGAGTTTATAGAAAATGTATTTTCTTATCACTGGATGTATTTAGATATATTGGATGGGCATGAGAAGGCAGGATTTTGGAATTGAAATAAATTGAGGATTTTAGAATGGATTCATGTATTTAGTAAGGAATGATGCTATAAATAATGTAATATTAGTGAACCATGAAAACTAAAGAACAAATAGATTTTAGAAACCTATAACAATTATGAACATAAGCCAGGTGTGGTGGCACAAGGCTGTAATCCTAGTACTTAGGAAGCTGAGGCAAGAGGACTGCAATTTCAAGGCCATTCTCAGCAACTTAACAAGAACCACAGCAGTTTAATGAAATTGTGTTTCAAAATAAAAAAAGAATAAAAATTAAAACATCTGGGCCTGTAGCTCAAAGGCAGAATACCTCCAAGTTCAATTCTCACCACTAAGAGAAAGAGAGAAAAGAAGAAGGAGAAGGAGAAGAAAAAGGAGAAGGAAGAGGAAGAAGAGGAGAAGGAAGAGGAGGAGGAGGAGGAGGAGGAAGAGGAGGAGGAGGAGGAAAGAAAAAAACTTAACTTAAAAAAGACATGCAACTATCTGCCTAGTATCTGTTTTTTATTGGTGTTTCACCAGTTTCTTAATTTTTCTCCAGTTTATATGAAAGCTGACAGTTTGAATAGAAATAGAGTAGACCTGGTAGTTAGAAAAACATCTAATTTTACCAAAAAAATTGTTAATTAAATTCTTTGCCATAGCCTTGCAAAATAAATCTTAAAAAAATCAAAACCATCACATATTATGTCTATATTACATTTCAAGAGAAAAGAAAGTGGGAAAATTAATTTAGCAACCACCAACAACATAAATCCATGGAGAAAGTTCAGGTTATACTCTATATCTAAGAGTAGTTTTCCTAGCCCTGCTTTCTTCCAGCCTCTCTTGGTCATGTCATCCTGTTTCATGATCTTACACCAGTTATCAGTTTATGTGATTATATATTTTATTTCATTACATACACACTATTGTCTCCCCACATTTAGAATGCAGGCTCTGAGAGAAGCAACTTTCTCTGTTATCTCACGACTATATCCCCAACATCCAAATTGTACCTGGCACAGAATACAGTCCCAATAAAGAATTGCTGAATTGAATTTAGTTTTATATAATGGTGACAATGATACAAGCTTCCAATATAAAAATGTCATATTCCATATAAAGGCAGGATTGCATAGTAGAGAGAGGGTGTATTACGCACTGCGTCCAAATCTATCCCTTCATTTAATCTTCACAACTTCCTTGTGAGATGGACTGTACTATCATTCTGAGTTTTGGGGGAATGATCAGACATCTAGAAAACAGAGTGAATTTCACATAAATATGAAAAATATGGTTTCAGAGATGAGAGCAAAACTCCTATTGATTTCAAGTGATATAATGGCCACTTTATTTTTCTCCTATATTAAACCAACAAAATAGCATAGAAAGGGAAGTAAAAATAATAGGTAGATAATCAAATGTTTATAAAGGAAATCATGAGAGAAGCTAAAACATAGTAAAGGAGAAATCATTAAACGATATATATGATATGTAAATACATACATACACATATTTATATGATCTGAAGAGAAAGCAGAGTATTACATATACATATATACACATACAGACTATATATCTATATATTATGTGTGTGTGTATGTGTGTGTATAGTATATGTGTAATCTGGCCATGTAGGGTATGAGAAAAATAAATTGCTGCAGGTAACATGACAAAAGAGGTACACACATGTAAGTCAAACAAAACAAGAAATAATTTTTAATATATTTTTATTGGTGCATTGTAGTCAAACATCACAATAGAATAAATTGCTTGTGAAAGTATACAACCACACATCATCCAATTAGCTCCTATCCCCTCCCTATCCCATTCCCTCCCCCTCCCTCGATCCTATGCTTGATTTGGTGATTAACATTGATTTCTTTGTTTATGTATATCCTGCGTTTTGAAGAGATTCCATCTTCCCCATCCCATCCCCTCTGATTGGTCACCTTAATTGCTCCTCCATGGAGCCCTTTCTTCAACTAGATCTCCTCCCATTACCCATTTCTTCCTAGTTTTTGCATATTAGGGAAAGCATCTGAATTTCTATTTTCTGTATGTTTCTCTATGTTTCTCTATGTACACCGCATTGCAAGTTTTGATCCCACTCCTGAAAGCCCCGGCGCTGGCCTGACACCCTGGCAGACTCTGATCCTGGCCTCGCTGGTTCAAGCACTGGCCTTGCCTCATGGCAGGCCACGATCCTGGCCTCACTGACCCCGGCTCCAGCCTCACCCCTTGGCAGGCTCTGATCTGGGCCTCAGAGGCCCCAGCACCAGCCTTGCTTCATGGCAGGCTCCCATCCCGGTCCCGCTATCCCCAGCACCGGCCTAACCCCTCGGCAGGCTCTGATCCCAGTTTCAGAGGCCTCAGCACTGGCCTTGCCTCACAGCAGGCCCCAGCACTGGCCTCACCCATTGGCAGGCTCCAATCCCAGCGTCGGAGGCCACAGCACTGTCCTTGCCTCACAGCAGGCTCCAGTCCTGCTCTCACTGGCCCCAGCACCGGCCTTGCCTCAAGGCAGGCTCCAATCCCAACCACTCTAGCCCTGGCTCCGGACTCACCCCTCGGCTGGCTCCAATCCAGGCCTCAGAGGCCCCGGCACCGTCTTTGCCTCATGGTTAGTCCTGGCACCAGCCTCACCCCTCAGCAGGCTCCAATCCCGGCCTCGCTGGTCCTGGCATAGGTCTCAGCCCTCAGCAAGCTCTGATCCTGGCCTCGGAGGCCCCAACACCGGCCTTGTCTCATGGCAGGCTTTGATCCTAACCTCACTGGCCCAGGCTCCGGGCTCACCGCTTGGCAGGCTCCAATCCTGGTCTGGGAGGCTCCAGCACGGGCCTTGCCTCACGGCGGGTCCCAATCCTGGCCAGGTTGACCCTGGCACCTCTCTAATCCCTCGGCAGGCTCCAATTCCGACCTTGGGGGTGCTAGCGCCAGCCTTGCCTCATGGCAGGCCCCAATCCCAGCCAGGCTGCCCCCAGTCCCAGTCTCACCCCTCGGCAGGTTCAGTTCCCAGCCTCGAAGGCCCCAGCACCAGCCTTGCCTCACAGAAGGCCCCAGTTCTGTTCTGGTCTTGCTGGCCTCAATGCCAGCCTATTCTCTCAGCAGGCTTCCATCTCAGCCTCAAAGGCCCCTGCTCTGGCCTTGCCTCATGGCAGGCTCCCATCCCAGTTTCGCTGGTCCCAGCATATGCCTCACCCCTCGGCAGGCTCCATTCCTGGCCTTGGAGGCCCCAGCACTGGCCTTGCCTCATGGCAGTCTCTGATCCTGGACTCGCTGGCCCCAGCACTGGCCTAACCCCTCAGCAAGGTTTGATCCTGTCCTCGGAAGCCCAAGCACCAGCTATGCCTCACGGCAGGCTCCTATCCCAGTCTCATTGGCCCTGGCATCGACCTAACCCCTTGGCGGGCTCTGTTCCCGGCCTCAGACGGAGGCCCCAGCTTTATCCTTGCCTCACATTAGGCTCCAAACTGGGCCTTCCTGACCTTGGAGTCAGCCTAGTCACCCGGCAGATTCCTATGCTGGACTCAGACTCCCTGGCACCAGCCTTGTTGTGCATTGGACTCTGGTCTCTGTCACTATGGGCAGGTCATCTAAGATGTTCCTTTTTTTCTTTCTAATCTTTTTTTTTTTTTTTTGGTGGTACTGAGGTTTCTGGAAACCCCTCTATCTCCAGGCTATACTCCTGGAGATCTATCTCTCTCTCTTTTTTAATATATGTATATATTTATTTGGAAACAGGCCTCGAACCAGCGCTATCCTCCTGTCTCCACCTCCCAAGCACAGGGATTACAAGCGTGCACCACCACGCCCGGCGTTCTTCCTTTTTTTTAAAAATTTATTTATTTTTTATTAATTTATTTTTTAAATTGGTGCATTGTAGTCATATATCAATCACATTGGAGTACAAGATTTGAGAGGATATACAAGCACACATCATCCAATTAGCCCTCCTCCAGCCCCCATCCCATTCCCTCCCCCTCCCTCCATCGCACGCTTCTTTGGTGATTTACTTTGATACATTTGTTTATGTACCTCCTGCGTTTTAAAGAGGCTCCATCCTCCAGTATTACATACCCTCTGATTGGTCACATTAGTTGCTTCACTATAGGGCCCTTTCTATAGCTCAACCTCTTCCTGTTGCCCTTTTCCTCCTAGTTATTGCTGATTAAGAGAAGCATCTGATTTATATTTTCTGCGATATTTCTCTGTGCATGCTGCATTGCAAGTACTGATCCCACTCTTGATGGTCCCAGTAGTGGCCTGGCTACTCAGTGGACTGATCCAGAACTCGCTGGCTCAAGCAGCGGCCTTGCCTCATGGGAGGCCCCAGTTCTGGTCTCGCTGGCCCCTGCACCGGTCTAACCCCTAAGCTGGCTTTGGTCCCGGCCTTGGAGGCTGCAGGAGTGAACTTGCCTAACGCCAGGCTCTGATGCTGGCCATTGGCCCCTGCACCAGTCTAACCCCTTGGCAGGATTCCAATCCCGGCCTCAGAGGACCCAGCACCGGCCTAGCCTCACAGCAGACTCCAATGCCGGCCTCAGAGGCCCCAGCACCGGCCTAACCCCTCGGCAGGTTCCGTTCCCGGTTTAGGAGTCCCCAGCACTGGCCATGTCTCACGGCAGGCTCCGATGCTGGCGTCGCCTCACGGCAGGCTCCAATGCCGGCCTTGCTGGCCCCAGCACCGGTCTAGCCCTTCGGCAGGTTGTTATCCTGGCCTCGGAAGCCCCAGTACCGGCCTTGCCTCACGGCAGGCTCCAATGCCGGCCTCGCTGGCCCCAGCACCGGCCTAACCCCTCGACAGGCTCTTATCCCAGCCTCGGATGTACCAGTACTGGCCTTGCCTCATGGCAGGCTCCAATGCCGGCCTCACTGGCCCCAGCATCGGTCTAACCCCTCTGCAGGTTCCAATCAAGGCCACGGAGGCCTCAGTAGTGGCCTTGCCTCACAGCAAGGTCCGATGTCGGCCACTGGCCCCGGTGCCCGCCTAACCCCTTAGCAGGTTCCGATCACTGTCTCTGTGGTTATTATTTCAAAGGTTCCAGGTGTAATGTAGCAGATCTCTGCCTCCCCTGAGTATTGGCCACTGGCAAGCTCTTATCCTGACCTCGGAGGCCCCAGTACCGGCCTTGCCTCAAGGAAGCCTCCAATCCCGGCCTCGGAGGCCTCAGCACCAGCCTTGCCCCATGGCAGGCTCCGGTGCCGGCCTCGCTGGCCCCAGCACTGGCCTCACCCCTCGGCAGGCTCCAATCCCGGGCTCGGAGGCCCCAGTACCGGTCTTGCCTCATGCAGGCTCCGGTGCCGGCCTCGCTGGCCCCAGCACTGGCCTAACCCCTCGGCCGGTTCCGATACTGGCCTCGGAGGTCCCAGCACCTGCCATGCCTCACGGCAGGCTGCGATGCCGGCCTCACTGGCTCCAGCACCGGCCTAACCCCTCAGCAGGCTCTTATCCTGGCCTAGGAGGCCCCAGTATCGGCCTTACTTCATGGCAGGCTCTGATGCCGGCCTCGGAGGCCCCAGCACTGGTCATGCCTCACGGCAGGCTTCGATGCTGGTCTCGCTGGCCCCAGCACTGGCCTAACCCCTCGACAGGCTCTTATCCTGGCCTCGGAGGCCACAGCACTGGTCATGCCTCACGGCAGGCTCCGATGCAGGCCTCGCTGGCCCCAGCACTGGCCTAACCCCTCGGCAGGCTCTTATACTGGCCTCGAGGCCCCAGTACTGGCCTTGCCTCAAGGCAGGCTCCGATGCTGGCCTCACTGGCCCCAGCACCGGCCTAACCCCTTGGCAGGCTCCGATGCCGGCCTCACTGGCCCCAGCACCGGCCTAACCACTCGGCAGGCTCCGATCCTGGCCTCGGAGGCCCCAGCACTGGTCATGCCTCACGGCAGGCTCTGATGCCGGCCTTGCTGGCCCCAGCACTGGCCTAACCCCTCGGCAGGCTCTTATCCTGGCCTCGGAGGCCCCAGTACCGGCCTTGCCTCAAGGCAGGCTCCGATGCTGGCCTCGCTGGCCCCAGCACCGGCCTAACCCCTCGGCAGGTTCCGATCACTGTCTCTGTGGTTATTATTTCAAAGGTTCCAGGTGTAATGTAGCAGATCTCTGCCTCCCCTGAGTATTGGCCACTGGCATTGCCACTGCCTCCACTGTTTCAAATCGTTCCCAGGCTCTTTTTCCACTCTGAATGTTGTCCAGTGTTCCTAAGCATACGTGATGGTAGCATTCGACATTTGGTGTAATTTCTCCAAAAAAATAAAGTTGGTAAGATCCGGTTTCTGCTTCTCCTGAATACAAGTCTCCACCACCATCGCGAAGAACTCTTTCAACACCGCATTTCTCCTTGGTCTCTGCTAAACTCTCTCCTTATATGTGATGTCTGAGATTCTTAACAATATAGAGAAATAGCAGTCCTCTTTCACGGCGAATTTTTCCATAAGTTCCAGTGCATTTAGATAAGTTTTGTCTGCATCTCCAGTGTCCTGGCATCCATAATGGCTTTCTTACCTCCTCTCCGATATTTTTCTTTATCTTTTTCTGTTCTGGGCCCGGTTTCTCCAGGGGTCTGGCGTGCTACTCGCAGTTCGGCCCGGGGCCCAGGGTCCCGCGACCCGGGCCCCGGCTTTTGTGCGCCGCGCGCGACCCCCGCCCAGAACCCAGCGTCTTACTGGGCCCGGTTTCTCCAGGGGCCTGGCGTGCTACACGCAGTTCGGCCCGAGGCCCAGGGTCCCGCGACCCGGGCCCCGGCTTTTGTGCGCCGCGCACGACCCCCGCCCAGAACCCAGCGTCTTACTGGGCCCAGTTTCTCCAGGGGCCTGGCGTGCTACGCGCAGTTCGGCCTGGGGCCCCCTTTTTTTTTTTAAACTATGAAAAAACAGTACGTGTCTTTTGCAAAAGCTGGAACCCCAAATACCTAGTGTCAATAAGTTTTGTCTTCCCACCAGAGGGGCAGAGGTCCATAGCTTCTCTTCAGAAAGTAGGCTCTGTCGTTCCACGTGTACGCTGGCCTTCCACTCTGTGCAGAGGAGCGTGGTGGTCATGAGGGCTGATGATTCCCAGAACATGCAACATGTAGTCGCCCACCCCCCCACCCCCCGGCTATGCAGGGCTCCCTCTGATGTCTCCCATACCCTTTTGCCACTTAGCATATTCTCCAGGCTTCTCGATCATGTGTGGCAGGTGCAGTCAATTTACTTTGGGGGGATTCCCTCAAGAGCTCAAGGTGGACTGAACTGGAACTGTCTGTCTCACCAATTTCTACCTTTGGGGCAATTTCTTCAGAAGGTCAGGGTGGGTTGAATCTGGTCTCTGTCTCTCGAAAATAATAGCCTCCACCTCTGCTGCTGTCACTAGTGCCCATGCCTCTGCGCTGCCCCGCTGCTACTCTGCTCTGCTAGTGCAGCCTGCCACTGCTCTGCCTTCCACTCTACCTGAGCTGCTAGGCTGCCCCACCTGTGTGGCTCTGCCGCTGCCGCCCGCCAGTCTGGTGTTCTGCCTGTGCAGTTCCGTCAGCACCCACTTCCCCCTTGTTCTCCGGAGGATTCCTTCCTTACACCATAAGATGTTCAGTATTCTTAATAATTAATGTCAGAGGCAGTCCCCCTTTGCAGGGTTTTTATTTCCAAAAGTACCAAGTGAATTGGATAGTGTTTGCATCTCCTGAGTCATGGCTACCGCCGCCGCCATCTTGGACAGATTATATATATATATATATATATATATATATATATATATATAATTTTTTTAATAAGAGAAGACAGTATGTGTGGTTTGTGTGGTTTGAGGAGATTGTGAGATCGAGCACTCAGCAACAATAAGCAGCAATGATTTTTTTATCTCCCTTCCACGATCAGAGGTCACAGCCTCACTGCACAGAGCAGGGTTTGCTGATCCCAGCATGCCGCAAACCCAGCAGCAGCAGGGCGGAGTGCGACCACCATGTGCAAAGTCCTGGTACCGCGGCTCGGCTCCCCGCCCAGCGCTGTACAGTTTCCTCCACCATCTCCCCACATTTTTCTTATGAGCATTTTTCTTACGAGGTGTGTTGATAAGAGTCACCAGCGTGCGTGGCTGGAGTGGTCCCTTCTCTGATCCCTTCTGGGAAGTTTCTCTGAAGGTCTCTTTTCTTGCGTGTCGGGCACTTCCTTGTCTCCTTGCTTTTAATTCCGCCAGTAACCACTCCCTCTCCTGTATTCTAGATAAGAAGTCGCAGTTGGAAGTGTCTCCTTAAGCTGTCCAGTTCCGACATTACACCAAAACCTGGTGTCTGTGACGATTTGTGGAGAGTATGGTTTGGGGAAACTGTTCCCCGGGAACCTCTGTGAGGGTCCCGGACACACTTTCCCCCAACCCATAACAAAACCCAAAACGACCAAAAACAGAAATAAACCAAGGGTTCTTGTCCTAAGCTAAGAATAAATATGCATAGCTTGGACAGTTGCTGAAGATTTAAAGAAGTTTATTAGAAAGATAGAAATACAGAAAATAGAAATACAGCTCCATACCAGACTGGCATGGAGGGGTGACTCGAAATGAATACACCAAAGGGATCACACGTGGACCAGACTTTTTATACCCATGACCTCCATCTTGTTTGCATGACTCTGACTTAGTGAATGTTCCTGTAAGGTACCTCCCTTTAACCCTGTAAGGTACCTCCCTCCCCCAGTAAGGTGTGGCAAGGTGTCTCCTTCCATGAAGGTCGACCCCTCCTACCATCTTAGCTAGCACATCTGATCATGTAGATCTGTCTTTAGATAGAGAAAGGCCTAGTTCTTCTTTCCTATTGACTTGCTAATTACATGTAGATAAGTCAATCTAAGTTTCAATAGCTGACCAAAGCCAAGCCTTTCTCTGTCCAGGTCTGCCACCATATTGACACAATTATTTTTTAAATATATTAATAATCAGAGCTTTCTCAAATCTTCCTAGGCCATTCCCAATACTGGCACAATGTCCAAGGCTTCCCCAAGAAATGCTTATTCTGTTCGGCAGCTGCCATCTTCCATTTTCAAGAAATAATTTTTAAAAATATATCAGGTCATGTATGTTGGCACATACATACAATTCCAGTTCTTTGGAGGCTAAGACAGGAAGATCATAGGTTCAAATCCCAGGCTCAGTAACTTAGTGAGTCTCTCAGCAACTTAGAGAAACCCTCTCTTTTTCAAAATAAAAAATAAAAAGGCCTGAGAGTAAATCTTTAAAACCCCCACTACCAAAGAAAATGAAAAAATTGTCAGTGTTCAGTCAACAAGCTAAGATTCATTATATCAGCTTTGAAGAAGAGAATGACAATTATATTTTGGTATTGGATGTTTTAAGATATATTTGGATGTGTTCCAATTCGGAGTTTATCAGCTATGTGTTAGATATGAAATTATGAAATGTGTTTTCTAGAAAACAGGGCAATGCAAACAACAGTTCCAAACCCTGTGTTATCCATAAATTTATGGAAGAAAAACTCAATTTACAATACTGATTGAATATATGCAGAAGCTAAAATTAATTCCAACACACACACACACACACACACACACACACACACACATACACACACACACACACACCACACAATTTTACATTACATCACTGTAATCTAAACCATTTGTACATAATTACTTGAAACCTTGAGGTTAAAAATACTGGTGTAGTTGGTAGTGCTGGCAGATGCTGATAATTCCAGCATTCAGGAAGCTGAGACAGGAGGATCACAGTTTGCGGACAGCCTCAGCTACTTAGTGAGGCTCTTTGCAACTCAGTGAGACCCTGTTTCAAAATAAAGAGTAAAAATAGGGCTGGGGTTTAACATCGAGGTAGAATGCCCCTGGGTTCCATCCCCAGTACCGAAAAAAAAAAAAAAAATACTGATGCAAAATCTCTACCACTATGTAAATATACAAGTAGTACAAGTATATTTTAATTATATTCACACAATAATTTAAGTTAGGTAATTCTATTTTATCTATAAAAATTACTTTTGTAACTGAGTTTATTTTATATGGTTTCATGTATTAAAAATTTTAATACTGACAAAATCAAAATCACCAAGATCTATTCAAATTTATTCTAATTCAATGTATCCAATTCAAACTGGGAAAATATCAAGCTTTTTTGGTATTTTTGAGAAAAACAAAAAGAAAACCTGTTGATTGACACACATATTTTCTTTTCTTTTTCTTTCTTTCTTCTTTTCTCTCTTTCTCTCTTTCTTTCTTTCTTTCTTTTTTTTTTTTTTTTTTTTTTTTGTGGTGCTCGGCATGGAACCCAGAGGCTTTCTATCTTTGGGCTGCATTCCCAGACCTATTTTCTATTTTATTTGGAAACAGGGTCTCACTAAGTTGCTGAGAGCCTCACTAAGTAGTTGAGGCTGACTTTGAACCTGTGCAATCCTCCTGTCTCAGCTTCCCAAGTACTGGGATTACAAGTATGTGCCACCACACCTGGCAGACACACATATTTTTAAGGCCTAAAAATAGTTGTTTTGGTGAAACATATAAACATTCCATTTTTTATATTTAAACATACCTTAGAATATGGGAAGAACTGGGTGTGGTGGCACACACTTGTAATCCCCGTGCTTTGGAGGCAGAGACAGGAGGATCACACAGGTTCAAAGCCTG
The DNA here is from genome assembly GCF_963383645.1 of Muscardinus avellanarius. Lineage (NCBI taxonomy): Eukaryota > Metazoa > Chordata > Mammalia > Rodentia > Gliridae > Muscardinus > Muscardinus avellanarius. The sequence continues at coordinate 169,460,421 of NC_137786.1, read as the reverse complement.
CTGCGCTGGCTTAAAAGACCCTGTTTCCAAATAAAAAAAAATATAAAAATAGGTCTGGGAATGTAGATGTAGCCTGGAGGTAGAAGGGTTTCCAGGAACCCCAGTAACACACACACACACACACACACACACACACACACACACACACACAAAAGAATATGGGAAGAATATTTACTATATTAGGCACCTAAGTTCCAAGAAAATTCAACAAATATATTAGTTATTTCTGAAAATATGAATATTTATCTGATAATCTCCAAGTTCATTTCACTTAATTTATTGAATAAATAGCACTACTACACATTAGCCTGAGGTCAGGGTAAAAGAAATAACCTCAAGCTCTTTTATTCATCTTGAAATTATTCTTCCTGAAGCTTTCTTTTTATCTTCTTCTTTTTTTATATTGAAGGTTGAACCCAGAGACATTCAACCTCCATAAGCTATACTCCCTGATATTTTTTTATTTTTTTTTAATTTTGAAACAGGATCTCACATAGTTAATGAGGCTGTCCTAAAACTTGCCATTCTCTTGTCTCGGCCTCCCAAGTACTGGACTTACAAGAACATGCCACCATGTCTGATCTGAAATGTAATTATAAAATTGTCATAAAAGACTTCTAATTGTCCAAAAACGCCTTCAGGTTTTTAGTTCCTTCCTTCCTTCCTTTTATACAGATCAACTTCATGTTTTTACCATTTAAAACTTTGTTACAAATAAATACAATTAACCAAAAACTTAAAAAGCTCTCACTTTGTTTTCCATGAATTGAATATTTTGATTAAAGGTTAAAAACAGATTTTATTCAAAATAAAAACAGAATTAAGTTTGCTCCTTAAAAATGTGTGTGTGTTTGTGTGTGTGTGTGTGTGTACACACACATACATATATAAACTTGTCAATAAAGAGAAGCACAAACATGGAGAACATCACCATGGAGAAGTATATTGATTTCAAATCAACATTGGTTTTGTTCTCAGATGTTGAATTTAATGTTTATAGGTACAATAAACACATTTCAAGTTCTGGCATCTCTGGCTTAAACTGTTGCAAACATGACAACTTGGTTGGGTAAATTCATTAATTATTTGTGTATGACTACCCATTATAAGTGTATATCTGTTTCTTAGGTTTCCTAGTTCATGAATTTAGTGACTGTCTTAACATTGTCACTGCTGTAGTCTAATAGTCTGACCACCCATCTTAGAGAGAGATTTGTTTGCTCACAGTCTCTTTGGGGATTTTGAGTTCAGTCTGTGTGAGGCTGGGGTCTGTGGATGTGAGGACATGGTGAAGGAAGTGCAAAGAGGGAGAACACAAAGCTTCACTTGCTCCTCCATGATGTCAAGAGCAAGAGAGAGATCAAGAAAGGAGGAACCAATACATAATCAAGGCCACACCCCTAGGGATCCTCCTTAGCAGATAAGCGCTGCTTCCAACATTGCTGCCTGTTTCCATAAGGGCTAGAGGTACATTCCAAACCCAAACCTTTCAGTGAACTATGTCAACTATGTCATCTAGTTCCCCAAGTTTTCAAATCGAATAATTTAATAATGCTCAAGAGAATTTCTACATGAAATATCTCAAAACAAATATTTTTCTTACATAAATAATGATATAAATTCAACTGAATTTATACCATTATTCAATGCACTCTAAACTATTTTTCTTTTGATGAAATAAACTTCCAAAAGTTTAAGTTAATTCTATAATTTGGTGAACATTTGAATCATTATTGGAAGCATATTAATTGAATTTTTGATGCCTTGATGTCACTGATATACATATTTAACTATTTGTGGCATAATTAAATTCTTCTGCAAATAGAATAACCAGGCGTCACTTTATTTATTTATTTATTTATTTATTTATTTATTTATTCATTCATTTATTTATTTATTTTGCAGTACTGGGGTTTGGAGCTCAGTGCATTATAACTCCAAGCTACACCCCCAGCCCTATTTTTTTATTTTATTTTGAAACAGGGTCTCACTGAGTTGCAAAGGGCCTCATTAATTAGCTGAGGCTATCCGCGAACCATGATCCTCCTTTCTCAGCCTCTCAAGTACTGGGATTACAAGCGTGCACCACCATGCCTGGCTTTCACTGCACTTTATGTATACCCACAAGAGCACTGGAAACAAAAGTAAATAAAATTAATTTAGAAAATTTCTCATCTTGTGGTAATCAAAAGCTATGCTTCAGAGTAAGGTGTAAATCACCTGTTGCCATAGTATGTGTCAAACTGACATATTAAACTTAGAAGACTAAACTTACTCTTCTAAAATAAAAATAAAAAAAAACTACTGTAGTAAATTCTATTGCTTTTTCAGCAGGGATAAATCCTCTAGTGTTCATGTGGTCATTGGTATTACTACATCCCCAGTGGCAGATATTCATGCTCCAAAAAAATGTTGTTCGTGTTATATTTCATTATCAACTTTCATGAGAAATTAAGAGCTTCATAAATTCTTACATAAATTGTCTTGCCCTTTTATTAAACTCATTACTGCTGAAATGATTTATTTTAACATAATGTTATCCAATAATAAAACAGTTGCATATGTTTGTCTTAAATAAATGACAAAACCACTCTAACAAGGGCATTTAGACAAATGTATATTATCTTTAGGGCAGAACCACTCAGCCTCAAATTTCTGCACATGCTTAAATATTTATTAACTTGCATTTCCCCTATTTCTTACTAAAGTTACCAACTTTCAGCCTGTCAGGCTTGTGATGTTCAGAATCCATGACTCATGCCACCATATGGCCATCAAAGATAGCACCATCAAATACCACTAACTGAGACCCAAAGCAGTGAACTGTATCCCGTGTCTGGTTTCTTAGTGTGCATCACTTTTATTAGCTATGTTCTTCTCTGTGTCTGTAAATGATTAGGGAAAGAAAAACTGGTTATTTTGGGTTATTTTTCTAATTAAGTCATGTGTCAGAAGAAGAAATCTGAATGCTGCCTATATACCTTGCTCACCATTATATAAGTTCATGGCAGAACTCTAAACTTTTTTTTAGTAAAAGAGTAACCCATCCTGGGTTACTTCAAGGCAGTCAAAGATGATATTTCACTCAAATAAATGGAGCATCTAATAAAAATGTTAAGCTGGACATTACATCTGACAACAGACATGAGATGGGGCTGGTCCATATAATTGAAACTTTTATCACTCTCTAAATAGCTCTGTCCAGAGGCTTAAGTCTTTGAATATTTTTATCTGCATTAGACCAGTATCAGCCAGAAATCAAGACAGGTTTGCATAGAATTAATACTGTGAGATCCACAGCCAGACCTTTTGAGTCTAAATCCTAGCCTTGCTACCTTTTAGCTGGGTATCCTTGTACAGGATGATTTAGCCATTCTCTACTAAGCTAACCACATCTACTTAATGGGAAGAATAACAGTACTTATATATAGTTATATATATATATATATATATGTATATATATATATATATAGTTATATAGTTATATAGTTATATAGTTATATAGTTATATAGTTATATAGTTATATGTTATATAGAGTGAATAATATATGTAAAGTTAGCAAGGTGCTCATAAAATGTTTGCTATTATTATTATAAAGGTATTTTGAAAAAACCCATTCATACTGGCTTCTCTATTAGATCATAAGTACTTCAAGCACAGAAACTTTTATCATATTAGCATTTGTAATGGCAACAGGTGGCCTGGGGTAAGTGCATAGTAGACATTTAATAAATATTGAACCAGGCTTGATACTGCATGCCTATACTCCTAGTATTTGGGAAGCTGAGACAGGTTCAAGGCCAACCTCAGCAACTTACCACATCCCTCGGCAAATTCCAAAATTTCAAAAGGCCTGGAGGTGTAGCTCAGAGGTAGACTGTCCCTGGCTTCAATGTCCAGTACAAATATTGTATATACTTATTGAACAAGTATGAATAAGTGTGCAATATCTTTTCCCAACATTTAAATCATTTTGTTATAGCTTGTTATTTAAGTATTTGATATACCCCAAGAAGTGAGTCAGGTGATGACAGTGTGTGTGCTCAATTCATCTTAGATAATGTGTTTTATATTAATTGGGTGCCCAATTAATATTTAGTAAAAGGTAAAAGGGTTCCAGCTTCCCACCTACCAGGTAGCTGATGTTTGAAAGTGTTTTGACCTTTTTGTATCTCAGTTTCTTCATTTTCAAAACATTTGTTCTGTGAGGAATGGCTTAGAATAGAGAAAAGGGATATAAAAGTGCCATTCTTGTCTATTTTAATACAGTAGGACAGCCTGATCCTAAGTGAGCTTCACAGGATAGTGGCAGTTCTTCTGAGCAAAGCCATGGGCTTTGAGGAATGATGAAAAGCTAAAGGCAGAGCTATTGTTCAAAGACCTCTTTCCCTGACATTGCTTTCTCCTCCTGGAAGAGAATGTGTTCTTGCTGATTGATAGATGGCTAATGCACCAGACAGCCTGAAATCTGTACACATCCTCACCAACTGGACTTTATAAATTAAATGGCTAAGTTATTAAAATAATGCTTATTTTGAAAATTAATAAATGTGGCCCAATGAGAAATAGGCTTTCAGATATGAAAAGATTATATATAGTGTGGTAAGCAGCAGCTCATCTATGCCAGGCTCCCTCTTTCCCTTCACCCCTGTAAAGACAGAGAAAAGTTATGCTGAGATATACAAATTGGTTTATGCTATGTGTTCACACCACAATTCTGATAAATTTTGTATTTTTGCTAAGATTTAAAAAGAACTAAGAATATTCCTGTGTAATATAAAACACGTTTTCTTTGTCAAGTATGCTTTTGAAAAATTCAGGCTCAGCAAGAGAAATATTCATGTCAATGTTTAACTTCAGGAAAATGCAAAATCTTTATTATGTTAATATGTGACATGGAGCTCCAATGAGGAAATGAAATTTTCATCATTTGCCAAACTTCTCTAATGACAAAAAATGCATGTTGGGAAAAAATGAACTAAATAAAAAGAAAATCAAGAGCCCAAACCATAGTGTTTGTGACATTTCAGTTATGTTAAGAAAATTTGGAACTAAATTTTCTCAAATCTTTAAAAACTTTATTTCCTGCAAAGTTATTTTTAGATATCATTGAATTAATTTAGGTGCTTCTTACACAGTTTCATTTTATAAAGACTGATATCTGTATATATGCATATACACATGAAATTCAGAAATTAATAAAGGCTTCCATGGTCTAAGTGCTTGTGCCTACCAAAATTCATATGTTGCAATTTAACATTAAATTTAATGTGATGGTCTTTGGAGGTGATGGGAAAATGAGTGTAGTGATCTCATGAATGAGATTAATGTCAACAGTGAACAAGCTAATTCTCTTTTCATCATTTCATGATACAAGAACTTGGGTATCTCTTAATTGCCCAATCTATATTTTTATAAGCCATCCAAATATATGGTATGTGGTTAGAGCACCCCAAGCACACCACAACAGAGTTGACTGGTGAAAAACAATTTTCTATTCTCCCTTTTAAATACCTTTCCTGTTGTAAATTCATATATTTCATTTTTATGCTTTTAAATTTATTGGGTAATTTAAGTGTTTTATTTTGATGAGTAAATAATATCCCAGTTCTATTAACATCTTGCAACAAAGGTCAACTAGATATGTTAAATTAGTGCCTTGGGTTACATTTTCTGCAATGAAAAAACCTTTTTTTCATAAAATGGTGTTTTTTTTTTATTGGTGCATTATATTCATACAACTTATGTATTATATTCATACAACTTTTGGGGGTAAAAAAAACTTGTGTGTACAAACATGTACTCATCGCTGATTTAACACCTACCTAAATCCCACCCCATTCCCTCCCCGTCCCTCCCTCCCTTGCTTGGCTTAGTGATTGACTTCGATATGTTTAAGTACATTGTGTGCTTTAGAGATTTTCCTCTTCCCTCCTCCTTTCTCCTCCTTTAGGTTGTCTTGTTTGCTCCTCTTTTCTTCCTAACTCTCACATATTAGGGAAAGCATCTGATTTCTTATTTTTTGTGCTTGACTAATCTCACTTAGCATAATGTTCTCCAGTTCCATCCATTTCCCTGAAAATGATGTAATTGAGGTTTTTTTTTTTTTTTTTTTTTTGATGGCTGAGTAAAATTCCATTGTGTACATATCCCACAGTTTTGTAATCCATTCATCTGTTGATGGACATCTTGGCTGGTTCCATAGTTTGGCTATGGTGAATTGTGCAGCTATGAACATAGATACACATGCATTAGTTTGGTAGTTTGGTTTCTTTTCTTTTGGGTAGATACCCAACAGTGGTATTGCTGGATCAAATGGTAGATTTGTTCCCATTCTTCTGAGGATTCTCCATACTGTTTTCCAAAGTGGTTGCACTAATTTGCAATCCCACCAACAATGTCTTAGAGTTCCCACTTCTCCACATCCTCACCAGCATCTGTTGTTGTTTGTGTTTTGAATGATGGCCATTCTAGTTGGAGTTAGGTGAAATCTCAGGGTAGTTTTGATTTGCATCTCTCTGATTGCCAGTGATGTTGAGCATTTTTTCATGCATTTATTGGCCATTTGAATTTCTTCTTTTGTGAAGTGTCTATTTAGTTCATTTGCCCATTTTGTTGTTGGATGCTTTGTTTTCTTAGTGTTGAGTTTCTTGAGTTCTCTGTATATTCTAGATATTAGTCCTCTATCAGTGGTGTAGGTGGCAAAAATCTTCTCCCATTCTGTTGGCTCTCAATTGAGGTTCTTGATAGTTTCCTTTGCTGAACAGAAGCTCTTCAGTTTCATGCAATCCCATGTATTGAATATCCTTTTAATTTGTTGTGCCTTTGGGGTCTTGTTGAGGAAATGTTTGTCTGTGCCTATGTGTTGTAGTGTTGGACCTATGCCCTCTTCAAGGAGCTTCAAAGTCTCTGGTTTAATTTCCAAGTCTTTGATCCATCGTGAGTTGACTTTTGTACAGGGTGAAAAAGTGGGATTAACATCCAATTTTCTGCATATGGTTAACCAGTTTTGCCAACACCATTTGTTGAAGAGGCTATCTTTTTTCCAGTGTATGATTTTGGCCCCTTTGTCAAAAATCAATTGGCTGAAAGTGTGTGGCCTCTTTTCTGGGTCTTCTATTCTGCTCCATTGGTCTATATATCTATTATTTTGCCAGTACCATGCTGTTTTTATTACAATGGCTTTGTAGTATAGTTTAAAGTCAGGTATTGTGATTCCTCCTGCGTGGTTTTTGTTGCTGAGAACTACCTTGGCTATTCTGGGCTTTTTGTTATTCCAGATAAATTTAAGAACTTATTTTTCTATGTCTGTGAGGAATGATCTTGGTAGTTTAATGGGCATTGCATTAAATCTGTAGATCACTTTTGGGAGGATGGCCATTTTAATGATATTTATTCTGCCAATCCATGAACATGGAAGATCTTTCCATCTTCTAAGATCTTCTTCGATTTCTTTTTTCAGTGTTTTATAATTTTCTTTGTAGAGATCTTTTACCTCCTTGGTCAAGTTTATTCCTAGGTATTTTATTTTTTTGTGGGAGATCCTGAGTGGAAGTGTTTTCTGAATTTCTTTTTCAGTGGATTTATGGTTGGTGTACAGGAAAGCTTCTGATTTTTTAAGATTGACTTTGTATCCAGATACCTTGCTGAATTTGTTGATCAGTTCTATAAGCCTTTTGGTTGAGTTTGTTGTGTTTTCTAAATATAGTATCATGTCATCTGCAAATAGTGAAAGCTTAAGTTCCTCTTTTCCTATTTGTACTCCTTTGCTTTCCTTTTCTTGCCTTATTGCTCTGGCTAGAGTCTCTAGTAGAAGAGAAGTGGTGATAGTGGACATCCTTGTCTCGTTCCAGTTTTTAAGGGGAATTCTTGAAGTTTTTCCCCATTTAATATGATGTTGGCAGTGGACTTATTGTAGATTGCCTTAATAATGTTGAGATATGTTCCTTCTATTCCAATTCTCTGCAGTGTTTTTATCATAAATGGATGTTGAATTTTATCAAATGCTTTTTCAGCGTCTATTGAGATGATCATGTGGTTTTTGTATTTGATTCTGTTTATATGATGAATTAAATGGATTGATTTTCGTATATTGAACCAGCCTTGTATCCCTGGGATGAACCCTACCTGGTCATGGTGAATGATTTTCTTGATGTGGTTTTGATTGCGTGTTGCTAGTATTTTGTTTAATAGTTTGGCATCCAAGTTCATCAGAGATATAGGCCTATAGTTTTCCTTCCTTGAACTGTCTTTATTCGGTTTGGGTATTAGTGTGATGTTGGCTACATAGAATGTATTTGGGAGAATCCCAGTTTTTTCTATTTCCCGAAATAGTTTGAGTAGTATTGGGATTAACTCTTCTATAAAGGTTTTGTAGAATTCACTTGGGAAACCATCTGATCCTGGGCTTTTCTTTGATGGTAAGCTCTTTATTGCTGTTTCAGTCTCTTTGATTGTTATTGGTTGGTTTAAGTGTTCTGTATCTTCTTGACTCAGTTTAGGAAGGTTGTATTTATCTAGGAAGTTGTCGATTTCCTCCAGATTTTCCATTTTGTTGGAGTATAGTTTTTCAAAGTAGTTTCTGATAATCCTCTGGATTTCTACGCTGTTGGTAGTAATGTCTCCTTTTTCATCCCTTATCTTCATAATTTGGGTTGATTCTCTCTTTTTTTTTAGTTAGGTTGGCTAGTGGTTTATCATCTTGTTAATTTTTTCAAGAAACCAGCTTTTGGTTTTGTTGATTTTCTGTATTGTTTTTTTATTCTCTATTTAATTAATTTCTGCTCTAATTTTAATAATTTCCCATCTTCTGCTGGCTTTGGGGTTCAATTGTTCCTGCTTTTCAAGGGCTTTGAGGTGTGTCATAAGGCTATTTATTTGAAGATTTTCTGTTTTTCTTATGTGAGCACTCAGTGCTATAAATTTTCCTCTTAATACTGCCTTCAAAGTGTCCCAGAGGTTTTGATATGTTGTTTCTTTATTTTGATTTGTTTCTAGAAATTTCTTGATTTCACCTCTTACATCTTATATGACCCATTCTTCATTCAGAAGTGTGGTGTTCAGTCTCCACATGTTTATGTTGTTTCTCTGGGTCTTCTTATAGTTGATTTCTAGTTTCATTCCATTATGGTCTGAAATGACACAGGGAAGTATGTAACATTTTTTTAAATTTGCTAGTGCTCATTTTGTGTCCCAGGATGTGATCTATTTTGGAGAAGGTTCCGTGAACATCTGAGAAAAATGTAAACTCTGCTATAGTTGGGTGAAATATTCTATATGTGTCCAACAGGTCCATTTGGTTAATGGTTTTCTTTAGTTCTGAGACATCTTTACTGACCCTTTGTCTGGAAGATTGGTCTAGTGTTGTGAGAGGTGTGTTGAAGTCTCCCAGTATTATTGTGTTGGGATTTATGTGTGACTTCATGTCATAAAGAGTTTGATTTATGAAAGTAGCTGCCCCTATGTTTGGGGCATAGATGTTGATTATTGTTATTTCCTCTTGCTGGACTATTCCTTTTACCAGTAAAATGTGACCTTCTTTGTCTCTTCTAGTAAGTTTGGGTTTGAGTCTAACTTGTCTGATATCATAGTTGCTACTCCTGCTTGTCTTCGAGTACCATTTTAATATTTGTGCAACTGAGATAACCACTCTTATTACCCTCAATTTACAGATTAGGATTTGAGGCACAAAGATTTGCGGTAATTTGTCAAAAATTCTTCATCTAGCCAAAAGTAGAATCCATACACAAATGCAGGGAACCTTAGCACTCCATTGCTTGAGTACCATTATTTCATTAGCGATTACACACACAGGAATATATTTCAAACAAATGCAGATACTGGATCTTGACCATTTAGCTCGCCTTGTAAAGTACTGAAGATCCTCAAAATTGCTGGATATAGTCCTTCTATGGACGCACCTGCTTATTCTCCTAATTTGTACTGATCAACCAGTCTTTACATCATTCAGAATCAAATCTTTGTCTATCTAGGCTTGTTTCCTTTCTAGTTTCTCTGTTAATATTTTCAAACTAAAATCTGACAATATTTCTATCAAAGTGTGATTTTAGTGTAGATGTCTCAGGCAAAATATGCATTACTGGTGAATTTAAATTCCAAAGACATGCTGATAATAATTACACATAAGACCACATGAACCTATAGAAATTCATTCCTGTTACCGACTCTCATGATCCAAATCAAAGCAACAAGTCACATTCAGGTGTGTGGATGGAAAATCCGATTCTGTCTTTCTTTTCTCCATCACCTTTACAGCTTGCTGACCTGAAAATTACACTTCCTAAATATAGATGATCTGTTTTCCCAGTCAACATTTAGGTAGAACCTAGATATGTTTCACTTTAGTGGGAAGATACCACTTCGAAGTTGTAATGCTGACTTACTCAGATGTCCTCAGACATATCTCTGTCAGACTCACTTGGCAGTAAGCACATGCTCACTTAGGTTTTCCTATCCTCTCCTGGGAACATGTTCATTATTTATTTAGTTAATTTATTTCCATACTCAGCTTTCCATGAAGCAATATGTATTGATATTTATTTCCTCAAAAAGACAATTATTTTTATTTGCCTTAAGAATTAACCAAAAGAAGATAGGATCTGGCACATATCGGCATTCTTATTTTATACATCAAATTTTATGATAAAACTATAAATATTGCGCTTGTACTCACAAAGACTTTTTGTAATCATAAATGAAGATTCTCACTGTCCTGAAATAGATCTTATGAACTCCTCCCTTAGCTATGCTAAGCTTCCTCTTTGCTCCTTTTTTTTTTACTTTTTCTAAATCAAAATTCAAGAACATTAAAAAGTGATTACATTTACTATTACAGATATATTTTAATTTATGCATCAGGAGTATTTGTCAGTTCAATATAAATACAACTAAGAGAAACCTATATGACAGAGTGAAAGCTGCTGCTGCTGCGTGTGTGTGTGTGTGTGTGTGTGTGTGTGTGTGTGTGTGTTCCTGGATACAGAATACAGCAGCATTCTACCTTCTAGACACACCCCCAACATTTTTTTTTATTTTCTTATATGGAAACAGGCTCTTGATAAGTTGCTGACAGTCTTTCTAAATTGCTGAGGCTGGCCGGGCCTGGTGGTGCACGCTTGTAATCCCTGCACTTGGGAGGCTGAGACAGAAGAATTGCACGGGTTCAAAGCCAGCCTCGGCTACTTAGTGAGACTCAGCAACTTAGTGAGACCCTGTTTCCAAATAAAATATAAAAGAGGTCTGGGAGTATAGCCCGGAGGTAGAAAGCCTCTGGGTTCTACCCCCAGTACCACCAAAAATAATTAATTAATTAATTAATTAATTAATTGCTGAGGCTGTCCTTAAATCTTTAACCCTCCTATTTCAGCCTCCTAAATGCTAGGATTATAGGTATATGCCACCACCCTCAACTGATACTCAGAATTTTACCTGGATTCTTTCTCTTCTTCAGCAAGTCAGTGCTATTTGTGACATTTAGAGCTAATAATCCAATTGCCTAACAGCAAAATAATGGTGATGACAATGGCTAACACTGCTTACCACTGGACAAAAATATTGGCTTTTTATTTATATTTAATTCTTGCAAGAATTATATGAAGTAGATGGCGATGCTATTTGCAAAGTACAGATGGGGCACTGAAGTTCACAGAAGCTCACTAACCTGCCCAAAGAAAGAATTATGTGAAGAAGCTCCTGTTCAAAGATAGGAATGAAGGACCCCAAAGCCTATATGCTTAACTAATTAGCTGCCACACCTCCTTAGGTCACATCTGAATGTTCATCTTTCTTTACTCTTCTCTCTGCAGCCGCCAATATGAAAGAGCCAAGTGTGAAAGCGTCTGCCACCTCTTCATTTGAGGAAATGAAAACCCAGAGAAAAATGGAAATCAGGCCCCAATTTAATGTAAAACAGAGGTCAGACTTGAGGGGCCTTATCTATTGAATAGCAGCAGTTTGAATCACTGAAAGTCCCTTCTCGCACAGAATAATCTCTGCAAATTCAATTCAGTTGCATCAATGTGATTATGAACTATGTAATGACTTATGGAAATTTAAAGTTAGGAGCAAACAGATTGATTTGTGCTCTGCTGACCAAAGCCTATTCGGTAGGGACAGGCACAAATTTTATTTTTATGTAAATCACCTGAAATGCAGCTCTTTCTTCTAAATTATATGAAACTGGCATTTGCCCATGTGCTTTATTTCCTGGGCAGCAGGAACTTTGGCTGGCACCTGAAAGCCCAATGCTAATCCAAATGTGAATGTGAGGGAAATGAGGGGAAAGTATTAGACACAGAGGCAACTTCCATTTCCAATTTCAGAAATTGACAAATGCATTGAGGTTTGATGTCCATTTTAGTGTGATTTAATAGAAAAGTTTGGAATTAGAATCAGAAAGGGCTGGGCTCAAATTCTATATGGCTGGTTTTCTTTTCCTTTGGGAACTTGGCTGCTCTTATCTCTAGTGTCCACATCTTCTTCATTCTTTTCACAAATATTTATTGAGAACCTCTTATATGCCAGTCACTTGGATAAGACCCCAGGAGATGAGAAGTATAAGGATCCTCATTAAAGCAGTTTAGAGTCTACAGCCTAGATAGAAAGTCAAATAAAGGCATAGTTTGCAATACTGAAGTGAGATAATGATGAAGGTGGGGGAAGAAGGAACATTATAGAGAGACTTCTCAATTTTCTTGCAGTATGGCAGGTTTCTTAGAAAATATAATGCTTGAGAAATACAGTTTATGGAATATGGTTTTATATATGTATATATCAGGATCATTACTGGTAATAGCACATATAAGTACTGATCTTGGTGATAGTCTTTTATAGTTATATAGTACTAGTATATATGAGAAATTAGCTTTGCTTTTCAAAACCTCATCTTCTAGCTAAGTGTGGTGGTGCATGATTGTAATTTCAATACCTGAGAGGCCGAGACAGGAGGACTGTAGGTTTGTGGCCAGCCTCAGCTACTTAGTGAGGCCCTCCACAGCTTAGTGAGGCCCTGTTTCAAAATAAAGAATTAAAAAATAGGGCTGGTGGTATATCTCAAGAGGTAGAATGCCCCTGAGTTCAATCCCCAGTATCACAAAGAAAAAACTAGTTTGCTGTTATATTTAAACAAATATTTTGTTAATCTGCTAATTAGTCTCAGTTTGTGCTTTTTACTGATGTTCACCAGACTTGTGAAGACTGAACTGTGGAACTCCCATAATGACAAAGGAGCTTTTAGGGTACCATATTTCAGCTCAAAATGTGCTTTTATCCCTGAAGTATAATGGTAGTATGGAGAAGGGAAAATGGGTAGGAACTGGAAAAAAGATCACCAAATGTTGTTTTCATATAAGTCACTATAACTAGGAACTGCATTATGGTGAGAGACTATAATGCATCAAAATAAATAAATAAATAAATAAATAAATAAATAAATGTATTTGAGCCATTCATACTCCATCTTCCACACATAAAAATGTAAGGTACTTGAGTTGGGCAACATTGCAAAAACCTGCCCCTGGACTATTGGCTTAGTTACTCTCAAACTCATCTTCCCCTCTCCACACCCCAGGCTGTAGGATTTGTTTTTACTTTTAGCTTTAGTTTTGCAGATTGTTTGAATTACTATATAGAAGGTATTTTTCAGAGATTCCTCCAAATGTGAAAGATACATGAAAATTATTTGCATTTTAAGTGATCTGTGCCAGGCACAGTGGTGCAAGCCTGTAATCCAGATGCTTGAGAGAATGAGACAAGAGCACTGGAGGTTCAAAGCAAGCCCCAGAAACTCCATGAGACCCTGTTTCAAAATAAAAGCTGGAAGCTGGGCGTGGTGGCACATGCATGTAATCCCAGCATTTTGGAGGTTGAGACCAGAGGATCGTGGTTCATGGACAGCCTCAGCTACTTAGTGAAACACTATTTCAAAACAAAGAATAAAAAATAGGGTAGGGCATATAGTTTGGAGATCAAATGCCCCTGAGTTCCATCCTCAGACCCACAAAAAAATAAAAAATAAAAATAAATAAAAAAATAAAAGCTAGAGTGCAGCATGGTGGTACACATCTTGTAATCCCAGCATTTGGGAGGCTGAGACAGAAGGGTGGTGCTTCATAGATAGTCTAAGCTACTTAGGCCTTTTACAACTCAGTAGGACACTGTTTCAAAATAAAGAACAAAAACTAGGTGAAATCTCAGGATAGTGTTTTTTCTTGTTGTTGGGTTTTTGTTGTTGTTGTTGTTGTTTGTTTGTTTTCTTTCTTTTTTTTTTTTTTTTTTTTTGCAGTACTGAGAATGGAACCCAGGGGCATTCTACCTCAAGCTACACCCCCAGCCCTATTTTTTATTCTTTATTTTGAAACAGAGTCTCACTGAGTTGCAAAGGGCCTCACTAAATAGTAGCTGAGGCTGTCTTCAAATCCCAATCCTCCTGTCTCAGCCTCCCAAATGCTGGGATTACAAGCGTGCACCACCATGCCAGGCTCAGAGTAGTTTTGATTTGCATCTCTCTGATTGCTAATGATGTTGAGCCTTTCTTAAAGAATGTATTGTCCATTTGAATTTCTTCCTTTGTGAAGTGTCCATTTAATTCACTTGTCCATTTTTTGATTGGGTTATTTGTTTTCTTAATGCTGAGTTTTTCTTGAGTTCTCTGTATATTAGTCAGCAACAAATGCTTTAGCCAACAACAAAGGCTGGAGAGGATGTGAAGAAGTGGGAACTCTAAAATATTGTTGGTGGGATTTCAAATTATTTAACCATGCAACCACTTTGAAAAACGGTATGGAGGATCCTCAGAAGAATGAGAACAAACATACCATATGATCCAGCAATACCACTTCTGGGTATCTACCCAAAAGAAAGGAAACCAAACTACCAAACTAATGCATATGTATCTATGTTCATAGCTGCACAATTCACCATTGCCAAACTGTGGAACCAGCCAAGATGCCCATCAATAGATGAATGGATAATAAAAATATGGGATATATACACAATGGAATTTTATTCAGCCATAAAGGAAAACACAATTACATCATTTACATGTGGGAAATGGATGGAACTGGAGGATATTATGCTAAGTGAGATTAGTCAGTCATAAAAAATAAGAAATCAGATGCTTTCCCTAATATGTGAAAGCTAGGGAGAAATGGGTCATAGGAGGAACTCTAGATGAAGAAGGAGTTCTATAGATGAGCAAAGAAGGCAACCTGAGGGGATGGGAAGGGGGAAGAGGGAAATTCTCTAATGTACATGATGAACTTTAGCAAACACATCAAAGTCAATCACTAAGCCAAGCATGAGAAGGAGGGAGGGCGGAAAATGGGGCAAAAATTGGGTAAGTGCTAATTGGGTGATATGTGCATGTATGTTTCCACCATCTTTTATCCCATTAAGATGTTTGACTACAGTGCGCCAATAAAAAATAAAAATAAACAAAATTTTAAAAAATAGGGCTTGGAGTGTTGTTCAGAGGTAGAATGTTCCTGGGTTCCATCTCTAGTACTGCAGAAAGAAAAAGAAAGAAAGAATGAAAGAATGAAAGAAGAAAAAAAAGAAAGAAAGGAGGGAGGGAGGGAGGGAGGGAAGGAAGGAAGGAAGGAAGGAAGGAAGGAAGGAAGGAAGGAAGGAAGGAAGGAGGGAAAGAAGGAAGGAAAGATCAGAGGTAAAGTGTTCCTGGGTTAATCCCCAATACCACAAAACGTAAAATGTTTTAGAAAAGAAATTCCAAACTGCTTCTGACTTAATGTCATCTTTCCCACCATTTTCAAGAAATGAAATATATATTCTACTTAAAATATATATTATTGCTGGGTGTGGTGGCGCATGCTTGTAATCCCCGCACTTGGGAGACAGAGACAGGAGGATCACGCAGGTTTGAAGCCAGCCTTTCTGGCTTAAGAGACCCTGTTTCCAAATAAAATATAAAATAGATCTGGGAGTGTAGCCCAGAGGTAGAAGGGTTCCATCACACACACACACACACACACACACACACACACACACACACATGCACAAAATATATATATATATATATATATATATATATATATATATATATATATATCCAGGTGTGGTGGCACATGCTTGTAATCCCCGCACTTGGGAGCTTGGGAGGCTGAGACAGGAGGATCGCATGGGTTCGAAGCCAGCCTCAGGTACTTAGTGAGGCTCTCAGCAACTTAGTGAGACCCCGTTTCCAAATAAAATATAAAAAAGGTCTGGGAGTATAGCCCGTAGGTAGAAAGCCTCTGGGTTCCACCCCCAGTACCACCAATAAAAAAAAAAATAAAGGAAAAAAAATATATATATATATTATACATGTATATGTATATATAATTATGTACTAATGTATTATATACATAGTGTGTTATGTATATATAATTATGTATATATAATATATATTTTATACATAATTAACATATATATAATTTTCCAGGCATAATAGTATACACCTGCAATCCTAGTACTTGGGAGAATGAGACAGATCATATGTGTGAGGCCAGACTCAGAAACTTAGAGAGACCCTCAGAAACTTAGTAAGATCCTGTTTCAAAATAAAAAATAAAGATGGCTGAGCAAGTAGCTCAGAGATAGGATGCCCCAGGTTCAATTTCCAGCATATCTTAAACATATAATTTAAGATAAGCAGCAAAATATTCATAAATATATAGCTTGATAAATTTTCAGTAAGCAAACATACCCATATAAACTTTATAAAGATAAAAAATACATTATTGACAGCATCTTAGAATTACCACATCCTCCTTCAGGAGTCACTATCTGGATAGCTAACATAGGTGAATTGTGACTATGTTTTAATATAAAACAGAAATTATACAGTATGCATACTATTTTGTTTCTGGTACCTTTACACAGTGTTAAGTTTATGAGATTCATTAATTTGTTAAATGAGGCAATCATTTGCTCATTCTCATTACTGTATATTATTTCTTTGTACAAATGTGTATTAATACTTTATTTATAAGTTGAAGTGATGATGGATATGTGCTATTTCCTGATATTTTCTATCATAAATAGTACCATTATAAATATTTTGTACATATATTTCAGAGCCCATATGTGCACTATTGGGATGTTCCTAGAATCTTAACTAATAGGGTTTTAGATATACATATATTTAACTTTAGTAGACACTGCCAAACAATTAGCTAAAAATGTTCGATAAGTCTGCATATTTACCAAGAGTTGATAAGCTTTGTTTTCCTTTATCCTCACCAATACTCAAAGCCATCAACCTTTTTGAATGTTATCTTTTCTGAGGATTATAGAATAGAAATTACTTATAGTTTTAATTTGTTTTTCCTTGACAACTAATTGGAATGATTTCTTGTTTATATCTTAACTGGCCATTGGGGTATCCTGTGATGTTCTTCTTGTCACTTGCTTATTTTTTCTACTTGGGTTAACATTGTAAGTAAAAGAATGGGCCCCCAAGATGTCTATACCATTATCCCTGGAAACTATAAGGAAACTTAGAAGCTTATTAGCTTATATAGAAAAAGGGGAGTTGTTATGTTAAGGATCTTCAGTATAATCATATAAGGACATTTGAAATAAAATTTAAAAAGTATCTTTTATGTTTTTCAATTGTTGACTGCATATAGCAATTGATTCATATGAACCTTATAATCAAAGGACATTTCCTTATTTTCTCCAATTTCTGTCATTGATCTTTTCCAAGGGCAATTATATTTAACCTCACCTCTTCTATTCAAGTTTGTACTAAAGTTTTGCCAGTTCTAAAGTCTTACTGTTGTTTTCTGTTTGTTTGTTCTATTTTGTTTTGGGTACTTGAGGTTAAAATCTGGGGCATTTTAACTTTGAGCTACAAACCCAGCCCTACTTATTAGTTTATTTATTTGAAAAAGGGTCTTATTAAGTTACTAAGTCTGACTTCAAACTTGCATTTCTTCTATCTAAGCTTCATAAGTACTGGTGTGTGTTACCACCCCTGGCCAGTGCTAAAATTTAAGAAAGTAAAAATAAATATCATTCACATTGCAAACAAGTATATAAACCCAATTTAATTCTCAGACATCATCAATGTGATCATAAGAAAATATTTATTATTTATTTATTTATTTATTTATTTATTTATTTATTTATTTATTGTGGTACTGGGGGTGAATCCGGGGGTGTTACACCACTGAGGCACAAATCCAGCCCTTTTTTATTTTTTAAATATTGAAATAGGATCTCACTAAGTTGATGAGGGCCTCACTAAGTTGCTGAGGCTATTTTTAAACATGCATTCCTCCTGTCTTAGGCTCCCAAATGCTGGAATTACAAGTAGGAGCCATTCCACCCAGCTTAAAATATATTTCTAATGAGCAGCTCAAATCTTTCATAAAGGTGGAGAGTACAAGAATTTAGTATGGTACATATAATAGCTTTTCTGTATACAAATAATAAAACATTTGAAGTTAGGATTTTAAAGCAATCCTATTTATAATATCAAATTATGATTTACTTAGGGATAATTATCAAAAGATATACAAGATATATAAAGGTTTGTGTATCATCCACTTTGTATTACTTTAGATAAGATCTTCACAAGAGCTAATTTCCACATCAGTAAACATGGAGTGAATTTTCTCTCTCCATGATTATGTGTGGATTGAGATATTCATATGAGAGTCACTAGTATGATGCCACATAGTAGAAAGGCACTAACTGAAAATTGCTACTTCAGACTTAGTCTCATACAGACACAGAATTTCACTAAAAATGATTTATTTGGAGAAAATTTTATTAAGAAACAATTTATAGTGTAAGATTTAGAGAAGTCAATCTGGAAGTGAAAAAAGGTATGGTTTTGAACTGGCAAGAGATGGAAAGTGTTTCTGGAGATCAGTGATTGCCACGGAAGAGACTGCCAACAAGAACATGAGTCCTGGGCAATATTCAACTGCTGGACTGTGGTGCTGACTCAGGCAAGTAGCAGGGGAAGATTTGTTCTTTTTGCCCTTTGAGAACCCACTACTGAGTACCCTTGGTTGAATCCAATGGAAAGCCAGAAGACAGGGAGACATGAGAAATATAGTACTAGAGATCAATCCTGCAACCCACACAGCAGCAAAGACAGAGGAGACAGAGAATGAATCTAGGGTACCCTATAAAACTACTTTTTTTTTCTGAAAAAGAGATATTCTGGGTGCCAAAGGTTCTCAGCTTCATGTGTCCTCAAGCAACCTGGCTTGGTGAGGTTTAGTGCCTGCAATCATTTGGCCATGTCTCTTAGACAAATATGACTGCAAGGTGACATAATGGTAATAGCAATGGCAAATGACCACTTGCTACTCATGCTAAGTTTTCAACATTTGACATGAAGTAATTAAAATGCTATAGATAAATAATATCTATCCTAATTTTCTCATCTGTCATGAATAAACGAAAGTAAATCATAGTAATTCAACAAAGCAGGCAAGTATTTTAATAAAGAAATCCCAGATTAATAAGACATAACCCACTTTGCATAGCAGTACCTGATTGACACATTTGACTGAGCTACACAAACTATGACCCAAACTACTCTTTCCTACATATGCATTTTAAAATTGGTATATCGGCACATGCATTATTCCGCTACCTAAAGTACTGTCTACCCCATCATTACCCATCAAAACCTTTTTATCTTTTGCAGGCTCAACTGAGATCTCGGTATCAACTTTTTGTGATACCCTACCTTTCTGGAAACTGTGTTTTCCAATCTGCACATACTTTTAGAAAAGCTGCTAGAAATTGAGTCCTTTGAAGGTCATAATTTTATCCTATTTTTTTTTTTTTTTTTTGGTACTGGGGTTCCTGGAAGCCCTTCTACCTTTGGGCTACACTCCCAGACCTATTTTTACATTTTTATTTGGAAACAGGGTCTCCTAAGCCAGAATGCATGGCTGGCTTCGAACCTGCGCTATCCTCCTGTCTCTGCCTCCCAAGCGTGAGGATTACAAGCATGCACCACCACGCCCGGCCTATCCTATTCTTTTAAGTTTGGTGCTCAACATATTGCGCAGTATGCATGAATGTTCAAAGTTTCTAAGAAACCTTTTTTTATTTAATATTTTTTATTGGTGCATTGTAGTCAAATATCTCAACGGAATACAAGACTTGTGAGGATATGCAAGCACACATCATCCAATTAGCCTGTATCAAATCCTCACCCCATTTCCTCCCCCCCTTCAATCACATGCTTGATTTAGTGATTGACTTTGATATATTTGTTTAAGTACATCATGTGCTTTAAAGAGATTCCATCTTCCCCCATCCCATCCTCTCTGATAGGTCACCTTAATTGATCCTCCATAGGGTCCTTTCTTCAACTAGATTTCTTCCTATTACCCATTTCTTCCTAGTTTTTGCATATTAGGGAAAGCATCTGTTTTTTTTTTTTTAATTTTCTGTGATATTTCTCTGTGAATGCTGCATTGCAGACTCTGATCCCACTCTCGAAGGCCCTGCCACCAGCATTGCCACCTAGAAGACTCTGATCCTGGCCTCAGAGGCCCCAGAACTGGCCTTGCCTTAAGGCAGGCTTTTATCCTGGCCTCGCTGGCCCCAGCATGGACTTGCCGCATGGCAGGCTCCAATCTCTGCTTCAGAGGCCCCAGCATTGGCCTTGCCTCACGATATGCTCTGATCCTGGCCTTGCTGGCTCCGGCATCAGCCTCACCCCTTGGCGACACCTATCCCAGCCTCAGAGGCCTCAGCACAGGACTTGCCTCATGAAAGGCACCGATCTGGGCCTTGGAGGCCCCAGTGCCAACTTTACCTCATGGCAGGCACCAATTCCAGCCTCAGAGGCCCCAGCACAGGATTTACCTCATGGCAGGCTCTGATCCTGGCCTCGGAGGCCCCAGCTCCACTGACCTTGCCTCATGGCAGGCTCTGATCCTGGCCTCGCTGTCCCTGGCACCAGCCTCACTCCTCAGCAGGCTCAGATCCTGGCCTCAGAGGCCTCAGAATAGGACTTGCCTCATGAAAGACATTGATCCCCTCATGAAAGACAGAGCCCCAGATGCTCCAGTACTGGCCTTGCCTCATGGCTGGCTCTAATCCCAGCTTCACTGGCCCCAACACCAGCCTCACCCCTCAGCACGCTCTGATCCCAGCCTTGGAGGCCCCAGCACTGGCCTTGCCTCCTGGCAGGCACCAATCCCGGCCTCGCTGGCCCTGTTACTGGCCTCACTGCATGTCAAGCTTCAATCCCGGTCTTTGAGGCTCCAGTACTGGCCTTGCCTTAAGGCAGGATCCTATCCCAGCCTCACTGGATCCAGCACCAGCCTCACCACTAGGTAGGCTCCAAACCTGGCCTCACTGGCCCTGACACCAGCCTCACCACCCGGCAGGGTCCTATCCTGTCCTCAGAGGCCCCAGCACCAGCCTTGCTGTACAGTGAGCTCTGGTCTCTGTCACTGTGAGCAAGTCATCTACAGATGTTCCCTTTTTACTTCCTTTTTTATTCTTGGTGGTACTGGGTTCCTGGAAACCTTTCCACCTCTGGACTACACTCCCAGAAGCCTATTTTTTATATATTTTTATTTGGAAACAGAGTCTCTTAAGCCTGCAAGGCTGGCTTCGCACCTGCCCGATCCTGCTGTCCTTGCCTCCCAAGCGTGGGGATTACAACTGTGCACCACCACACCCGGTGTTCTTCCATTTTTTTTTTTTAATATGAGAAAGCAGTATATGTTTTTTGCAAAAGCTAGGACCCTGAATACCTAGTTGCAATGAATTTTGTCTCCCCTCCGAAGGCAGAGGTCCACAGCTTCACTTCAGAGAGCAGGCTCTGCTGCTCCACGTGCACCCTGTCCTCCCATGTTGCACAGAGGAGTACGGTGGCCATGAGGCCTGATGTCTCCCAGAACCCGCATCATGGCAGCCCAACCCAGCTATGCAGGGCTTCCTCTGATATACCCCAAACCCTTAGAATGTTGTACAGAATTCCTGAGCATGTGTGGCAGGAGCAGTCTACTTTGGGGGAGAGTTCCTTAAAAGTTCAAGGTGGATTGGACTGGATCTGTCTGCCCCTCCAAATACTGGTCACCACCGCCGCCTCTGTCACCACCACCATCTCAGTTCTCTCCTGAACACCTTTCCCACATAGCATGTTTTCCAGAATTCCCAAGAATTTACAGCAGTAGCAGTCTACATTTGGGGAGATTTCTTTAAAATTTTAAGGTGGATTGGATTGGATCTCTGCCTCTCCCAAATACTGGCCACCACTGCCATTGCCACTGCCATCTTGGTTCTCTTCTGAGCACCTTTTTCACACAGCATGTTGTCCCAAATTCCCAAGCATGAGCGGTGGTAGCATTCTACCTTTGCGGAGATTTCTTCAAAAGATCAAGGTGGATTGGATTAGATCTCTGCATCTCCCAAATGCTGGCCTCTGCCACCACTGCCGCCACTACCACCATCTCCGTTCTCTCCCAAACACTTTTCTCACACAGCAAGTTGCCCCGAATTCCTGAGCATTCATGGCCATAGCATCCTACCTTTGGGGTGATTTCTTAGAAAGTTCAAGGTGGATTGGATCGGATCTCTGCCTCTCCCAAATACTGGCCGCCTTCCTCCTGGTTCTCTGCTGAGCACCTTCCTTACATGGTATGATGTCCAGAATTCTTAAGTATGAGTGGCAGGAGCAGACCCCCTTCGCAGAGATTTTTTTTCCAAAAGTTCAAGGTGGATTAAATAGGATTTGTCTGCATCTCCAGAATCCTGGCTGCCACCACCACTATCTTGGCCCCTCTCCAATATTTTTTAATAAGAGAAGATAGTATGTGTGTTTTGAAGAGGTTGTGGGATCGAAAACTCAGCAGCAATGAATTTTATCCTCCTCCAAGAGTGGCTGTGGGAGGCCCACAGCCTCACCACGTAGAGCAGAATCTGCTGTTCAGAGTGCAACATGGCCCAGTGCAGCATAGAGGGGTGCAGCGGGCAGGCACACTGAGTTCCCCAGGATGTGCAGCTGGGCTTCCTGCCCGGCACTCCTGGGGTCCCTCCAACATGAGCGGATCATTTTTCTTACAAGGTATGTTGTTAAGAGTTCTCTAGCATGCGCGGCTGAAGCAGTCATTTCTCTAATCTCTTCTGGGATGTTCTTCCAAAAATCACTTTTCTTGCCTGGCAGGAGCCTTCTTGTCATCTTGTGTCTAATTCAGCCATTATCCACTCTCTCTCATGTATTCTAGATAGGAAGTCACGGCTGGAAATGTCTCCTTAAGTTGTCCCAATCAGATATTAGACCAAAATCTGGTGTCCAGGGCTTCTCCAAGGAATGCATGTCCTTTTTGGTGGCCGCCATCTTGCCTCACCTCTCCAAGAAACCTTAAACATGCCTTTAATACACTATTCCTCTTTCATTTCATTTTTAGTCCTGCCAGTAGTCAAGTCCTGTCATTATATGTCTTTGTCTTACTAATTCTTTCATATTCCTTCTTTCTCCCTGTACCTTAATTCCTGCCAATACAATCTCTTACCAGGACTCTACCATATATCCCTAACTCATCTTGATCTCCTAATTCAAACCCATTTTTTTCTGGTAGTGTGTGTGTGTGTGTGTGTGTGTGTGTGTGTGTGTGTGTGTGTGTGAGGATGGAACCCAAGGGCATTCAACCTCTGAGCTACACCCCCTGTCCTATTTTGTATTTTTTTTTATTTTGAAATGGGGTCTCACTAAGTTGCAGAGGGCTTCACTAAGTAGCTGAGGCTGTCCATGAACCATGATCCTCAAGTCTCAGCCTCCCGAATGCTGGAATTACAAGCATGTGCCACCACGCCTGGCTTTTTTTTTTATATATATATATAATAAAATAAATCACAATAATCTTGTCTGCTTCAAACCCTCTCATTCTTGTTGTTTTAAATATCACATAAGAATAAGATCAGGAGCATTTTAGGGGTTAGTTCTTAACTTCCCAGCCTGGTCACTTGTCCTTCCTAGAAACTCTGGAGTTCCATCACTGACACTGACACTCCATTGGAGTGCCAATTGGTCTGGTTCTTTGGTAATTGCTCCACACCTTGGCATATGGTATTGACCTTACCATGTCAACAACCAGGTTGTTATTTTCTTTGCATCTTTTAACCACTTCAAATGTGTCCTTAGAGCCAGGCGTGGTGGCGCACGCTTGTAATCCCCATGCTTGGGAAGCAGAGACAGGAGGATCGTGCAGGTCCAAAGCCAGCCCCGCGCGCTGGCTTAGGAGACCCTGTTTCCAAATAAAAATGTAAAAATGGGTCTGGGAGTGTAGCCCATAAGTAGAAGGGCTTCCAGGAACCCCAGTACCACCAAAAAACAACAAAAAAAACGAATGTGTCCTCAGTGTCCCTTTTACACCCCACATTTCATCCAATCTTTACTTATTTTTAGCATATAATTTTTCATTCTGGATTATAGAAAACTGCTAGATTTAGAGTTCCTTGAAGGTAAAAACTGTATTCTATTCTTTGTGTCTTAATTCCTCACATTGCATGGCATAAGTGGTTGTCCAATAAATGCTTACTGAAAAAAAATTTAATTTTTGCAGTACTTTGAATGGAACCCAGGGACATTCTACCTTTAAGATGTGCCCCTAGTCCTATTTTTTATTCTTTATTTTGAACCAGGGTCTCACTGAGTTGCAAAGGGCCTCACTAAGTAGTACCTGAGGCTGATCGTGAACCACAATCCTCCTGTCTCAGCCTCCCAAATGCTGGCATTATAAAGGTGTGCCACCACACTTGGCCAAAAAACATAATTTAATTCATATATTTAGACATCTTCTAATTGGATTTTACTTGCAATTGTACAATCTAAAACAAAGACTCTCCCGGAGTAAACTACAGCCAGCCTCTTTTAATCACTGTTCTCATCTAGGTTCAAGTGGTAGGCCTGTTCTTCAGGCTTGTATAGCCCAGAAATAATCCTGTTGGCTTGGTTTACTGAAAATTCCACAGCCTTGATATCAGGTCTGCCTTGGCAAGAACCCCCAGTTATTCGGTTTAGCAAAATTTCCTCCTACTTTTGATGTTGTCTCAATTTTTTTTAAATCTATCAGCCCTTTTCCCCTTAAACTTCTCCTTAGCCATAAATCTTCATCTGTCATTGCTGTCTCCAGAGTTGTACCTGGTTCTATTTTAAGATCTTTTTTTCTCCTACTGAAATAGTTTCTTAATAAAATGTTTTGCTGCTTTAGTTACTATCCAGGGCTATCTTACCTTACCACAACTTTAATTCTCCAAAATCAATCACACGGTTTGCTTAAATGAGCTTTTCTTCAATCTGATTTAACTCACTGAATAGCATAATCCATGAACACTGAAAAAAATGTAGCTGGTCATGATCTCATATGCCTGTAATCCCAGTACTTAGGAGGCTGAGAAAGAAGGATCTATCACAGGTTCTAGATCAGCCTTGCCAATTTAGAAAGACTCAGTAACCTACTGAAATTCTGTTTCAAACAAAAACAAAAAGCCGGGCATGGTGGCGCATGCTTGTAATCCCTGTGCTTGGGGAGGTGGAGATCGCGCAGATTAGAAGCCAGCCTCACTGGTTTAAGAGACCCTGTTTCCAAATAAAAAATATAAAATAGGTCTGGGAGTGCAGTTTGGAAGAAGGGTTTCCAGGAACCCCAGTACCACCACCAACAACAAAAAAAAACAACAACAACAACAAAAAAAAATAGGTCTGAGGGTGTACCTTGGAGGTAGAATACCTCAAGGTTCAATTCCTAAATAAATAAATACATTTTAAATATTATTCTGGTCACTCAGTATACCCATGTTGTTTCAAGTAGTATTTTTATTAGTGACATCTCCTATTGTTGAATCATCTAATCATTTATTTTGCCCTTAAAGTTTCACTAAGAATCCAGTATGTCATGGTAGCAGGGAAAGCCTAATTTGCCTGTAAGTTACTCATGTATATATCACCTCATGGCTACCTCTGTGCTGGGCACTCAGTTACATGAATAATACACAATACTAAACAAAGCAGGATAAGGCCCTGCCTTGGAGGTATGGATAAGGGCACAAGTAGTATTAAAAAAAAGAAAAAATTAGACTCTATCTTAGAAATCAAATAAAATTAGATACCATTAATAACTAAAACAAGATATGGTAGCATACACCTGTAAGTGGAAGCCTGATATGGGAGGATTATGGGCTCCGGGCCAGTGCAAGCTAAGATGGCAAAACCTATTTTAAAATAAAATAGGGATGGGAGTGTACCTCCGAGGTAGAATGCCCCTGGATTCAATCTCCAGGTACCACATACACAAAAATACTCTTGAGCTGGACACAGTAAAGCATACAGCAATTCCAGTATTTTGAGATGCTGAGACAGTAGGAGCTTAAATTCAAGGCCTCTAAAATTTAGCAAGATCATTTTTCAAAATTAAGTATTTGTTAACATGCTAGAGATGTAGTTCAGTGATAGAACATTCCTGGGCTTCAATCATTAGTACCAACAAAGACAAAAAAAAGGAAAGGAAAGGAAAGGAAAGACAAAGAAAGAAAAAGAAAAAATAGTAAGCAATAATAATTTCAGACTGTAATCTATTCAAGAAGAAAATAAATAGAATCATATGGCAAATTATGGGAGAATCTAACAAAGGGGGTTTCTCAAAAGAGTTGGTGAGTGTGTTCAACTAACAATAGAAAAAGTAGTACTGATTGTCCTGAAATTAATGGTGCATTCAGTTGAGATGTTCTATTGCTAAACTCACATTGCTCATATAGTGTGTAAAATGACTTAATCGATTTTAAGATGCAATTTGAAAGTGCAATTCCTTGATTCAGTTGTTTTTGAATATTTAGTAAGTAATTTATGTGTGACTCTGCTATTGAAATTTAACATCCAGAACAAGATATATGATAAAAAGAATTACACCAATAATCATTTATTTGCAAATCAAATTCAGAAAAGATTTATAACCCTTCAAACTCTAAAACCAAAGGGGTCCACATTTCTACTTCAGATTTGAAAATTTATAAATCATATCTACATTAAAACAAGGGGGAAGTGAGAGGGAAGATAAGCAGCTACACATCTGACATGGTATGTAGGTGATTTAATACATGCTATTTCACATGTTTTCTCAATAATGCTGTATTTCTGTTTCAATATTCATATTTTCTTTAATGCAACCATTTCTAATTACCAATTAAGTAAAATAAAAATTTTAAAGAAAACTATAAGTTATTAATTTGGGTGAATAAGTGAGATATTTGACATTCAAAATTTCTATTTTAGTTTTATCTATCTTCCACTGGGAGAGGAAAATATAACAGAATTTACAATTCTTATACAGAAGTAATCAGAAAAATACATAATATAAATTACTTAGTTGTGATGTAAATATTCTCATATAAACAAAAATAGTATATATTAATATCACCCCATTTCCCTGAAAAAGAACCAAGCCCAGTAAAGATAAAATGACCTTCCCAGGATCAAACAGCCTACTTTTGCAAACATCTGCACAAGCAATCAGATTCTATCAATATGACATCTTGTTCAGTCTTCACTCTATTATATTTTTATTTATTGACTAATATATAAACAATCTATCCATTTCAATTCACATTTTGGCAAAGTTGAGGTTTAAAAATGCATTTTCATCTATAGTATTAAGTATAAAATATTTTTTATGTTTTCAATTTCTACCATAAAGCCAGAAATCTTTGTACTGATATAACAGTTGTTAGCCTTAAAATATACAACGCCTTCCAAATTATCTTGCCAAATGAGTTCAGAAACAAACGCCCTGATGGTCATAACATTAATATCATCATAAAAGTACCATTACATTAATTAGAAATTTGTAAATGCCGTAATTAAGATATTACATGACAGCTGTCTTTCCTGTCCCTGAGTGTTCCCAAGAAATCTCCTAACACCACTTATTTCTGAACCATCATCTGCCTAGAGCTTGGAGAAGCCATCTGTTAGTATATTTGAAATTTTAAGTGACAAAGGGACTTCAAATCATTATATCACTCAGAATTCTTTTTTTGGGAGAAAAAGAAGCAGCACTTGGAAAACATATCTAAGTGATTTTTTTTTTTTTAGCTAGACCTGGGGGAGGGGAGATTGGACTTATTTTTACACTTGATTCAGTATTAAGTGGAGAAAACTGTCTGTAATTTGGAGTCACATGGACTTGACCTGACTGTTAGCATTGTGACTAAGGCCATGTTGTTTACCTCTCTGAGCCTCTGTTTCTTTATCTTCATGATTTAAAAAAAAAAAAAAAACAGCATAAATGGAATCATTTCTGCTTATATTGTTCATTGTTGTAGAAAAAATAGAAGGGTCAATTTCATATGTAATGACATAAATTTTCCACCAAAGGCTAATTGTATTTCAACATATCATTGGAATGACCTTAGCTATTCTAAGTGTGTTTGGAAAATGTGTTATTTTTTCTTTCTCAAAAATTGAATCTCATGTCAGACTATATTTTTATTAAATCTAAAAGGCATGACAAAATGAGTCTTATTTAGTATATGTTAAAGAGAAATTCAGAAACAGGTATGGTGCACACCTATAATTCCATTACTTGGGTGTCCGAGTCAGGAGAGGCCCAGGTTCAAGACCAATGATATTCTTATCAATCTAGTGAGATCCTGCTTCAAAAGAATAAAAAAGAGCTATGGGTACAGTTTGGAAGAAGAATGTATCTGAGTTCCATTCCCAGTAAAACACACACACCACACCACACCACACACGGCAGATTCGGGGATTCTATGTCTACTGTAATCTACTATTTTATTTCAAGCACTTCACCAGAACTTAGCTAAAAATGATGAAAACATTAGGAATGATGTATAGTTTTACTATTCGAAATATAAAGTAAAATAGCAATAATAGCTCATATTTTTTCATTTTTCTTTTCCTTGGTATTTCTTTTTTAATTTTTATTGGTGCATTGTATTTGTACATCTTAATGAAATACAAGATGGTAGAGGCATACATGCACACATCACCCAATTAGCCCTTACCTAGTTCCCAACCCATTCTTTCCCCTTTCCCTCCTTCTCATGTTTGGCTTAGTGAAGTACTTTGATATGTTTGTTAATGTACATCATGTACATTAGAGAATTTCCCTCTTCTCCCTTCTAATCCCCCTCAGTTAGGTCACCTTATTTGTTCATCTATAGTTTCTCCTTCCTCATCCTACTATGACCCACTTTCTCCCTAGCTTTCACATATTAGGGAGAGCATCCAATTTTTATTTTTGTGACTGACTAATCTCACTTAGCATAATGTTGTCTAGTCCCATTCATTTTCCTGTAACTAACATATTTTTTTTCTTCTTTATAGCTGAGTCAGACTCCATTGTATGCATTTTGTAATATCTTCATCTGTTGATGGACATCTTTGCTGGTTCATAGTTTAGCAATGTGAATTATGCAGCTATAAACATAGATAAACATGCATTAATTTGGTAGTTTAGTTTTCACACTTTTGGGTAGATACCCAGAAGTGGTATATTACTCATGTTTTCATTATGAGTTTCAATTAGTACTGCCCACACCCGTTATATCTTTTGTAAACTTTAAAGAGTGGATATTCCCATTAAGATCTATTTTGGAGGTAAATAGACCAAGTCTTTGGTTAAGTGAATTGCTATATGTCATGCAATTTATGATTGACAGAGACTAGACAAATTTTCAAACTAACTCACACCAAACAGCATGCTTTAAATTTGTGTGTGTGTTAGTGTGTGTGTGTGTGTGTGTTTATGTGTTGCTAGGAGTTGAACTCAGAAATGTTCTACCTCTGAGCTACACCCCTAAGATCTATTTTTATTTTGAAACAGAATTTTAATAAATTGTGAAGAACTTATGAAGTTGCTAAGGTTATTAAGTTGTGATTCTCCTGTTTCAGCTTCCTAAGCACTGGAATTACAGTACTGCCTAGTAAGAAATACTAGCTTTACTGGGGAAAAAAACCCAATAATCTAATTGACACTTTTACTTCAGCCTGAGGTAAAAAGCATTTCTTATTATTAATGCAAAGCATAAACATTAAAATAACACAAAGAATAAACACTAAAAGATAATCTACTATGTGTTTTGCAGAATGAAGTGTGTGTGTGTGTGTGTGTGTGTGTGTGTGTGTGTGTGTGTGTGTGTCTTTAGTACTGGGATATTGAACTCAGGGCATTCTACCTCCAGGATACACTCCCAGACATCTATTTTATATTTTTATTTGGAAAAAGAGTCTCTTAAGCCAGAGAGGCTGGCTTCAAACCTGCGTGATCCTCCTGTCTCCGCCTCCCAAGCGCCGGGATTACAAGCGTGCCTCACCATGTCCGGCATTGAGCATTTTGTTTGGAAACAGTTCTTTCTAGGTTGCTGAGGGTCTAAGTTGCTGAGACAGATCTTGCCACTGCAGTCTCTCCCATCTCAATATACGGAGTACTGGAATTTACAGAATTGCACACTATGCCTGGCTAATAAATCCACCTTAATCTTCCCAATACAAAGTGGCAGTGACTTTTATCTTTCTTATTTTATAGAGGAGATATCTGAGACAAAAAATGTTGCTCATCTTGCCTAAGATCACATAGCTGCTAAAATGAAAAGTAAGATTTAAGTTGAAATAGTCCAAAATGGTTTGCTATGTTGCATTAAGAATAATAGAAAAGATGATTTTTATGTTGCTCTGAAAGACTAATAATTACTTCAATAAACTAAGAACCTACTATGTGCTCTGTATATATACTAGTCCTTCTGCTTACTCTCTGAAATTCAAATTATTTTTTCATCCCTCCTTTTTCTTTTTTTCTCGTCATCATTGGCTTTTTCCTCTGTCTCCATCTGTAAGACAGAGTTACTAAGCCTTAGAGATGCCAGAGTTTTACTAAGGCTTCAGTATTAATAAATATGAGGATTATTTAAAACAAATTCAACATTGTCCTGGTCTTAAGGTTTGAAGTCTTTCTGCTTGTTATAGTTCAGAGAATTCCTAGATATTTTAAACAGCCAGTGGGAAAAAAAATGTCTTT
This sequence comes from Muscardinus avellanarius, assembly GCF_963383645.1. Classification (NCBI taxonomy): domain Eukaryota; kingdom Metazoa; phylum Chordata; class Mammalia; order Rodentia; family Gliridae; genus Muscardinus; species Muscardinus avellanarius. The sequence continues at coordinate 169,429,383 of NC_137786.1, read as the reverse complement.
TTTGAGACGGACTGCTCAAGTTCTGATAAAACAATGAGAGTTCATGGCTTGATTTAGTTATTGAGGACTGCTCAAACCTAGTTTTTGGACAATTAAAAAAATCTTGTGTCTTTGCATTTTGAGAAAGAGAGCATAATAGATGAAAACTTTAGGATAGTTCCGATTTGCTATCCTGGGATTCTGATCAAGAATCTCTCTAATGATCTTAAGGGAGTAGACATTATACTCTGTGGTACACTCATTATATGTGTTCAAGCATAACTAAGAGATATTTCTCCTCTGCGTGTCTGAGATGATCTACAAGGGCAAAGGCCAGAGCCAATTAACTACTGCACATTTCAATTGCCATTATCTTTTAAACATATTAACAGTGCTCCACTTAAGGGAAAACAACTTTAGTTATATCAACATGGTTTCATTATCTTTGAAGGACAGTCTATTTATTTAATAATAGATAAGGAAAGAGGAGGGTAATTTTAATTTAAAAATATAATGTTAACAATGAAAATGTGTTGTTTTATTATTTATGTATTTATAAAAGTTGCTAATCCAGATATACTTCTCAAAAACATAATTAATTGTGAAATATTTTTGACATCTTTGCCCTCGGCTTATTATATCTATCTTGTATTAATCATTATTGTATGTGGCATTACACTAGGGCTATTGTTAATTTTTTTCTTTCAACTTGTACTACTTGACTTAATGATAGCTTCTCTGTAGAAAAAACATTGAATGTAAATATTTCAGGATTATACTGGAATAATTTCTAAACTAAAAATGAATGAAGAAGGAATAGGGAATAGTACTGACCAATAATAATAGTGAATTACTTTTTATTTTATTTATTTATTTATTTATTTATTTATTGTTTTTTTTTGGGGGGGTGGTACTGGGGTTCCTGGAAGCCCTTCTACCTCCGGGCTACGCTCCCAGACCTATTTTTACATTTTTATTTGGAAACAGGGTCTCCTAAGCCAGCTTGCGGGGCTGGCTTCGAACCTGCATAATCCTCCTGTATCTGCCTCCCAAGCACGGGGACTACAAGCGTGCGCCACCATGCCCGGCTACATTTTATTTTATTTTATTTTATTTTATTTTATTTTATTTTATTTTATTTTATTTTATTTTGCAGGTCTGGGGGTGGAGCCCAGGGGCATTCTACCTCCGAGCTACACCCCCTGCCCTATTTTGTATTCTTTATTTTGAAACAGGGTCTCACTAAGTTGCAGACAGCCTCACTAAGTAACTGAGGTTGTCTGCGAACTGTGATCCTCCGGTCTCAGCCTCCTGAATGCTGGGATCACAATCATGCACCACCACACCCGGCTTCATGCATTACTTTTTTTTTTTAATTTTTTTTTTTTTTTTGTATGTGTGTGTGGTGTACTCAGTTATGCTACTGGGAACTGAACCTAGGGGCTTTCTACCTCTGAGATGTACTCCCAGACACTCCCTTCTTTATATAATTTTATTTTTGCTACTTTGTTTTGAAACAGAGTCTAATGTTTTAACCAGAACAATGATGATAATTATTTGTTCATAATTGAAAAAAAATATATTTAACCCTTAACAAATTCACAAAGATTCTGATATTGGTCAGGATATCATTTAGGTAAGTATTGCCTTACCATAGGCGAAATATTTATATACATAATTGGTTGGAAATACTGATTGACACTATGGTAATAGTAACTATCATAACTAGAAGTCTATTATATGCTAGGTTCTGTATGTTTATTATCATTTTATCTTATATAACAACTGCTACATAGTAGTAAAGTTAAGTTTAATGATGAAAAACCCAAGCCTCAGTGAGGTTAAATATTTTATGTAATATATCCAAAGACTTTACCTTATCTCACTCACCCAACATCAACTTGATATTTCATCCATCCTTTCTAAATAAAAGATGAAGTGATATAACAAAAATCATAAAGCCACTAAAGGTTAGAACCAACATTTAGAGTTTTTGAAAATTTCTTATATCTGTAGTGTCACAACCAAGACTCTTTTGTGTGTGTGTGTGTTGTCCTGGAAATGGAACCCAGGGGCCTCTAACTCTGGGCTATGCCCCTGACCTATTTTATATTTTATTTTGAAACAGGGTCTTACTAAGTTCCTGAGAGCCTCACTATATAGCTGAGACTGGCTTTGAACCTGTGTGATCCTCCTGTCTCAGCCTCCCCCAAGTACTGGGATTACATGCCTGGTTCACAACCAAGATTTAAAATGAAGTCTGTTACGTAGGGAATGGTGGTATACGCTTGTAATCCCCTCGCTTGGGAGGCAGAGACAGGAAGATCTCGCTGGTTCAATGCCAGCCTCTCTGGCTTAGGAGACCCTGTTTCCAAATAGAAATATAAAATAGGTCTGGGAGTGTAGCCCGGAGGTAGAAGGGTTTCCAGGAACCCCAGTACCACCAAAAAAAAAAAAAAAAAAAAAAAAAAAAAAAATTGAAATGGTGGTACTGGGGTTCCTGGAAACCCTTCTACCTCCAGGCTACACTCCCAGACCTATTTTTATGTTTTTTATGTTTTTATTTGGAAACAGGGTCCCTTAAGCCAGCGAGGCTAGCTTCAAACCTGCTTGATCCTCCTGTCTCCACCTCCCAAGCACGGGGATTACAAGCATGCACCACCACACCCCGCATGAAGTTTGTTTGACATCAAGGGCATTGTCTTTTATAATGAAGGACATATCTGGCACTGAGAATTATATCTTAGGATATTTGGCCAAGCATGGATAACTCAAAGAACCATAGTAAATTTTTCTATATGTCATAAAGGTCATTATAGACTAATACAGGTTTTAAATATTTTTGTATTTATAAAGATATATGCTTTATTTTATCCCATAGTATTCAAAATTCAAATTAGTTGTCATATTTTTCTCTGATCTCCTCACTGAATACTATTCAAAGAATTGAATGTAGGAAATATTAACATTCACTTTAGATAATAAGGCAGGTGTAAGTAATTACTTTATTAGTGTACTTCAGTAAACTGACTGGTTCCTAAGGAAATTTTAAGTCCAAACATTTTTCAGTATAACAGGAAGCAGTAACACAGGTCTGTAATCCAAGTACTTGGGAGGCTGAGACATGAGGAACACAGGATCAGGGCTAGCCTCAGAAACTTAGTAAAATCCTGATTCAAAAATGGGAAAAAAAATAAAATAGGGCTGTGAGAGTATCTTAGGGGTAGAAGGTCCCTAGGTTCAATCCTTCGCACCATGAAAAGAAAAAGATACATATTTAAAGATAATAGACACAATATTTGGTAGTGTATCATAATATACATACAGAAAAAAACATACTGGAGTTATTTTAAGAAGATTCTGACTCTCTGTCCCCATATTTTACTATAGTTGCTTAAAATATAATCTGACCATTGATTTCCTTACTTCTAAAATGAGATAATAATATTTACCTTACATGGTTGGACTCGCCTAAAGAATAAAATACAATGTCATCTGATTGTTTCCCTCTTTCAATTGACTGTTTGGGGAATATCCAGTCTGAACCAGAATGTGATATAATTACCTGACTTCATTCACTATTCATTTATTCAGTTCAATTTGCATTCATTATGTCTCTCCTGTCATGAAGAGGATGCCCCATTCTGTATACTATGTTTGGCTAAACAATTAACCTACAAATTGTCCCAGTGATTTAGAAAATGTTTCTACTTAAGAGGGTCTACTTTCTCTTGAGCCCATTTCTATCATGGAAACCATAAAATTTATATTTTCTGAAACAAGCAGTAGAAGTTTCCAGCATTTCTTATAGAGTCTAGAGAATTTCCATTTCTGATTTTGTTTTGTGCTACTGCAATGGGATCATAAATATGATCCAATGTTCTCATATTTTTTCAAAAATTATGATGGTACCCAGAAAAGTGAAGTCACTTCCCAATATAATATGCTTTTTGGCAGTTCATTAAGTTAAACCAATATCTCCTCTGTCTTAGCCCAGTGTTCATTGTGTTCATTTATGCTGTTAGAGCTGAACTCAGTCAGTGAAAAGTGACAAGCATGATGTAACTTGTTTGAAAGTCCTTCTCTTCTTGGGTTTCTTTTCTGACTTTGGAGTTTCTGAATTACTCAAGAGCAAAAACTCAAACTTCACGAGTGTTCTCCAGAATGCCCCTTAATGTTCTCAAAACCTCAGATTTGCTAGCAAACCCTTATAAATGTACCCTTGTCCTAACTCATATCCTTTAACATCCATTCTAGGGACTTTAGAAATTGTGTTGAGTCAATAAAATTGCATTTATAATTCAGATATCTTGAGTGCAAATTGTATTTTCTCTGCTGCCACCAATCATTGCTCAATTTTTAATAACTCATTGGACATTGATCAATTTCAAGGTCATCCACCTTGAATAATCAGGCAGGTGCTATCAGATCTCTGCACACTGTAAGCAAAAATGCCTTATGATGCCGGGCGTGGTGGCGCCCGATTGTAATCCCCCCGCTTGGGAGGTGGAGACAGGAGGATCGCGCTGGTTCGAAGCCAGGCTCGCTGGCTTAAGAGACCCTGTTTCCAAAAAATATATAAAATAGGTCCGGGAGTGTAGGCCGGAGGTAGAAGGGTTTCCAGGAAACCCAGTACCACCACCAAAAAAAAAAAAAAAAGGCTTATGTTTGGGAATGTAAAACAGAGTTCAAAGGAGGACAAGTTGTTTTCTGCATGAAAACATCCAAATATGAATAATCTCTAGCCCATGAAGGAATGAAGCACAAACTTCAAGGCAAGATGTTTTCTGCTTAGAGATTTTGAATTTTGATTCAATGGATTCACCTAGGATTCAAGTATCTTTTGGTAGAGCCTGTATAGAACCTTGTAACTACAGAGCTCATCTGAATACTTTAAATGCCCTTCTTCACCAGTCTTACCAACAAATTACAGAAATTTGTATAAAATTGTAGATTTTAATTCAAGCTCTTCTTAAATATAAATAGTCACTTATAGAAAATGGAAATGTTGGATGGTGCCTATTTCTTGGTTAGCAGCTTAACTGTATAGTAATGATGATGGTAATAATTATTATGGTAATTATGACCAATGGGTCATCCTTTATTGAATGTACAATGTGGTTTTCTCACATTACACACTGAGTCGAATTATTGGTTATTAATTCACACAGCCATGGAATTCTGAAGTTATCTTTTACTTGAAGTTTAAACTTGGTAAGTCACTGAATCATTTCGAATCGCTGGGTGTTTTTAGTGTTTAAAATGTGTTATAACACCAATTTCAGGGGGCTGTTGTTAAGACGAAATAAAATCATGCATGTAAGACATTTTTCTCAAGCTTTATTTATTACTTAATGCATGTAGGTTAGATATTATCTTATTTATTGTTATTTGTTTATATCTGCGAGCTCCATTGAAAATTATCATCACTCCTTCAAAGAGGTGGATTAATTGCTTTGGTTTACAGAATCAGGATTTTAAACCTCATGTATGATTGTACAAGATACAATTTAAATACATAAGAATTTACAGCCTAAGCTCTTTATAATAAGTGATAGCATTTCTTTACTTTCTGAATAAAACTGTTGTATCCACAAGGTTTTTAACTCTAACTCTACCCTTTAACATATTTTACATATAAAATAAGTAGTGTTGTTGAGATCTTATTAAAAGTGTTAAAATTTTTTTCTCTTGATACTTTATTAACCGAAACACCAATATATCACAAAATGTAAATATCTTCCTTCAAAGTATTAGAATCAACTTGGAAAGATAACCTTGAATTGAGTTTGCTTTTTTTTTTTTTTTTTTTTTTTTTTTTGCGGTACTAGGGTCCCTGGAAGCCCTTCTACCTCCGAGCTACACTCCCAGGTAAATTTTTATATTTCTATTTGGAAAAAGGGTCTCTTAAGCCAGTGAGGCCGGCTTCGAACCTGCGTGATCCTCCTGTCTCTGCCTCTCAAGTGCGGGGATTACAAGCGTGCGCCACAAAGCCCGGCTGAGTTTGCTTTTTAAATTCATGCAGTGTTCACTTGTCAAATAATAATGTGCGTATGTGAAATTATCTATGTCAATGACATGTATAGGGAATGGGAGGGAGGGTGTGGAAGCCAGTAGAAAACGCTCCAAGCATAGTGTGCATGTACATCCCTATCACTATCTCAGTATGATATATAGTTATAATGCACCAATAAAAGTATAAAATATTGGCACAAAGGAGACAATTTGTTGTTTCCTTTTGATTCTGTAGGATCCCTCTAATAACAATCTCATCCTATATTTAAATCCCCATCCTCCAAATCTCACAATGAATTTCATTAAACAACATCTAGAAATTTTGTGTTCATAAATAATTAAAAATTTGAAAAGATAAAAGGAACTCATACTGATAAAGACTAACATATAAGCATATTATTTCAGTGATTACAACAAATCTATGTTAACAAAATGTACACGATAAATAAGTGGATAGAGAAAGGCTTAGTAAGGTTTCAAGAAAAAGTGAGTTAACCAAAAAGGATCCTAACACATTGTCTTTTAAAGAAATGAAAAAAAGAGGGAAGAAAAGCATACCGATTTTTTTTTTACATGCATAGCCCTAGTATAGCAAAAGAAATACTTAAGCAGTTGGAATAATTTTAAATCACTGAGTACCAGATAGTTGTGAACACTGAACACTGCTGCAGCACACTGAGTGCCAGCACAGTAACAGTTTAGTAATATTATCCTTGTATATTTCTGCAGTTTAATCATTTTGCTTAATTTTTTTAACTTGATCTTTAATGGTGTAGGGCAGCTGGCTTAGCATGTGGTGGTAGGTGTTATTAATTTGTAAAATACATTGCACAGCAATAACTTAAAAGAGTCGATAAAGTTATTGTACTTCCTAACTCATCATGTCCTTGTTTAGATTATCAATGCATATTTTTACATATATTAGAGCAGGACTGGGGAGCTTTCTGTCATCAAGATGAAGAGACAGAGTAGGCAATTAGTAGTACAAATTCAATAGTGATAATCTGGTGAACAAATTCTATGGGTCACACCTCAGTCATATTTCTAACATACATCACATGAGAAAGTGTATAATGATGATTACTAAAAATAATTTTGAGAAAGCCTTAACATAGTAGAGCACTTTAATGCACTTTCACAAATTCAGCTTCTACAAACAACTCTCTCATGTGAGATATATAAAACATACAAAGCACCTCTGTTCTCCTATTGATAAGAAAATGCACAGAATATGTTCCTGAGAGCATGATGTGATCTAAATAACAAAATCAAACCATTTTATTCTTTCCATGGTTTGAATCCCAATTTCTGGCCTAGATAGTGAAGAGTAGCAAAAGACCAGAAGTTTGCCTTAATTCAAAATAGGAACAGTTCTACTGAAGGAAGAAGAAGAAGAAGAAGAAGAGGAAGAAGAAGAAGGAGGAGGAGGAGGAGGAGGAGGAGGAGGAGGAGGAGGAGGAGGAGGAGAATACACACAGCCAACAAGGATTTATTGAGTATCCCTAACAAAACAAGAACCAAGATACTTGCTAGAAATACACTAATAATAATAACAATAGGCAAGAACTCCTCAGGGAGTTTACATACTATTTAAGAAATACAGAAATGAAAATACATGAAAAAATGTTGGGGCCTTTGAATGCAGAATGAAAACAGAAAATAAAATGGATTTTAATATCTGTTAAGCAGCTTAGATTTAATAATAAAAATAAAATTATTAAAAAGTTTTAGCAAGAAGTAACACAGCCAAATTTGCTTCTGGAAAGATTATCCTGGCTCCAAAAGTAAATGGATTAGTAGGAATAGATGGAAATCTGGGAGGTACATGAAAAACAATGTATATGAGTTCAGGTAGTATACTATGGGGTAGAGATTTCTGTATATCAAAATATCAAACACAGGAGAATCAAATGAACTCCCTTAATTGACAGAGTACAGAGTCATAAGGGGAAGAGAAAGTAAGATGATCCTCTGATATCCAGCTGGTAGGACTGAAAGGGAAGTGATGTCAGTTCCTATGAGAAGGAGTATTTATTGAGGGAAAATGTAAATGAACCCTCTAGCTCTACTTGTCTTTTGTTGATTATTTTCTTTTTTTATTGGTGCATTGTTTGTCATATATTTTAATGGGCTACAAGATGGTAGAGGCACACATCACTCATTTAGCCATTCTCCAATTCCCACCCCACTCCCTCCCTCCTTCTCATGTTTGGCTTAGTGATTGACTTTATGTGCTTGTGAATGTACATCATGTTTTTTGTTTGTTTGTTTGTTTGGATTGTTGTTGCTATTGTTTTTTTTCCCCCTGGGGATTAAACCCAGGGGCATTTTCCTCTGAGCTGTCCTCCTAGTTCCTTTTATTTTGAAACAAGGTATCACTGAGTTCTTGAGGCTGGCATGAAGCATGCCATCCTCCTGTCTCAGCCTTCAAATGCTAGGATTACAGGCATGCACCACAACCAGCAAAAGGTACAGTTTATAATTTTCATCTTCCAGTAGCTTTTCTGTAGTTAAGACATCTGCCTGAATCCAATTGAGGGGTTAAAACTGTTCTGTGCAAAGTTGCCTTTCACTATTTCCCCCCATTCTCTGGGAAAAAAAAGGTGCCTTTCTCTATCTCCCCTGTCTCTAGAGAAAAGGTGCTCTCCACTGTCTTGTCTCCAGGAAAAAGACACCTTGTATATGTTATTAATTAACTGCAAAATTAGCTATTACTAGAGCAGGAACTAAAAGGACATGAGTTATATACTTTTTAATCAATAACTTTTCTTCAGATTTACAGAACCCAGGACCTCTAGTGATTTACAGATATTAGAAACCTATGCCTCAAAACAAACAACTTCCAAATTTGTAACTATCTGGATGCCCTCTACCTAATACTCACTCAAAAACCCCTATATTAGCCAAGTGTAGTGGTGCACGCTTGTAATCCCAGTATTTGAGAGGCTGAGACAGGAGGATCTAAGGTCTGCAGCCAGCCTCTGCTACTTAGTGAGAACCTTTGCAACTCAGTGAGACACTGTTTCAAAATAAAGAATAAAAAATAGGAGTGGAGGTGTAGAACACCCCTGGGTTTCATTCACACTACTGCAAAAAAAAAAAAAAAAATGGGGCTGGGTATATAGCTCAGTGGTAAAATGCCCCTGGGTTTAATCCCCAGTAACACACACACACACACACACACACACACACACACACACACACACACTCCCTACATTGGCCTTTCACCTGCAATTGCTAATAAGATATTTTCTTAGGACAAGGGTCCCTATTATGTAACTTGACTTCTTGTTGTCAAAGAAGTATATATTTGCATTCTTGAAAATATTCTGTAAGTTACAAATTGAAAAGGTGAAATCATGAAAAGATGCTAAATATCATTGTGGTGAGGATATTGCAAAATAGAAGCACAACCCAAATTTAGCAAATACATACTAGAGTGACAAAATTTTAAACAGAAAATCACAATATCAAATGGCAATGATCATGCAAAACAATTGGAACTTCAGTGTTTCACTAATGGAAATGTAAGAATGGTATCACCAATGTGGAAGATATTGACGGTTTCTCGTAAGGCTCAACATCCATTTGCTATATATCCTAGCAATTACACTCCTTAGTAATTAAATGAAAACCATGTTCACACATATATAATACATGCAAATGTCTAAAGCTGTTTTTTTCTTTTTCTTTTTCTTTTCTTTTTTTTTTTTTTTTTTAGTCCTGGAGATGCAACCTAGGGGCATCCTACCTATGAGCTACACCTCCAGCCTTATTTTCATTATTTATTTTGAACCAGGGTCTCACTGAGTTGCAAAGGACCTCACTAAGTAGCTGAGACTGATCCTCTTATCTCAGCCTTCAAATGCTGGGATTACAAGCCTGTGCCACCACACCCAACTTGAAAGCTGTTTATTTTTAATTATTAAACTGTATGCATCACAAGAGTCATTGACTGGAGATTGGCTAAGCTATGGTATAAACATACAATGGGATACTATTCTGTGATAAAGAGGAATGAAATCTGGATATATGTAATAACATGAATAAAAAGTGCACTATGCTAAGCCAAAGAAACTGGATCAAAAGGAATAGAACTGGATTGACTAATCACACTTAGTATAATACATTATATATTTGTGATTAGTCAATCACAAAAAGTAAAAAAAAAAAAAAAGGATGCTAATATGCAGAAGCTAGAGAGAAAAAGGGTCATAGAAGGAACTCTAGACACAAAAGGAGAAACCATAGAGGAGCAAATAAGGCAACCTAACTGAGGGGAATGGGAAGAGGAAGAGAAAATTCTTTGATATACATGATGTACATTACAAACATACCAAAGTTAATCACTAAGCCAAACATGAGAAGGAGGGAGGAGGAGGGAATGGGGTGGGAAGTGGGGAAGGGCTGAGTGAGTGATGTATTCATGTTTGCCTCTACCATCTTGTAGCCCGTTAAGATGTATAGATACAGTGCACCACCAGTTTTTAAAAAGCCAAATAATGACTACAGTCTGTATGCTTCCATTTGTACTATATTTTTCCAATGTCAGGCTATAGGTATAAAATATAGATCAATGGTTATTGGAATCTGGGGCAAAGGAAGTAGATGACTGCAAAGGGTCCCCAGGTTTTGAAGAATAATGGGGCTACTCAATATCTGAAGTAAAATGGTGGCTGCACAATACCTTATATTTGTCAAAAGTCTTAGAATTCCATAGTAAAATTAAAAAATTGGGTAATAATATATATAAATTTATGTATACTGTTATATATGTATATATATGTATATATGTATACTGTTATATATATGTATACTGTTATATATATGTATATGTATATGTATATATGTTATATATATGTATATTATACTGTTATATATATATGTATACTGTTAGTGTTCTCTCCAATTCTCAAGGAGAGATTATTTGTAGTTTCTGCTAGTATGCTATCACCTATAATGTTGTACTTTTCCCAGTTTAGTGGGCTTCTGAAGGCTTTGAGGTCTTAGTAGGGCACTGTTATACCAGGTTGCTGTGTAATACAGTATGTAGAGCCCAAGGACGACAGTCAGACAGACAAGACAGACAATATTAGTGAAAGAAAAATTTACTATTTGGATCATCTGAACACACTGTCCACCTAAAAAGATTAGATCAAGAGACAAGTATAAAAATAATAATTCAATGTTTGGCAGGTAGCTCCTGAATAAATTTCCACAAATGGGAAGATTGGTTGCATCCAACATTAATAGGTTTCACTTGGTTTATTTCTTTTCCTAGGAAAGAGCCATTTAGAGTATCTCTCCATGAAATAAAAAGTATTGTCTCTCGGAAAGACTAAATTCCCTGTGGAGGTTATTAGATAGAGGTCAGGATGTTATGTCTCTTTCTCCAGCTCTTACTTTTCCTAATGGATCAGGTACTTGAGTTATCCAAGGAACTTTGTCATAGTCAACACTGATTTCCCACCCAGAATCACCAGGGTAGACCAAAAAGATGAAGAGTAAAAGCAGGATTTCCCTTGCATTAGCTTAATTCAAGAGAGGAATAAAGAAAAGTGGTATCAAAAGGAGAGTTGCCTGGATTTTTTTTAAGATGATGGCTTGAACACTTCACCTCTGCTGAGGGACGCCAAATGGTGGACTCTAGGCACCCACATTGTCAGCAATGCTGGTGGAGCCAGAGGTCCACAGCTGCATGAGAGCATCTGCCTGTGAAGGCCATCCTTCCACATGTGAGGGAGTTACCACTGCCTTAAACAAAAGGGGAACATGTAAGGAGAGTTTCTGCAAAATGTAGAGGTTAAAAAAGTATTTTCTAATTTTTTCTGTCAGACCAGCAGAGGTGAGGTCTAAGGCATTGAGTGTAAGATTTAACCTCAGCAGAGAACACTTGCTAAAAACTGTACATAAAATTGGGAGCCAGTGGCAGCCCTTCGTTATATTCTTTAGCCTCCTGTATTGGCAGGTAAGGAGACATGGCATAACATTTTGATATTGGCATTTGACAACTTTCTAATCTAACCTTTTGACACCTGTTTTGTGTCCTATCAAATTTTGATCTTTCTCTCCATGTTAACTTGATATTTTCTTTCATACATCACAATTCTGCTACATTCAATGGGAAAAAATAAGGGATCCTTGACTCTGCTGAAGAAAAGTTTGCAGAGCAATGCAACTTTGTAAAAGTTAGCAATTCTGATGTGGCATGTATTCACTAATTATTTTGGCCAGTAAAATGGTTGATAAATATCAGTTGTCCATTAATGCTTGTAAAAATATTTTAACTTGAGGATATAAATGTATTAAAATTTTTATTATTAATTTTATCCTGGAATTTTCTATTGATAATATGTAAAAGTTTCTAGAAAACAGTAGAAATAACTATACTCCAAATGAAATATATAGCTAAAACAGAAAATTAAAACCCTGGAATGAACAATAAAATTCTTCATACTATTTTACATACTATACATACAATACATACTTTACATACATACAATTTTCATACTAAAATTAGTTGAAAGAGAAAGAGAGAGAGAGAGAGAGAGAGGGAGAGAGAGAGAATGTAAAAAAATCCTGATGTGTATAACAATCCAAAAATTATTGAATCAGTTTGTCTACGATCACATGACAAGTTATTGATGTAAGTAAAAGAAAACATGGAATTTTCTCCACAACTTGAGTAATACAGAAACCACTATCTTGTTCTGTGTTAATAAAGAAAATAATACAGGATTATAAGAAATAATAAATTGGAATACAATTAGAAATATTTTGTCAATAGTTTCTTCCAACAAAAAATAATCAGTTAACAATGAATTTTATTTTAAGAGAGGCTGAGAAATTTTTACCTCTTCAGATGAATGTTTTTATAAGGAGTCTCAGAAGCAGGGTAAAAATCAATAAAATAAATATTTATGAAGGAATATATTTTGCAAATGATGTCACTTCCTAAAACTGAGATTTCCTACTAGGCTTTAGTGTCATGGATTAGTACATGTCTCTTCACATGCAATCAAAGCCATGAAGAGCTTAAAAAAACAATTATACTGCATATTGATGCTTTTATATCGATCGTATTCATTGAGGCACTGTCCTCGCTTCACTACCTGATTAACTCTGCATAATACTTAAATGTGGAAGTCATTCATTTATCAATGTTTATCTTAGAATTACACTGGACACTGCACTCTGGATCCTCAAGATTAAGGTCTTAGCAAATCATTCTTTTAAAAAGAAGGCAGAAAAGTAAACTGGCTATTTCAAAACAGCAAGATAAAAGTATCCAGGAAAAGAAAGCCCAGAATTCTGTGAAAACAAACAGGAATAGCATCTAAGTCACGCGCAGGAAAACTGGGGACTGCCAACAGAGGCGTCCTGAGCTGAGTGATAAGAAATGAATGTTATTAGGCTGGTGGAAAAGGAGAATTTAAGACGAGGGCAGTGGCAAGATGACTAAAATCAGAGTCCAGGAAGGTATTTTGTAATCATTTCTCTCATTTTTTTCTTTTTTTGCCGGTCTGAGGATGTAACCCAGAGGCATTTGACCTCTGAGCTACACCCAATTTTTTATTCTTTATTTTGAAACCGGGTCTAACTGAGTTGCAGACGGCCTCACTAAGTAGCTGAGGCTGTCCGCGAACAGCGATCCTCCTGTCTCAGCCTCCCAAATGCTGAGATTAAGAGCCTGCGTCACCACCCGGCTCATCATTTCTTATTTTAACAAACCGAAGATAAAGGGAGTAAATAACCTTTCAAGGTCACATAATTGTTATATGGATACAGGTTAACTGCTAGTACATTTATAAAGGTTTATACGCTATCCTAAAGTACGAATCACACTGTCGTTCTCATTATTGAGAAAGTTTTTATTTAGGTATATTACTCTGTGTGTGTGTGTGTGTGTGTGTGTGTGTGTGTGTGTGTGTGTGTGTTTTACCATGGACTAGACTCAGGGGCTTTCCTATCACTGAACTATACGTCCAAGCCTTTTAATTATTTATTTATTTATTTTGGTTGTGCTGGGGTTCCTGGAAACCCTTCTACCTCTGGGCTACACTCCCAGACCTATTTTTATATTTTTATTTGGAAATCAGGTCTCTTAAACCAGCGAGGATGGCTTCGAACCTGTGCGATACTCCTGTCTCCGCCTCCCAAGTGCCAGGAATCACAAGCGTGGGCCACCACGCCCAGCTAATTATTTTTATTTTGAAACAGGGTCTCACTATGTTGTGAGGGCTTTGCTAAATTAGTGAGGCTGTCCCTAGACCTGCAATTCTCAATTATAGGCATACACCTCCATGCCCAGTTGGATGTGTACTTTTTAATAGTCATAATATTTCATCACATATACTGCCTCATTCCTTTCTGTGTTCTGCGGAAATAATGAGAAGTAAAGATTGGATGCTGCAATATTCCACTCACTAGATTAGAAATAAGAGGATAAGAAAGACATCAATGTCCTAGTGGATGAAGTACTTGTATCCATGATAAGAACTATGCTGAACATTTCCAAGAAGATAGTGAAACAAATTTTTAGTAGTAAATATCCACAGCTGCTGGGTAAAATGCTTCTTTCAAAACAAAAGAATCTCTTGCTATGTTCACAAACATCCACTTTAGCTTTCTGAATTGTTCTCACAGAGAATATCAACCTCTCCCTCTGATCTTCCTAATCCAGCTATGTCCATACCTAGAGAAGCATTAGGGGCTCCCTGTAAGTCACCCAGTTTCTCACTCTGAAATGGAATAAACTGGGCGAGATGTGCATGTATGTCTACAAAAGTATTTTCTTTATACCACTATGATGTATGAATACATTGCACCAATAAAAAATAAATTAAAAAAAATTAAAAAAAAAAAAAACATGAAATCAGTACATTGGACTTCAAAGATGTTTGTTCTCTGATCCCTGCCTTCATCAATCTCATTCCTGAGCCCTCTACTTAGTTTTTCAGGGGCACCAAGCTTTGATCTACCTCAGGCCCTTTTGAAACATTGCTTCTTTTCATTCCTAACACAGCTGAATTGTGCCCATTTTTCAAGTCAGTCATATCCTCAGAAAGGCCTTTCCTAATTACCCTAGTCTTAACTGGATCTTACTTCCTATTTTATTTCAAATAATACTTTTTTCTCATATTTTTACACAAGTGTATATTTCCTATTGGTTTAATATTTTCAATTATGTTTCTCTTGTAATCTCATTTTGTACTATAGTGTAATTGTTAGAATTCACCTATTAGAACCAATCACATAATTTGTAATGCCTAGTAGAAAATGAAGTGCATATCTCTTATTCAGAAATTATTGAGGGCCAAGCACGGTGACACATACTTATAATCTCAGTATTTGAGAGGCTGAGACAGAAGGAGCACAGTTCACGGCCAGCCTCAGCTACTCAGTGAAGCCCTTTGCAACTCTGTGAGACCCTGCTTCAAAATAAAGAATAAAAAATAGGGTTGAGGTATAATTCAGAGGTAGAATGTCCCTGGATTCAATACCCAGTACCACACACACAAAAAAATCATTGATCATTTCAAGGTGAGGAAAGCAAACATTGATCCAAGCAGAGCAGTCTCTGAGAATAGTACTACTCAGGTCACACATACCTGAAGCTGGCTCTGTTATGACATTATATCCACTGTCTACCATAATGCCCTGTAAAGAAGCACTCAATCAAGGCTTGGTATAATGGAAAAAATGATAAGGAATTGAAATATAGTGACACATCCTTATTTTACTATGTGAGTAACTTATTCAGAATATTCCCAAGGAACACATTTTGAGAAAAACGAAGAGAAAATTTAAGGCAAGTGAACCTATGGGAAAAGATAATAAAGTAGAGGAAGGCAGAAACACAAAATTTCACCTTCAAAATTTTGCTCGGGGTCATTTTTCTGTATTAAGAAACTTGGAAGAAGATTCCCCAAACATGAAATAAGAATATAACTCTTTAAAAAATAATAAATTTAACATTTGGAATGCATAAAATACTCTACACACAGTATTATTTCACATATTTTATTTTAAGCTTCCCAACAATTGTGAAATAGATTTTATTTCTTATTGCCCATAGGTAAGAACTCTACAAATCAGAAAACTAAGATATTGTGCTCAATTATTAAAAGTGAGATATTTTGAGAGCTGAAATAAGTTTTTGTATCCAGGATAATACTGCCTGACCTAGGCCTTAGGAAAACCCTCACTGTGGAATGTCTTCCTTGAAATTCCCTAGGTTCTACATTGGCACCTGGAACTGACTGAGGCTGACAGTGCTTTCTGGGTGAAGCACCCTGAGCCTGGAACCCACATGTTCCCCAGATCCAGTGGATCATCTTTGGGGTTCTATATGATCTTTGATGGCCAACTTCATGTGAGATATAAACTGTCTCTGAGAAGAAAAAAAAAAAAACTGAACAAGTTATTTAAAATTATTAAAAATCAATACAATGTACCAAAAGCCTTTTGATCTTAGAAATCCATCCTCTAGGTATGTAGCCTAAAATTATTCAACACTAGAAAATAAATGCACCAATAAATGCATAAAAATAAAATAAATATAAGTTTAAAATTTTTTCTATTTTTGTAATGTTATCTATAAATATGAGGAGAAACATTTTATCACTTTACTTGTCCACTATGACTGCACAGGACTTTTAAAATGAATTATCAGGTTAAGTGGGACTTTCAGGTGTTGCGGGTGAAATGTACGTGGTGGTGTGTGTGTGGGGAGAAGTAATTCCTCCCCCACCACCACACAAACAGACAAACAGAAAAACTGTGGATTCTTGTCCTAAGCTAAGAATAAGTATTCATCGCTTGGACCATTGCTGAAGATTTAAAGGAGTTTATTAGAAAGATAGAAATACAGCCCCATGCCAAGATGGCATGAGGGGATGACTCGAATGAGTACACCCAAGGGCTTACACGTGGACTTGGCCTTTTATATCCATGACTTCCATCTTGTTTGCGTGACTGAATGTCCCTGTAAGGTACCTCCCCTAGCAAGGTGGGGTGAGGTGTCTCTTTTCAAGAAGGGCAAGGTCAAACCCTGCCCCATCCCCCCTAGATCTTGTAGATCTGTCTTTAGTAAGAGGAAGCCCTTGCTCTCCTCTATTGACTTGTTAATTACTTTGAGCTAGGTTTATTTACATTGGAATAGCTGCCTGTTTTAGGCAGAAAACAAGTCCTTTCTTTACCCATGTCTGCCGCCATTCTGACACAACTATTTTGAAATATACCAATTATTTTCTTTTGAAATATATTAATAATCAGAGCTTTCCCAAATCTTCCTAGGCCATTCCAATACTGGCACATCAGGTAAATGGAAATTATGGAAAATTAATAATTATAATACATTAGATTCTAAAATAATTACACTTCCCAGACTCTGGTCTAAAAACCTTGTATTTCAGATATATTTCTTATTAAATATGCACATTCCTGGGATTCCTCCAGTGGCTTCTAATCCTCATTGAGCCATATGTGTTGTGGAGAATTCTCACTCACCAGTCTAATTTTGTCCAATGTTGCCTCTGGTTTTTATTAATGAAAGGTAAAAGGAACGGTGCTCAGGATTCCCTCTCCCTGCACAGCCCCTGCCCCAGGCACCCAGAGTGATCACTTCATCTTTTCTTTCAGCTCTGGAATGCAAGTCTATTGAAATTCTTGGAGTGAGTGAATTTGCCTTATCTGCAAAGTCAATTGATTCTTCCTATCAATGTGTCTTTATTGCTTCTAATTAATACTAGGAGGACTGCTCTCCCAGGTTGGTCACATACTTGCCAAGTGAGTGGTGAACATGCTGTGTTCAAGCAGGATCATCTTTCTTATCTTCACAGGATGTTTAGCTTTTTCTGTCATTTGTGGCACTGTGTAAAAGGTAAGTTATGACACAATTAGCATTGTAACATTCTAGTTAGGAAGCCATTAAGTAAAGAACTTAATTGGAGATACAATTAAAATGTTTTTTTTTCTTTGCCTATACTCTAATATAAATAATATGTTTACTATGACAAAAATAGTATTATTTATGTGCACAGCATGCTCTGAATTAGACTTTAATTTGTAGTCAACCTTTATGAGACATGGTAGCTCTTCTTGAAAGAGCCAATGGGAGTCAATATTTATTTGCACTGTTCATGATAGATGATGGGTGGGTAATGCAGAATCATGAGTAATGCTAGAAGCAGATTTAAATAAGCAGAATAAGGTAAATTGACAGGCAAACTGTTTTAAGCAAACCAATGCTGAAGAATTATGGAGTTGTATATAGTTACAACATTTCATCCTTTTTCTTAAAATTGAAGATGTGAAAAGAGGAGTTATACATTTGACAATAAAGAATACAGAGAGTTAACAAATGGATCTGATCAGGAAGAGGTGTTACTTGGACATTATGAATCATCTTCAAATGCATTGATTGAACAATAAAATAAATACATGAATACCGCTTCTATATTCACTATATAATCTTCAATGATAATTCACACCTTACATAGGCCATGAATTTTCCATTATATTTCCAACTTAAATCATTTATATAATCAGAATGAGGCTCCACAAAAAAATATTTGCCTGGAGTCACACATTTTCTGATTCAGAAAGTATAAACCAAGCTGTATTAGAAAGGAAACTACACTTTTATAGAAAAGAATGAAAAAAGCTTCAAACCTGTAGTAAAGCAGATAATGCATTTGACTTTTGCATGCCTAGGGAAGCATATGTTCTCTTGTGAAAGGAGAAAATCAATCACAATTTGTATTGAACAATAAAGGTAGGTTTTTTTGTGTAGGAGAAGAAACTGAATTAGCTTTTACCAACAAATTGTATTTAATAGCACAGAAGATCAATCTAAGGCTTAAAAACAGGAAGCAGGTTGTAAAGATGCACATAACTGTGTAAATAATTACAATACAGAGCTATAGTTGTTAACCTGATAGTTTGGACTTCTGCACCACAGTCTCAATGTTAAAAGGAAGCACAGTTCCTTCTTGGAGAATTGTCCTCTGGGTCAATTGGTATCTGATTATTATGCCCCACTAGCTTCCCTCTCTCCTTTTTTGGTGATATATATATATATACACACACACATACATACATACATATACATATACTACATATACATATACATGAGGAGTAAGGGGTAGAATCTGAAGAGAAACAAACCAAGATGTGTGTGCATGAATATATCACTTTAAACCCCATTATGATGTGTAATTATAATAGACAAAAGAAATCTCTTTAAAAGACATCGATAAAGAACTTATAAATGTCAATGTTTTGCTTACCCCAAAGAGAAGCAAAGCAGAGAAACAGAGAAAAAGTAGCCAGATTTCCTTTGTCTTTCTAAAGGAAGAAGAATAAATCACAAACTGATGTCAAATTTTTAAAGAACCAGAAGCTGGGTACACAATTTTTGTCTACACATTCCTCTCCTCTCATATTTTTTTAAGCAGCAAATTTTGCACATCCTGCTCCCTCAGTCTGTCTTCTCGCTTCTCGCTAGCCTTCTTGCCAACATCCAAGGTCAAACTAAAAAAAGGTTTTTGTGTTAAAACAGCCTTGAATCTCTGAGATGAACCATACTTTGTCATGGTGCATGATTTTCTTGATGTGGTTTGGAATGCACGTTGCTAGTATTTTGCTTAGAAGTTTAGTGTCTAAGTTCATCAACAATATAGGCCTGTAGTTTTATTTTTGTCAGATATCTTTATTTGGTTTGGGTATTATTGTAATGTTGGCTTGATAAAATATATTGGGGAGAGTTCTATTCCCTTCTATTTCATGGAATACATAGAGGAATATTGAGATTAGCTCCTCTATAAAAGTTTTATAAAATTCTCGTGGGAAACTATCCGGGCCTGGGCTTTTTTTGACTATAGGTTTTTTATTACTGCTTTGATTTCTTTGATTGCTACTGGTAAATTTAAATTTTATACATCTTTTAGACTCAGTTTAGGAAGGTTGTATGTATTTAGAAATTTGTCCATTTCTTCTAGATTTTCATTTTTTTGGAGCATAGTTTTTTTTAAATTAGTTTCTGAACATAGAAATATTTTATATTTCTATGTTGTTGGTGGTAATATCTCCTTTTTCATATATTATTTTAGTAATTTCTGTTGCTTTTTCTTTTTTTAATTAGGTTGGTAATGGTTTATATATTTTGCTTGTTTTTTTGAGAAACCACTTTGGTTTTATTGATTTTCTGTATTGTTATTTTTTATTCTCTTCTTCATTGATTTCTGCTCTGCTCTTAGTAATTTCCTGTCTTATACTGGCTTTGGGGTTAAACTGTTCCTGTTTTTTTAAGGGCTCTGAGGTGTGTTATTAGGTTATTTATCATAGTTTTATTTTTATATTGTGATTATTATTATCATTATTATTATTTATACTGGAGATTTAACTTAAGGGAATTTTACCTCTGTGGTATGCCCTAACTATGTTTTTTATTTATTTTGAAACAGGGTCACATCAGGTTTCTGAGAATCTTGCTAAATTAACGAAGCTATCCCTGAACCTGCTCTCTACCTGTCTCACCTGGGATTACAGTTGTGTGCCAACATCCCAGCAGCAGCTTTACTATTATTATTATTATTATTATTATTATTATTATTATGCGGTACTGGGGATGGAAGCCCGGGGCATTCTACCTCCAAGCTATCCCCCCAGCCTTATTTTTTATTCTTTATTTTGAAACAGGGTCTCACTAAATTGCAGAGAGCTTCACTAAGTAGCTGAGATTGACCGCAAACCACAATCCTCCTGTCTCAGCCTCACAAATGCTGGGATTCAAGTGTATGTCACCACGTCCAGCTAGCAGACCTTGGAAGTATTTAAGATCCTTTGGTAGGTATATGCACAAATAAACGGGTGAGAAATGATTACTCAGCAACTCAGCACTATGTTGGCACACTCCTGTAATCTCAGTACTTGGGAGTAGGTTTCAGGACAGCCTCATAAGTAGTGACACTCTCATCAACCTAGGAAGACCTTGTTTCAAAATGGATATGGCTGGGGGGGTATAGTATAGTTCAGGGATAGAATGCCCCAAGAGTTCAATCCCAAGTACTCTTCCCCAAAGCAAGAAGGAAAGAAGGAAGGAAGGAAGGAAGGAAGGAAGGAAGGAAGGAAGGAAGGAAGGAAGAAAAGAATATCAAATCACAATATAAAACATGGAGGAAACTTAAAAGCTTGTTACCAATTGAAAGGTGCTAACTAAAAGAATAGAGAATGTATTAAGATAGTGAAAACATTTTGCATGATGTCATAATGGCGGCTACAAGTTTTTATTTAGTTTTCAAAACTCATAGAATGTACGAGAGCAAGAGGGAGCCCTAATGTAAACTGTGGACTCTGGGAGATAATTAGATGTCAGTATAGGTCCATTGATTGTAACAAATGTGCCACTGTGGTGCAGGATATAGATAGTGGAGGAGGATATATGTGTGAGTGGAGTGGTGAGGTCAGGAGATAAACGAGAACTTGCTCTACTTTCCATCCAATTTTTCTGTAAACCTAAAATTGCTCTAAAACAAAGACTAATAAAAGTGAAAAACTACAATAAAACCATTTATTTGATGAAGCTAGTATTTTTATTTCCACTTACATAAATCACATGTCTAGAAAGTGATATCAGAACTAAAGACCTCTGACTTGTGAGCCAATTCTCCTCTGTGCATAAATATAATCCAAGCCAAAAAACGTAACAGATACCCTTATCTATCAAGAAGAAATTCCTCATTCCCTTCTGAACTATTATAAAGTTCATAAGTAATGATAGATTGAAACTTAACACTTTTCAGAAAAACATGGGAAAACTTAGAGCAAGAGTTAAAGAAGAGTAGACCAAGTGTGAAGGGATTATGACACACATAAAATCCATCTCATTTTCTTTCTGATTGAAAAAGTCTATACTTCCTGTTCTGCTTATAGATCAGTTGGCCTGTGTGACTAAATACCAGAAAATGGCTGTGAAAGAAAATAACCATCATCTTATAGCTTCTTTTGTAAGTCTTCAGGCTGTGAATATACTCTTAGTCTATATGGATTCTTATCACATGAGATACTTTAAACAATGAGAAAATATCTGCCTTAATTTTGCAAATAAGATCTCTAGTTGTGGGCTGGGAGTGTAGTTCAGCAGTAGAGCTCTTACCTAACATGTGCAAGCCCCTGGGTTCAATCCCCAGTAGCACACACGCACATATACACGCGCGCGCGTGCGGACACACACACACACACACACACACACACACACACACACACACACTGAAAACCCCTAGCTACTATTATATTTGTTATGATTTGGTTCTTAAATGTCTTCTAAAAGGCTCATGTATTGAAAGTATTATCCTGAATGCAGCAAGGTTCAGAGATGGGCCTTTTAAGCAATGATAGGATCTAGATTAATCTATAGTATGGATTGATAATTTGAACAGATTTTCTGGGCAGTAACTATAAAAAGATAGGGCATGCCTAGAGGAAGTAAATCACTGGGGTCATGCTGTAGAAGGGTTTATCTTCTGGCCCTCACTGCCTCCTCTCTTCCTCCTCCTCCTCTTCCTCCTCCCCCTCCTCTTTCTCCTCCTCCTCCTTCTTCTTTTTCTTCTTTTCTCTCTCTCTTTCTCCCTATTCTCCATTTCAGCAGACATGAGATAAGCAGCTTTTCCTCTGCCTTCTATTCCTTTCCACAATGGATGAAGCCAACCATGAACTAAGACCTCTAAACCATGAGTCCAAATCAATGTCTCATCCTCTAAGTTGTTCTTGTTAGGTATTTTGGTCACAGTGATCAAAAGCTAACACAATATACAATCATTATTTAATCCAGTAGAGGACTTTGAACTTCTAGTAGATTATCAAAGACACTGTATGAATTATACCTGGCCTTCTAAATTGTCTTGAGAAAACCAACCCAGAGAACACCTCATTTGACTGTGGCAAACAAGAATATTAAACTTTAATAGGTTAAGCCATGGGAATCTGGGTTTAATTATAGCAGTTAGTCTACCATATAGGGATTGTGGTATAAACAAATGTGTTACTAACTTCAAATTCAAAGTTATTGATTTTGGCTCTCTGCTGGATAGTTAACCATTATTATGTTTTTCACTTGAATTCCTAGAATAGCCAAAGTGGCATAGATTTTTATATGGATTATAATTCAGTGCTTACTACTGTGTTTTCACATAAATACTCAAGACACAAAACTGAATTAAGTAGAACCTGTTGAATTAAATACATAAGAAATGTATTCAAGCTCTAGAGGATTAGGTGTAAAGTGAAAACACAGACCAGGGGCTTAATGCCAACACTTTCTGCTTGACTTTGGATGAATAAATAATCTCACAGGGCAGGGATGGACAATGCATCTAGGAAGACACTTGTGACTCTAAAATAAATATTTGATGGATATCTAGACATTCTTTGTTCTGCTCTAAAAATCTTTATTCCTTTCAATTTGCCAAAACTTCTAAAATATTTTGCATTCAGACTTTAAAGCATTCTGAGCATCTGTTGTTTCCATTCTGCTTGTGAGCCAAATCATATGCCACAGACACCAGCTTGCCTCTTTGGGTCACAGCTACTTCATTATCATGGCTAGTGCAGAAGGCTCTGACTTCCTCTCAGTAACTTCTCCTGAGATTTATTACAGAAGGTATTTTTTAGAGTAAGTCCCTTAACATCTGCCTAAATTTAGTAGATATGATCATTAGCAGTCATTATATCTAATCAACATCTAATCCTCATTAAAATACTACATTAATAGGATAAAATGGGAGCAAAAATCCAATCATGTTAAATGTTCATTTTCTTTGAATAAACCTTTAGCAGCAGAAAATGTGGGGCTTTTTGAAACATGGCTCTACAAGAATGTTATGTGTGACTTTTGGGTCCTCTCTTGAGGTTTTTGTTTTGTTTTATTTTGTTGTTTTAGTTGTTGTTGTTTTTTAAGCCTTTACTTTCCATGACAAATGGATTCATTGAATCCCAACTAAAGGACAATTGAAGAGTGTATGCTTGGCTATTTACTTGTGGAATTAAAGAATATTGAGAGCTATAATGGTAAGCAAAACAAGTTATATTCTCTGAAGGATTAAAATTTACTTATTTCATCTCCAAAAGCAGTATTCTCTGCAATTTTTATATATGGAAATAAGCTAATTCATTGCTTTCAGTCAGTACTTTAAAAGGTGTGATTTACACACACTCCATTTTTCTTCCAAGTGCCACCATGCACCATCTTGGGACTCTGCCAACAAGAAACCATTGCCAAATGTTGCCTCCCCAGGGGGAAAAAAAGAAAGAAAAGTGTTATTTACTTCAATACCTGTTATCTGTGGCTTTCTTGATTTGTGTGTTATCTTGTTACCTATGGATAATAAATCCCAATGTCTAAACAATTAAAAAACCCTGAAAATTTTAGTAGATATTAAGACTTTCTTAGTGATGCTTAAAGCATATAAATTATGCCCCATCAATGCCCTGACTTTAATTACCAAGTAACATAAAGAAAAAGGATAACTGAAGAAGAAAATAGCTCAATTATGTTATGATCTTATATGAATGTATCACTTACAAAATATATGGGAGGAGAAGGGAAGGATACAGAGGGAACTATACCAAGTGATATACGCATGTATATTTGGATTACTTAGACTCTCAATATGATACATAATTACAATGTACTAATGAAAGCATAAAATAAATGCAGATATCATTAACACCCATTTTTAGAGATATTATATATCTGACTTAATGCACAGGAAAGATAAATCTACCTTTCTTCCCAACTGGTATATATATATCCCTCTTCCAATTCTTTCTTCTAAAGACTTTTCTTAGGGCCTCCTTCTTCACAACCTAAATCCTACTTGCACCTTGTTACAAAAACTCTATATGACTATGTTTTCCTAGCTGTCTCCTCACAAATGCCCCTTTCTCTCACCTTTAAGGAAAAACTACTATCCATGGTATTTTTCCAATTTTAGAGAAGTTGAGAGAAAAAAATGGACAACAATGAAGAAAGGAAATGTGGCTCTTTCACAATTTTATGTTTTTTATATTTTATATATTGACAAATATGGCTATTTTTTATTGGTCCATTCCAGTCATAGCCCTATTTTTTTATTCTTTATTTTGAAACATGGTCTCACTGAGTTGCAGAAGGCCTCACTAAGTAGCTGAGGCTGTTCTCAAACCATGATCTTCCTGTCTCAGCCTCCCAAATGCTGAGATTACAAACATGTGCTACCACGCCTGGCTTAAAAGATGATAGAGGCATACATGCACACATCAATCATTTAGCTGTTCCTCAATTCCCACCCCATTTTCTCGCCCCTCCTGTTTTCTCCTGTGTGGCATAGTGATTGACTTTGATATGTTTGTGAATGTACATCATGCATATTAGGGAATTTTCCTCTTCCCCCTCTCATCACCTTTAGTTAAGTTGCCTTATTTGCTCATCTATGGTTTCTCCTCCTTCATCTAGAGTTCTTTCTATGACCCTTTTTCTCCCTATCTGCCACATATTAGGGAGAGCATTTCAGATTTTACCTTTTGTACTGAGTAATCTCAATTAGCATGTTCTCTAGTTTCAACCATTTCCTTGCAAATGACTTAATTTTGTTCTTCTTCATGGTTGAGTAAAATTCACTGTGTAAATATCACATAGATTTGTAATCCATTCATCTGTTGATAAGCATCTTGGCTGTTTCCATAGTTTGGCAATTGTGAATTGTGTAGTAATGAACATATATTCACATGCTCTTGTTTGGAAGTTTGGTTTCCATTCTTTTGGAGTAAATATCCAGAAGTGGTGTTGCTGGATCATATGATAGGTTCATTCTCATTATTCTCAGGGTGTGATTAATTTTTTTTTTTAAAGTGAACTCAGAGCTGGTCATGCTATACACCCATAATCTCAATACTCGGGAGGCTTGGACTGGAAAACAGCAGGTTCAAGACCAACCCCAGTATATTAGAATTTTAACAATCTAGCAAAATCCTATTTTAAAACAAAAGAAAACAAAATAGGCTGGGGGTATAGATCTGAGGTAGAATGTCCTGGGTTCAAACTGTGCTAATATTGAGAAATCGTCCCAATATTGGTTTCCAATAAAAGTGTAAAAGGTGGTCAGAGCCTGGGTGATGTCAAGCTCTCATGCAGGCAGGCAAGAAAGAGAATACAAAAAAAAAAAAAAAAAAAAGGAAAAACAACAGTTTTGCCAACTATACTTCAAAAATCCTCCCCCTTTTATCTTGGCCCTGATTTAACCCATAGTAATAATATAGAGGCAATTAAAGTTTTTAGCCTTCAAGTATAATTAAAAGCATAACTAAGATCAAAAGAAGCTCTGCCTAACACATCTTAAAAGCTGTAGAGGTGGCAAGAGCCTTGTGCTCTGCTCTTAGATTTACATACCTGCTGCTGCATTGGCTGTGATTAGGGCCTCTGTTTCTCCATTTTCCTTCATGACCCAGCCTTGATATGCAAGATGCAAGCTATAATTGATGCCTCTGCTCCCCTATTTTTCTCTGTGACCCGATTTTGATATGCAGGACATAAGCTCAATATGTTACTTCAAAGCACAAGCAATTAATGGGAAGCCACTACAGCAGAGGTAAAAAAAAAAAAAAAAAAAAAAAAAAAAAAAAAAAAGACATACTTACTTTTAAGAAGTACACTGACCAGCAATCAGATAATAGTGGGAATTCCAATACATTTTTGGTGGGATTGCAAATTAATGCAACTACTTTATACATCAGTATGGAGGATCCTTGGAAGAATGGGAATGAACCTATCATATTTTATCCTCTTAAGATGTATGACTACAGTGTACCAATTAAAAAAAAAACACTGAAGAAAAAATACATTTTTGAATATACTTAGCCACATTGGCATAGCCATAAGGTAATTAATTAATTAATTAATTTTTGTGGTAGTGGGGATTGAACCCAGGGGCCTTCTACCTCTGAGCTATACTCCCAGCCCCATTTTACTTTTATTTTGAAAACAGCCTTGTTAGGTTGAATCTCACCACTTGCTGAGGTTGGCTTCGAACCTGCAATCCTCATGCCTCAGCATCCCAAGTACTGGGATCAGAGATGCGCACCACCATGCATGGCTGTTTTATTTCTTTTTAACAGAAGTGGAAACTGGGGCTTGGAGTACTTATTTACTTTCTCAGAGTCATAGGACTAGTGATAGCCAAGTGCACTCAGGCGTAAATCAGTTCACTTTAGTTCACTTTTTTTCATTGCTACTGGAATTTTTTTTATAGTTTGTAACAGTGCTGTGGGCTCTTTCTCTCTATTCAAGTACAATTTGTTAAATAGAGAAATTAAAATTAATAGGCTGCTCAGTTGCAGCAAAAAAAAAAAAATTACAAAGTCAGTACAAAATAGGAAGGAAAAAGAAGAGAAGCAGCTTGCCTGGAGGACAATGTGGAGAGCCCAACGTGAAACTCTGCCCTCCCCTTAGACCCTGCCCTTAAGTAAGGTTTTCCCATTGGTGTGTTCTTATCAGTCTTCCTAGGACAATGGACTAGCAACTCACTTTAAGAAAGTGGTATTAGCTTTCACAATTTTCAGGAAAAAATTATGTTAATAATAAAGGTAAAATAATAAAGGACTTTTACAGAACTACTTTTTGTTAATTTTAATAAATTTAAATTTTAAATTAATTTAAATTAATTTAGACTGCAGTTTTAAACATTTGATGAAAAACATGAAATAAACTTTACAAACTCTGCTATTGCTACTCAGGAAAGGCTGATATAGTACATATATAGGGTAAGGCTCGGAATCAAACATTGACACTTCTATGAACACAAATTAATACACAACCTCTTAACCATGTGAGACAGTTATCATTTCATCAATTAAACTAAAAAAGGAAGTAAAAAGCTCAGTTCTGAAGCTCATCAAAATTTTAAATTCTAAACACTGACCATAAGTTTACCATTCATTATTGTCACATAACCATTATATGTACAATTTTTGGATCATGCTTACTGCATGTAAAAACATCTACTGCATGAGACACAACACACATTGTTCTTGGTAGTAAGCCAAATGGATCTTGAGTTCTGTGTGCCTTAACCCTACCCACCTTGACTGGATTCTCAAAATATTGCTTCTGTCTTTTTATCATCCTAGTTACAACATTGGTTGGGTAGAAGAAGATTATAGTATTCTTGGATAGAAGAAACTACATTTATTAGAATTATTTTTAAGTAAAAGAAATAAGCTATTGTCGGGAATCCAGCCCGACAGCTGATGGCGCTTGGCGAGATGATGAGTACCGATGACTCGAACACAAACCCACGAGCCGGGAGTCAAGTCAAACAAGATCTCCTTAGGCGCTGTATAGACACACCCCATCATATCCCCCTTTTTCTTTTATTTTATCGGGACTGTGCTTGTCTTAGGTTGTCCCCATCAAGTACCAGGGATTACCCGTCATTGGATAGTACAGATCAATGCTGTACTTCCTGTCTTAGGTTTCCATGGCCCCTGGGAATCTTACCCGTCATTGGCTACCAGCCCTTCAACATGCTTTGATTTTTCCCATCTGGGGAAATTGTAAGGCGGGAGAGGGGTGGTCATATTCAGAGCGCCAATCCTAAGATTTATTTTCTGGCTGGCAAGCCTTTGGTAATGCACTTCTATTTGGTTGATTTTAACAGAAACTGGACTAATCTATTAAAATCACAGGGGTCTACGATGCACAAAACTATGATAAACAGCAAGGGGCCCAACAAAGGAAGAAAATAGGGCAAAAATCCATGAAAGTCGGTCCAGAACGGATTCTCCTGAAGATCTCCTCGCCACCTCTCCAGATCATGTTGGAGCTGCTTAATCTTATCTTGTTCCTACAAAAATAAGCAGATGCCTCCCTTTTCAGCTGTTAATAAATCCAATATCCATCTTTTTTGTGATACCACATAGGCTAGGGAATCTAATTGAGCTTGTAAATCTCAGACAATTTCTGAGACAGACTTAACACCATCAATTATTCGGAGGGAGTCTCCTATGTAACTCAAAGGCCATCCCAAGGCCAGCCACACCCATGGCAGTTCTGGCAGTAATCTCCAGGCCGATTAAGAGCAGAATGGCTTGTACTACTCTCCTTTTTTGCCCTCCCTAATCAAAAGGGGGGGATGGGCATTGATTTCTCCTCAAGGATAATATTTATATTGGGAGAGCAGGGAGGCAAGGGTACAAAGGCCTTCATTTAATATTTCCCTTGCCTTACCTGCGTCTCCAAAGCCTGGCATACTATACCGTATTTGCAGGGACAGAATGACGAACATTAGGGTTTTCATGACTATCTTCTTTTAAAATAAAAAACAAAGGACTAATTTCAGGGATTTCCTCTTCGCTGGAATCATAATTACCAGTTATTGTAGGCAAGTGTTTAATATATCTTGCTGGGACCCAAAGTGGTCTTTTATCATCATAGGGGAAGACACACCCAAAGCCCCTTCCTGCAGTTATGAGGGGATCTGGGCCCCTCCACATTCCTGTCAGGGGATCTCTCCATTTTACTTTGATGGAGGAAAAGGGAATCTCTGTGGTCCAATGCCTATGAAAAGGGGACAGGTTGGAGTCTTTTGAAAAATTTAAAAATTTTAGGGTTAATAATGCTTTTCTTAACTGATTATGTGGGGGTAGTAACTCCCCCTTTTGTTTTTGTAATTGAACCTTTAGGATATGATTATATTTTTTTATTAAAGCTTGTCCTTTTAGGTTATATGGAATGCCCGTAGTGTGAATAATTTTCCATAATTGTAGGAAGGAGGCGAAATGTTGACTAATAGCGCAAGGGCCATTATCAGTTTTGATTTGTTCGGGAATACTAAGAATAGCAAAACATTGAAGAAGGTGACTTATAGCATGTTTTGTCTTTTCACCCGAATGAGCTGAGGCCCAAGCAGCCCTGGAATAGTTATCTATAAAAACAAAAATATACTTAAGTTTTCCAAATGGTTGAAAATGAATTACATCCACTTGCCATAATCCATTGGGGCGTAGGCTTCTTGGAATAATTCTGGACGATTGAAGGGGAGGTATTTGAAAGAAAGGTTGACATGATTTACAAGTATGAATAATACTTTTTAAATCCTTAGTAGGGATTTGAGGATATTTGTGTTTTAATTCTCTCCCCATGGCCTCTTCTACAGATAGGGCTTGAACTTTTGTGCAGGCCATCGCCCATCCCTTTTGAACGCCTGTCCCTTTTGAACAGCACTTGCCCATCTCTTTAGGACTTATTGTCCCATGTGCGACTGCTGTTGTTCCAGAATGCCAGAGGCTGTTTACCTTGGAGACCTGCTGCGGCCCAGTGCGAAATTTACACCCTTTTCCCCTGGTTTTTAAGTGCCAGCGAGAGCTCACCGGACGCCGCCGGAACCGCGATGCTTTCCATGGCACAGGCCTCTTTCTTGGGAGGGGCCCATTCCCTGGCGCCCTACCCTTCACTAAGAAAAGAAAACTCTCTCCCAGGCTCCCGCCGGCTTTTCCGGGATTGGTCAAGTTACTGCACTGGACGCCTTGCGGCGACCATCTCCTCCACTTCGGACTTGGGGATCTGAACCCGACTCCCTTTCGATCGGCTCTAGTATAAATTAAATATTTAGAATTTTTATCTCCAATTGTGATGACCATTTTGGGTCTTAACCCGGTTACCAGAGGTACCGTCCAATGGCTCTTGGTGGAACCGTTCCCCTTTTTTAAGGGGGCTGGGGGAAGCCCCCTTGGGCGGTTAAAGGCTCCCCCATTTAAGTTAAATTTGGACCAGCAGTCCTGGGCCCAATGAAATCCATTAAGGCATTTGGGGCAGAGCATCCGGGGAGTTTCCATTGCTGTATTACCTGTATCAGAGTCTGTAAGCCCTCCCGTTGCCCTTTCTTTACCGCAGCTGTCATAGTTTGAAGTTGGTGGCTCATAGAGCCAATATCCCGAAAGGCCACAGTCCATCTCTCTAAAGCATGCCCCTTCAACTCCGCACAGGCCAGCTTATGATTGGCTGTCATTTCATCCCACACTAGCATTTTGACAAACTTGTCTCCCAGTGGACCAGCTGGAAACCTCCTCCCAAGACTGTTATAAACTCTCTCTATAAATGTAGGTAGATCCTCACCGGGCTTTTGAGTGATTGCCGCAATAGGGGCCTCAGTGTGCCCATCGTCTAATTTTCTCCGTGCTGCCAGTGCACCTGCCCTAACCTGATCCTGGTATGGGGGGGGGACAAGGCCTCCTGTTGTAGGCCAGTGGTATGCAGCTCGGCCATCACCGTAAGCATGCCGTAGGTTAAGGGGATGGCGGGGTTGGCATCTAATTTAATATAAGCATCTATTAAAGTAGGTAACAATTTTTTTACATATAAACTATCTGACAATAAATTTATAGACTCAAAAAATCCTTGTAGGGCTAGGGCTATGGAAAAAGGTTCTTTGAATTGGGAGGATCCTTTTACAGACTGGAAGATGGTTTTTTGGGGCTGAGGATCCATTCCTTTTACAAAAGTGGGATAAATAATCACGGAGGCCCCTTCACACAGGGCTGAGCCCAGAAACAACAGCCAACAGGCAGAGCCCAGGATTAGCAGCCACCAAGTGAGGGTGGTGGCAGGGCACGCAGCCCTGTTCCTAGCTGGGGCTGGGGCTGGGGCTGGGGCTGGTGGGGAGGTGCAGCCACGAGGCAGCCTGGGCTGGTGGGGAGGTGCAGCCACGAGGCAGCCTGGGAGGCGCAGCCTGCTGGGCCAGCCCTTCCCCTACGGTTCCTCCCACTCCCACTTCGCCCGCATATGGCGGCGGAGAGGAGGGTATGGAGAATGAATTGTCCAGGGAAAGGGGCTGTGGGGAGTCCTTGGTGTCCCCAAAAAGATTGGGAGTTTTTTTAGGGGCTTCAGGACCAGAGGGGAGTGTATGCTCGGCGGCCCCATTTTTCGCTAGCTTGGGGATATGTTCAGCAAGTTTATCTGGGGGTCGTGGGGGAAAACAACTTTTAAGCGTGGAGACGGTGGGGAGAAGCACAAGGGGGGTGGATCTCTCCTTTCTCTGTCTGGGCTATCCTAAACAGCCCCTCAACTTGATTCCAGGTATCCCAATCATAAAGATTACTTTCAGGGAGCCATGGGGGCAGTTTTTAGAAGGTATCCCCAAGCCTGGGTGGCTTGGTTATCAGCGAGATTAAGTCCTCGGCTCTTGAGAACGAGTCAAAGGGATTCTAGGGCAGGGTCAGGTTTAGAACTGGACTTCCCCATATTAATATCCACATTAATACATGGGGGGATACTCACCCGAAGACCGATTGCTCGCCAGCGATTTCTTTTGTTAGGGGGTGAAGAGGGGGGCCTCACACGGGTCACCAGACTGTCGGGAATCCAGCCCGACAGCTGACGGGGCTTGGAGAGATGATGAGTACCGACGACTCAAACACAAACCCACGAGCCGGGAGTCAAGTCAAGCAAGATCTCCTTAGACGCTGTATAGACACACTCCATCAAGCTATGAATGTAAGCAATGATGATAGAAATATTAGGACCTTTGGGATCCCTTTAGAATTAGTTTTGAAATAGTTATTCAGTAACAAACTGGGGTTCATTAGCTTCATATCAACCAAAAGCTAGTATCTAAAGAAAAAAATAAGTATTTTATCATAAGACTAATTATAGACTATATTTTTATTGGGGTTTTTTTTGTACTAGGTCCTAGATGACTTCATTCTCTTCTGAAGTCTCAGCTGATAAAGCTAGCTGGCTGGCATAGCTGTCAACTTAACCATGTAATTTCTTGGTGTATATTTATAAGAAATGGGTAAAATCGGTGAATTCTCCATTTAATTCTTTTACTTTTATTTGTACATGGTAGTTATACATTATTATTAACATATGTATTATAATACATAATATATATCAGAATAATACAGCCAGGCATGGTGGCACATGCCTGTAATCCCAGCACTTGAGAAGCTGAGGCAGGAGAATCACAGATTCAAAACCAGTTTCAACAACTTAGAGAGACCCCCAGCAACATACTGAGACCCTGTTCCAAAAACAAAAATATACAAAGAGCTGGGGGTGTGAGTCAGAGATAGAATGACCCTATTCAATACCCAGTCCAAAACTAACAAAGAATACATATAATATAATATATAATGTAATACATTACCATGTTACAATTTATGCTAACATAAAGAAGAAAACAAAATATCTATCTACATTTCATATGAATGTATTTGCGTACACACACAAACATATAAACCCATCTATATCATGTTTCAAATTCGACATATCATTCATAAAAATAGGTGTTGGCATATAGCCAGCATTTAAATATTTTTTTACAGCAAGAAAAAACATTCCTTGGTTAAGAAGCCAACCTCAGTTTTAATATATCCAGGATATTCTTTCAAAAGAATATGTGTTGGTATAGAGTTACTGAATTATATGCTCTAACAATACTCTGGTATTTCCAATGCCTGATGACATGAAGAGTCATAAGAGACAGAAAAGCAAGCTTCATAAAAGAGATTAAAAACAGTAAGCATCTCTTATACATTATGATAAGTATAATATTTTGTGGTACTGGGTATTGAATTCAGGGGCACTTTATCTCTGAGATATACCTCTTGCCCTATTTTATTCTTTTTATTTTCAAACAGGGTCTCACTAAATTTTGGAGGGCTTTCAAGTTGCTGAAGTGGGCCACAAACCTGCAATCCTCCTGTCTCAGTTTCCCAAGTACTGGGATTACAAGTGTGTGCCACCATGCCTGGCTAAATAATTTTTTTTGTAAATAATAAACAACTATTTGGGAATTGTTATGATAAAATGCCTAAGAATAATACTAGGTTTAGACAAAATAAAGAATGAATTTAATTTTTAAGTTAAGGAAGCAAGTTACCCTGCTATTCTGTCATGAGGAAAACCTGTGGAGCAGCCCATGAAACAACGGACCAACACATGTCAACAACTACGTGAGGGATCTTGGAAATACAATTCTCCTCTTCAGTTGAGCATTAAATGAGACTGCAGTCCTGGAGAACTGAGAACTTAACTGTACCTCATAAGATACTTTAACACAGGTATCAACAGAATATTACCCATGAAAAATATGAGGTAATAAATATTTATTGTTTTATATGTGACTACATTCTGAGCTAATTTGTTTTGAACAAAAAGATAAAGATAAGTCAATTTGGTTCTGATCTTGTTGTACTCCTTGTCGATACTGTTCAGCACTCCTTGAAAATGTCAACTTCTATGGATTTCCATGATTCATATCTATCCCACATTTTTTAAAAATTTACTCAGCCAAGCCTGGTGGCATACTCCTGAAATCTTTTCCTTGAGACAGAGACAGAAGGACTGCAGGTTCACAGTTAGCCTCAGAAAGTTAATAAGGCCCTCAGCAACTTAGTGAAACTCTGTTTCAAAATTAAAAATAGGGCTGAAGTTATAGTTCAGAGGTAGATTTACCCCTGGATTCAATCTTTTCTCCTCTCCTCTCCTCTCCTCTCCTCTCCTCTCCCCTCCTCTCCTCTCCCCTCCCCTCCCCTCCCCTCCCCTCCTCTCCTCTCCTCTCCTCTCCTCTCCTCTCCTCTCCTCTCCTCTCCTCTCCTCTCCTCTCCCCTCCCCTCCTGTTCTCTCTCTCTCCTTTTCCTTCCTTCCCAATAATAATTTTATAGAAGGAGCTTCCAATTCCACAATCCCTTAAACTCCAGGCATGGATAAGGCTCTTGACATACATGAGACTTTTCTCTTCTAGTTGTGGTGGTCTTCATGGTCCTTGCCCCTTAAAATTTTTAAACTTTTCAGATTTCTGTCCATGAGTCACTGTTTTCATTCTTCATGCTTCTCCTTTGGGGATGTTCCATTCTTTCTTTATTTACTTTATTAATGATAATGCATAAAAATCTCAATCTTTACCATTATCCCAAGTTTCAGATTCATTTCTTCAAATCAGTAATGGACACAAATAAGCAAATTAAGCATGTAAATATTTTATAAGTACTAAAAACAGCCACATCTAAAACTGAATTTATAATCTTTGAAACCAACTCCTCAGCCTGCATTCATTGTCTCAATTAATGGCACATAGTACATTCCATTTTAAAAAATTGAAGTAATAATAGACATCTTAAACTTTAAGGGGCTCACTTCTTATTTGCACCATATTATGTTGAGTTTGCTTCAAATATTTTTTTCAAAGCAATTATGTTGTATTAGACTAAGAACCTCACCACAACTATTTCTTCAGTGAAGTGAGGTTAGTAGGATTAACCTTGTATCTAACCTTGTAGATAGAAAAAGCCTATTCCCATTTAGGTATACATGAAGAACTACTAGAACAGTCTGTTTCTAGAGTACTTTCCTATTTATAATTTTATTTTTTTAATTTGGAAAATTCTGTCAAAATATTTTCTTATATATTTTTCTCAAGTTGGAACCACAAATAAGCTCTACTTTTTTTTCATTTTTCCATAATACTCAATCTGGCTCCTAGTATAAGTCAATCAGCTGTCTTATTTATCTAAACTCCCCATTAGAAAAGCCTTCTTAATGACAAAAGAGAATTGACTGTGACATGTTTTCAATAATTTCTCACCAATCAGCTCACAAAATCAATCTTATCTGATGTTCAAACATATACTACATTTGTCTGTGAATATCTTCTCTTCAGGTACATTTTCTAGTTAAATTGTTAACACTTGAATGAATGCATCTGTCACATAAATTCTTCAGGTAATCAATTTTATAAAATGTTGTTCAACTGAAACATCCAAATCTTTCTTTATGAGCACTTTCAGGAATACAAAAGTTTAAATTAAGCAACTGTACATGGTTACATTTTTTAAATTTTTAAGTAGATATATAAATTCATGTGGACATACATATTAAACACTAATTACATTCTCAATACCAATCTCAATAACGTGAAAGGAAGGGGAGGGAGTAAAGTGGGATGTAGCGAGAAACACCAAATGTGTTCATGTATGTTCCTATAACACTATGCTTTATAATGATGTGTAATTATAATGCACCAATAAAATCATCTTAAAAATGTTAGTTTTATTAATGTCATTATGTTCATAAAAATTAAATCTTGGGGTAACATTTATTCTTAAGCCCATTGACTATACCGCTAAACTCTAATAGTTCATCCTTTCTCTGGAATGGATGGAATAAGCCTAATGTCATTACCATCCTTAATCAGCTGTTCAGTCATTTGATTTAATTTCCATCTCCCTGTATTTTTGCTAATTCCACTAAGTTGGAGTGGAACATAGTTGGTTTTACTGGCTATTGGCTTATTTTTCCTTTACTTCCAATTTCATGACTTCTTTGTGCTTTTTCTTTATGGTCTCTTTTTTCTTAATGCTTTGAAGAGGCACTTTTACTTTTTTTGACTAGGCCTCCCAGGTTTACCTTCTAGTAGCTTCTCTTATTTTAACAAACATATGCTGCAGTTTTGGTTTGTGAAGAGTAGGCTATGGATGGTATTATAGTTTGCATCTCAACTATTTCCCAAGGGACTCTGTGTGGTCCCCAATACAGCAATGTTCAAAGGTGGAGCTCTTAGGAAGTGATTGGATTAGGTGGACTCCAACCTCAGCAGTGGATTAATTCATTGATGGATTCATAGTTTGATAGAATTATTGCAAGGAGGTAGAAACTTTAAAAGAACTGGGGGAATTTTTGGGAAAGGTATTGTGTCTGGCTCCTTTCTCTCTTTCCCTTGTTTCCTGGCCACTGTGAGCTGAGCAGCTTTTCTCCAACTCACCATCCCTTCAGGATGCTCTGCCTCCCTGCAGGCCCATAACTAATGGGGCCTGCTAGCCATGAACTGAAATCTCCGAAACCACGAGCCAAAGTAAATTATGCCTACTCCAAGTTGACTTCCTCAAAGATGAAAAACTGATGAACATAGGTGATAACAAAAAAACTTCACAATTTTTTGAGATTTATTATCCCCCCAAAATCTGACCCACTCCCGCAAACTCTCCTATATGAAACATTATCCCGGAAATCCCATTAACAAAAGCTTAATGGTAACCTTTCTTTTTGAGATCACTGTAAAATAATAGGAAAGGGCATGCCACAAAGCACACACTGACAGACCTTTGGGTTCCACCCTCAAGTGCCCCACGCCACCACCGCTTTTATTTCCCTTGCTGAAGCAAGTTCCATGGCTGGTCTAATTCCAATGAGTCAAACAAATGCCAATAGGTGCTCTGGAGGAGGATTTATGTTTATTAACAATATCTAATGTTGTCACAGTGGTTAAGGAATCAAATAGTATGAGTTCAATACCTACCTGCAGTATTTTCTAGTTTTAATCATAAACATATTACAAAACTCTTTTATGCTTCAATTTTCTGATCTACCAAACAAGATAAATAAGAATATCTATCTAAAACATAATTGTGAAGCTGGGCATGATGGTGGTACAGGACTGTAATTTCAGTACTTAGAAGGCTGAGACAGGAGGATCTCAGGTTTAAGGCCAGTCTCAGCAATTTAGTACAATCATGTAACTAAGAGGTAGATAAACCCCAGAGTTCAGTCCACAGTAAATCAATCCCTCTCTCTCTCTTTCACTCACTCACACACTTACACACACACACACACACACACACACAAACATAAACACACAATTGTGATAATTTAGTAATTTAACACAGTGCCTTACTTACAGTGTGCTAAATAAATGTTATTTTTTCCTAATAACACTCCAAATTACAAAAGTTAAGTCATAGAATACTTATAACTTGGTTTTAATTCTATAATATATTATAGTATTTCCTAATACATGGCATATCACTTCTCCAATAAATTCAGGTGTGATAATTTTGTTCAAGATATAAAATAACCTGGCCATTTGCTCTTCTAATTAAAGAATATGGCTTTTAAGAAGGTGACTGGTTTAAAAATTTATTTAATTTAATTTGAACCCAATCCTGCAATTACATATATGATAGAGTTTTTGTCACTTGTATCTTATTTTTTTTAGAAAAATAAACCCTGAAAGAATGGTTTGTTATAATTTTAAACTCAAGTTAATTTTGGCTTTTATCATAATAATTTAAGATGTCACCAGTATGTCTAACATCTGACAGGAAACTATCAAAGATAATTCCTTTTTGCCCAGAGTGGACAGAGCTGCCCTGAGTATTACCAACTTGAGACTAAAGGAGAAGGCTTTGATGAGATTCTCTCTTAATTGACTGTTGCTCTCCACTGAGCCCTGGAACGAAGTACACAACCTGAGACTTGGGCACCTGCCAGTGGCGATGTCTCCATTCTGACAGCAATCCTACTCCCTCTTGCATTTCCACAGAGAGCTTTAGATCTTTTTGCCTTATCAAAAACATCAAATCTCCTCCCCCACACAACACCTCTAGGACAAATGAGAATAAAGAAATCAGTTATCAGAGCTGGCTGGATGTCTGTTGCAAAACCTTTATAAACTATAAGTCTTCTTACTTTAAATTAGATGACAAAATAACATTTTGTAGTTAATGTTTATTAGTTAAAATGCTATCCTTTTCTCCTGAAATTTCAATAACACAAATTTTATATAGTTCTGTAATGTCTTAGGTTGTGGAGACTCTATGCAATGTTTCCCTGTCTTTTCTTCTCTGATCATTTCCTTTGACTTCAAGGTCACTAAATCTTTCCACTATCATCTCCATTGTGTTACTGAGTCCAAGAAGTAAATGTATTATTTTATATGTTTTATTTTTCAGTTGTAAACATTCTGTATATTTAATTTTGTAGTCTCTATCTCTTTGATGAGAAATTCTGCTTACATTCATTTAAATATTATTCCCTTTTAACTAAAGAAGTATGATACAAAATGCTGATTTGGGGTCTTTATCTGATAGGTCCTTTACTTGTATTATATCTCCTGTTTGGCATCAAGGATTTCCTTTCCCCTTCAGAATCATTTTGGTTTCCCTGGTTGTGTGTGTGTGTGTGTGTGTGTGTGTGTGTGTGTGTGTGTGTTACTAGAGATGGAACCCAGGGGACTTCTACCTCTGGGCCACAATCCCAGACCTATTTTTTTTTATATTTTGTTTGTAAACAGGGTCTCACTATGTTTTGAGAGCCTCACTAAGAAGCTGAGGCTGGCTTTGAACCAGAGCAATTCTCCTGTCTATGCCTCCAAGTACCCAGATTAAAAGCATGTACCACCACTCCCAGATTCCCTGTTTCTTTATATATGGAAAATGTTTCTTTGTAATCTAAATATTTTGAGTTATTTGTTGTAAGACTTTGGATCCTATTAAAATATTCTTGAAAGTGTTTAACTTGGAGGTGTGGCAGGCAACCAACCCAGCTAAACTCACACCACAAATTCCATCAATCCCCTGTATGTGGTGGTTTTAATGGCCATTTTCCCTTCAACATTTTAATTATGTTGCTTTGGATCCATGTATGTGCCTCTCAGGGCATAATCCAGGATTTGAGCATTGGTTTATGTCATATTTCAGTTCTCAAAGTTACTGCTGTGTTTCTTTGAGTATTTTTCATCACAGGAGCAGCTTGAGTTGAGCCGGGCTTGTTCATATACAAGATCAGGAGGTCTTATTTTTGGTTATTTCACTTCCTCAACATTACCCTTTTCTCTCAGACTGTCAGGAACACTTTCGTCTCATTTCTTGAATAAAGAATAATCTTTCTTTCTTCTCTTCCTTCCTTCCTTCCTTCCTTCCTTCCTTCCTTCCTTCCTTCCTTCCTTCCTTTTGTTCTTTTTTCAGATCTGAGTATGGAAACCAGGGGCATTCTACCTCCGAGCTATACCCCTTGTCCTATTTTTTACTCTTTATTTTGAAACAGGGTTTGACTAAGTTGTGGACAACCTCACTAAGTAGTTGAAACTGGACATGAACCTGATCCTCCTTTCTCAGCCTCCCAAGTACTGAGATTGTACATGTGCCACCATGCCTGGCAAAAGCTAGTTTTTTTTTTTCTTTTTCATGAATCTTATTTACATGAGCTGTTGCAGAGCTATTCATGACTAATTATTCATATTTTTTTTCCTGAAGAAGTCAGAGAAAAAATTTCTCAGAGCTCTTTTAACCTCATACTCTCTTTTTTCCCATTTCCCCTGATAAGTCAGGAAATAATAAAAATAAAGGAGAAGATGAAGCAAAATAGAACTTTTTTTACAATCAGATTTCTGGGCCCTGAGCCGAGGTGCTCTGACTGGACAGACAGTCCTGTACCATGTGTTCCCACTTGGGCTGTCCACAAGTCAAAAATCAGAGGAGTGTTTAAAATAAGGAGCCATAAAACTTTTCGTTTCTTCCCCAGTATGGATGCTATTACTACTTTATTAATATTGTTAGGCCTTTGAGTTTTGTGCAGGTGTGTGTGTGTGTGTGTGTGTGTGTGTGTGTGTGTGTGTGTGTGTGTTTGTGTGTGTGTGTGTGTGTGTGTGTGTGTGTGTGTTTCCTGGGGATTGAACCAGGGAAGTTCTATTTCTGAACTACACCTTCTTCCCTATTTTATTTTTTATTTGGAAATAAGATTTCACTAGGTTGCTGAGAGCTAAGTTGCTAAGGCTGGCTTCAAACCTGTGATCCTTCTGTCTCAGCCTCCTAAGTACTGGGATTATAGGTGTGCACCACCATGCCTGGTTTGTACAGAAATGTAATTACAATCAAAATGAAAGACAGGTTGTCAAGGGCTTACCTCATTTACCTTCCCAATACTGAAAGTAGAAAGTCTTCCCCAATGTGTATGATGTACATTCACAAACATCAAAGCACATGATAAGGATGGAGGGGGAAGGAATTTGGTGGGAATTGGGTAAGGGCTAATTGAGTGATGTGTGAATATGTGCCTCTACCATCTTGTGCTTCATTAAGATGTATGACTACAATGTACCAATAAAAAGAATAAAATAATTTATTGCATGGGCTTTGGAAGAAAGTTAACTTTTAAACTTCAGACTTATGTTTATATTTAGTTTATATATACATATATATAGTTTATATATACATATATATATATAAATTTTATATATTTGTGAGGAAAGTTTATTTTTAAATTTTATATTTAAAAAGGGAATTTAAAAATAGGAAATACATAAAACTGGTGTCAGTGATAAAACATATCTAAGATACAAGTTAAAATATTGATGTTTCTTTACCCCATGCAAGTTATATATTCTTTTGGGGGGAAGGTACTGAGGATGGAACCCAGAGGCATTCTACATCCAAGCTACAGCCCCAACCTGATTTTATATCTTATTTGGAAACAGGGTCTCACTTGATTGCTGAAAGCCTGGCTAAATTTTCAAGGCTGGCTTGAACCTATGGTCCTCCTGTCTCAGCTTTCCAAGTACTGGAATTACAAGGGCATGCCACCACATCTGGCTTCAGGTTATATTCTTGATTGAAACACTACTGTTTTGTTTCAGATGCTTCTCTCTATAAAAAGAAAACAATGTTATGAGTGGGTTATTTTACTTCAAGCTACTGGAAATTTTGTGACATATATCACAATGTCTTATGTGGGATACATTTCTGAGGGAAATTTAATATTCTCAAATGGAGAGTGCTACTTTTGGTCTACATTTATTTGTATTTAAATTAAGACCAAGCCTTAAAGTATCCCTTTGTATTTAATGTTTAGGATATACTACTCTGAAAAATGGAGAAGAAAATTCACATTAGCAAAAAAATACTTTTGCTTTGAATATTAGAATTGATAGTGAAGGGAGTAAAACAATTACTAAATTTTCAGAAAAAGGGAATTGAGGGTTATTTTCTATACCTGTATTATTATTATTGGAATTACATTACCAGACAGGCATTGATGATCCCATTTGATAAAATGATTAGACAAGACACCACAGTTTAAAACCAAAGAAGAGAAATATAGAAGAGGTGTTTGTTTTAAATATTGAGCTAGGAAGAGACCTTACCTTAAGCTCTACTTTGGGAAAACACCCCTTAAATCCAATTCAGTTCAATCCGATGACAATATTTAAATGACTTCTGAGTTTATCTTTCCCTCATTCGTTATTGGCAAATTCACACACAAAAGCAGGTTATGGGCCAAACAGCCTCAGACACAAACTGAGTTTTTTCCAATTTATCACTTCTCTTTTTAAAAAATCTCTCATATATACTGTTCCTTCTCTTGCTAGTACATGTTTTAACAAGACAAAGAGAGCATTTAAACAAACATCAACAGCCCAGAGACTTTTAGTAGGTATTTAATTTTCTTCTAGCGGCATGAAGTTCAAACTGATGCCTCCCTAATGTAGAACTTCTGAGGACTTCCCTTGGCCATGGCATCTGGTTGAGGGCAGAGGTCTCCAATATTAGCTCCTCTGCTTTAAGTTAGACTTCCCTCCCCAACAGTGCTTCTCTCACCCTTCACCATTTGATTCCCCTCCTTTTATCTTCTTTTATTCTTCTTTTCCTTTCTCTTCTTTTCTATTTTTCCTGAACCTTCCTTTCTTCCCTTTATGGTTGCTTGTCATTTTTATTCTTTCCCCTATCCCCTCATCACTTTTAGACTTCAAATTGAAGCCATACTCAAAGTTTAATTTTTAAATAGTATGCAATAAATAACTTAAAATTTTAAAAATTTTAAAAGAACAAAATATAAGGGATATGTCTTATTATAGTTCTTTACAACAAATTATGCCCCCAAATATATAATGCCCTAAAATCAATGAAAATTATTAAAACAGATTAAACTGAAGACTCAAATTGAAACAAAACAGCATTGAGTTATATTTGAGACAGGCACAATTGGACTTAGCATTTTCTCATTATTAATTAATAGAAATGCATCTGCTATAGGAAATTTTATCAATAAACTGTATAAAGATTTTAATAGAGCTCTATTGACTATGTATTATTATTTTAATATTGCATACTTCTATAACTTGAGACATTTAAAG
This sequence comes from Muscardinus avellanarius, assembly GCF_963383645.1. Classification (NCBI taxonomy): domain Eukaryota; kingdom Metazoa; phylum Chordata; class Mammalia; order Rodentia; family Gliridae; genus Muscardinus; species Muscardinus avellanarius. Next base: position 169,386,448 of record NC_137786.1, on the reverse strand, counting down.
TGAAACTGTTTAGACATACCTTTACTCATAATTTGCAATATGAGATGATGGCCCAGGCATCAAGAAACAGTAATGATGATTTAAAAATCATAGTTTTACAAAAATTATTTTTATTAAAATACTTCCTAAAGATTCTCCAGCTAAACTTTTTATTCTTCCTTATTATTTATTTATTTATTTATTTATTGTACTAGTGTTTGAACATAGAGGTTATCTCAAATACTGAGATCACAGGTGTGCATCACACACTCATCAAAGCCTTCATTTTTGTGTCACTGTACCTTAGATTTTGTGAAAACAGAAACCTGATGTCATTAAGATAATAACTTACTATTACAATATAGTTAACAGTATGTTAACTATACTGTTAACTATATTTTCCAAACTTTGTTGCCGATATGATTTCAATTAGAGTCTTTCAATTAAAGCAATGGGAGGTGCTTCTGGGACACTGAGGAGGTCAAACAAAATCAGAAGCCCTATTCTTTTGTGAGGGTTATTAACTGGCCTGTGAGCACTGATAGATGAGAAAGAAAGGGCTTGTTGTTGGTTTGGATGCATCTTCCCGAGACCCACTTTGATAGTGTAGGCAATTGAGACCTCTATTTCCTGAACTTATAGATTTCCCAAGAATAGCCTTTCTGACCTTTGCCCTCTCCCTGTCTTCTGTCAATAATGTGAAGCTCTAACTCCTTATATTAGACATTCTTCTCTAAACAAATAGAATGGTTTCCTGACCAAACCATGACAAAGATCATAAATGATGTAGTAATGCAAGTTTATAAGGGTAAATAAAATTTAAGCCAAATGTTTCATGTCCTTAAAGCTGTGCTTCTGACTAGTAAAGAGGAGAGGCTAAGATATTAATGATGAACTCTCTTTGTCCCGCTATGACGTACTTTATGGTTCATTGTTATAGCCAGGAATTATACTGAAATAGCAATATCACCACACACACTGGGTGTGTGGGTGCTACAGTTTGTGTCCTTAAATGTCATGTGCTGGAAACTTAACCCCCAATTTTATGTGTTGATCAGAGGTAGGGTCTCTGGGATATAATAGGATTAGATGACATCATCAGGACAATGTCATCAGGGGCCTGAGAAGGAGAAGGAACGCCAAGTTGGCATACTTTCTCTGCTTTACAATGCGATTCCCTTTGCCATGATGTGCTGTAATAAAGTCCCAGAAGGTACTGCTGCTGTGCTCAGATTCTTTATCTTCGAGAGGTTTGAACTAAATAGACCTCTCTTCTATATAAATTCCCCAGTCTTGCATATTTTGTTATGACTATAGAAAAAAACAAGATGCAAGATTTTGAAAGAGTAAGATTTTCATAAAGAAAACTGAGTTCTTCAAAAATTGGATAAAGATTCCTATATTAGCAACTAGCCCTATAGATCTAAGTATATGATGACAAATTGGTCAATATGAGAGGGAGGGAGGGAGGGAGGGAGAGAGAGAAAGAGAGAGAGAGAGAGAGAGAGAGAGAGAGAGAGAGAGAGAGAGAGAGAGAGAGAAAGAGAATAAACATAGGAAATGTTACAAAATATACTATGGTTTTGAAGTTGGAAGGTGGTCAGAAGGAAGATATCAGTAATGTGTGTATGCATGTATGCACATACACATATACACTACCAAATCTGTCTGGAAAGTCACATTATTATAAATAATAAAGTTAACTAGCTATAAATATAGAAATAATAATAATTATGTGCTTGTTACCCATATCATAAAGTTATCAATCTACATTAGTTCCTAAATTCAATCTATTCAAAGGGTTTTGTTGTCACTGTATTTTTTGTTTTTACTTTATATTATGTGTCTCTATTTCTTCTTTGAATATACTTATGCATGCCAAAGGAAACAAAGCCTTGTTTTTACATTAATGTGCACAAATTGCAGTCCTTCACTCACTTTTTTTCCTCATCTCAAGACATCAGAGCATAAACATGTCAGAATAATGAGCTATGGCCCCCTCAGTTTTTAGGTGAGGGCAATGAGGTTCAGAAGAAGAAAAAAAATCAGTTTTAAAAACACCACTAGAAGTAACAGTACTTTTACAAAACTATGGGATATATACACAATGGAATTTTACTCAGCCATAAAGAAAAATACAATTATATCATTTACAAGGAAATGGATGGAACTGGAGGACATTATGCTAATTGAGATTAGTCACAAAAAATAAAATAAGAAACCAGGTGCTCTCCCTAATATATTAAAGCTAGGGAGAAAATGGGTCATAGGAGGAACTCTAGATGAAGGAGATTCTACAGATGAGCAAATAAGATGACCTATCTGAGGGGATGGGAAAGAAAAAGAGGGAAATTCTCCAATGCACATGATGTACTTCAACAAGCATATCAATGTACTAAGCCAAATATAAGGAGGGAGGAGGAGGGGAAGGGTGGGAACTGGGAAAGGGTTAAATGGGAGATGTGTGCATGTATGTCTCCACCATCTTGCATCCCATTAAGATCTATGAATACAATGCAACAACTAAAAAAATAACAGGACTTAGAGACACACTAGGGTCATTTGATTCTCAATTCACCATTTTTTGGGGGTATTTCAGCCTTTTTCTCAAAATAGATGACAATCCTGAAGTTGACATACAGAGGCAGAACTAATAAGAAGTAGAACTCAGTTTCATGGTCAGAAATACCACCCTTGAATATAATAAAATGCCACAAGCTGTGTCATTAACATTTGTTTACCTTGCATATGTGCATGCTAATATTGAGCTTCATGGATGGAGACAGTTTCATGTTTGTGCAGAAACCTTAACACCTAGTAAAATGCCTGGACATTGTAAGCATTAAAATTTTTGCAGAGCTTGTTGTAGATCTTACACTTAATGTCAGCTAATCTAATTACATATACTCTCCACTCTTCACTCTCCTTATCTGTGAAATAGGGGGTTTGATGGTATGATACTTAAGATCTTTGCCTGAGATCAAATATTTCATCACTCTAACTTGGAAACAAATCAGCAGTTTTATCAGTTACAGAGCAAGAAACTGGCATCTGTAATGCACAGTCAGCAGAACACAAAAAGTTCTGTTTCCAGAACTCATAGAGGCCTTTTTATTAGGTCTGAAAACAGCAGAGGCCTGCTTTCTTGTCAGGAATCAACTGATACCTAACTGCCATATTAGTGATAAGAATCATTTTTTATAGCTGGGCGTGGTGGTGCAAGCTTGTAATCGTAGCATTTGGGAGGCTGAGACAGGAGGATCTGGGTTTATGGACAGCCTTAGCTACTTAGTGAAGCCCTTTGCAACTCAGTGAGACTGTTTCAAAATAAAGAATAAAAAATAGGGCTGTGGGTAGAGCTTAGAGGTAGAATGCCTCTGAGTTCCATCCTAAGAACTGGGGAAAAAAATGTTTTTTTTTTTATAAGTTAGAGAATGACAAAGAGAAACAGACAAGAAACACAAAGCCAAATGTTTCTTGTATGTTTATGTGTGTCTGTGTGCTTGTGCACACATGCATGTATGTGTGTTTGTGTGTCTGTGTACAGTATTCCATCCAAATACAAGAATTTAGTAGAAGGGGTATACAGCTGTGAATGTCAGCTGACTAGATACAAAATCATTTATTTAAGCTTAATTAATTTGGTCATGTCCGTCTTTCTCTTGCATTCTACCTGCTATACCTCTAGCCCTTTTATTTTTATTTTAGGAAAAACTATAAGTGAGCAAATAATTGAGGGGAGTGAGAGGGGAGAAGAAGAAAATATCCATCCTAATGTACATAATATACATTCACAAACATATCAAAATCAATCACTAAGCCAAACATGAGAAGGAGGGATGGAGAAGGGAATGGGGTAGGAATTGTATAAGGGCTAATTGAGTGATGTGTGCATGTATTCCTCTAACATCTTGTATTCCATTAATATATATGACTACAATGCACCAAAACAAATTTTAAAAATAAACAAAAAGTCCTGGCTAAGTTAATGAAGGCCTCACTAAATTACAGAGGCTGGTCTTAAACTTGTCATCTTCCTGTCTCAGCCTCCCAAGTTCTGGTATTACAGGCACATGCCACCAGTAGGGTCTTTTTTATAAGGGGGATACTCATGTTCATGAGGGCTTGATTTAATGACCTAATTACTTCCCTAAGGCCCCACCCCTAATCATCATCTCACTGGGAGTTGGGGTGCAACATATGAATTCTGGGAATACAAAGATCTCTGCAACTTAATGACTCTGTATTAAAATAAAGAATAAAAATAGGACTGGGAGTGTAGCTCAGTGGTAGAAGGTCCCTAGGTCCCAACCCCAATGTCATGAAAAAAAGGGAAAATAATTTCAAAACTGGTATATATTAACTAAATTATATCACTAATAATTTTTCAAATGAATGGCACCAACACAACAATTACAAGGCAGACTTTGAAAGGGGATAAAGAACAAGATGCAACTATATCTTGTATATTAGAAGTCCATTTTAAATATAACACTCAGAATACTTAAAAGTAAAGATATGAATAAAGATATACCATAAGGACATTAATAAAAATAAAGGTGGCACAGGTATATATATTAACCACAGACAAAGCAGACTCAGAATACAGGAGATTATCAGGAATAATAATAAAGGAGCCAATTTTGCAAAAACACCTAACAGTCTGAAGGGTTTGTGTATGTCCAGAACAACAGAATGTTAAATTACTTAAGGTAAAATCCAATTGAACTGAAAGAAGAAATAGATTACTATGAGTTACATTAAAGCTTAGCACAATGAAATCAGAAACTTTCCCTATTTTACTCATTACCCTATCCCCAGACCATAAAAAATTTCACATGTTGTAGATTCATAAAAAACACTTTTTGTAAATACTGTAAATGGTCCCCTTTGAATAGATATGAGTTACAACCAAGATATTTACCTGAAAAGAATAATATTAATCGCTCCTGCACGGAGAATAGCATGAGGATAACGCATATCAAAAACAGTATAGAGAAGCTGGGCATGGTAAACCATGCTGGTAACCCCAGGACTGGGGAAACTGAGACAGAAAGATCACAGGTGTGATACAGCCTAGGCAACACAGAAAGACCTTTTTTCAAAATAAAAAATAAAATCAGGCTGGGGTATATCTCAGGGGTAGAATGTCTCTGGATTTAAATGTCAGTCACACACATACACAAACACACACACACAGAATATATAAAGAACATTAAAGAATGCATGACTTTGTTCTTCCTACCTATGCTTTGATTTCAGCTGGGTCAACATCCTGCCTTTTTCTTCCACTAGCAACAATTAAATACAGAAGACATAAATTATTAGGCTGACTGTGCTAAATTGGTGTCCACAACAGAATGAATCCCAGAATAGTACAGTATGACCAGACAGGCAGAGTGGTTGAATCTGGTATACCAATAGATTGCATTTGCTCTTTCTAATAAATAACTATTTGGGGGGTTTGTTTTGTTTTGTTTTTTGGTGGTACAGGGGTTCCTGGAAGCCCTTCTACCTCCGGGCTACACTCCCAGACCTATTTTATACTTTTTTGTTTTTGGAAACAGAGTCTCTTAAACCCGCTCGGCTGGCTTCGAACCCGCAGTATCCTCCTGTCTCCGCCTCCCAAGCACAGGGATTACAAGCGTGCGCCACCACGCCCGGCTAAATAACTGTTTTTAAAGTTATAGAAGAAGAATGAAAAATTGTAAATCTCATCATGCCCAGTTTTTATTTTGCTAACACTTCAAAATAAAATTTTTTCTTTGGTTATAGCAGGAGTTTGCAATTCAATAGAGGCATACTTTCACTCAGAAATATTAAAAACTAATAATAATTGAAATAAAGTTTTACAAGGCATCCATTTAAGGAATGAGACTTACATAAGTAGATTAGTTATCTCATTTTATATTTACCAATCATAACATCTTAAAAATTTCTACTGAATTAGTAAGTTTCATTTAATATTATCTTCTGAAAAGAGTGTCAGTTTCAATCGTAATGGGACCAATCTTAATGTAAAGAGTATTCTAAGCCCGGTTTCGTGGCACATGCTTGTAACCAGCATTCAGGAGGCGGAGCCTGGGGGACTGCAGTTCGGGACAGCCTCAGCTACTTAGAGAGACCCTTCAAAAATCAGGGAGACCACGTTTCCAAAAATAAAAAGACTAAACATTAGGACTGGGGTTATAGTTCAGAGGTGCAATGCCTCTCGGTTCCATGCCCATTACTGAAAAAAATGATTTATAAAAGCATTTTAAATGCCAGTTCCCCCGCTGGACGTGGTGGCGCACGCTTGTAATCCCAGCGTTTGGGAGGCTGAGACAGGAGGATCGCATGGGTTCAAAGCCAGCCTCAGCTACTTAGTGATGCTCTCAGAAACTTAGTGAGACCCTGTGTCCAAATAAAATATAAAAAAGGTCTGGGAGTATAGCCCGGAGGTAGAAAGCCTCTGGGTTCCACCCCCAGTACTATAAATAAATAAATAAATAAATAAATAAATAAATAAATAAATGCCAGTTCCCTATAAAGAAAAAATAGAATGTGTAATCTAATTAAATTGTGGATTACACTTTCAACGTGGAGATGCTCATGATATTAATGTGTAAACTAATCAAACACTTTATTTCTTACATAAAAAATAATATTTCTTGCCGGGTGTGGTGGTGCATGCTTGTAATGCCCGCGCTTGGGAGGCCGAAACGGGAGGATCGCGCTGGTTCAAAGCCAGCCGCGCTGGCATAAGAGACCCTGTTTCAAAAATATAAAATAGGTCTGGTATTGTAGCCCAGAGGTAGAAGGGCTTCCAGGAACCCCAGTACCACCAAAAATAAAAAAATTTAAAAAATATTTCTTATGTAAAATATTTCTTTCAAAATATAAAATAAAATTCTATGTTAATCATCCTATTAGTTCCATAAGTTAATTCCAAAATGACAAAATATTTTTTTACTTAAAATAAATACTTTCCTTGACATATTGTGTGTGTGTGTGTGTGTGTGTGTGTGTGTGTGTGTGTGTGTTACTGGAGATTAAATCCAGGAACATTCTACCTCTGAGCTACACCCAGAGGCCATACATAATAGGTATATAAATATATATATGTATATATATATATAATTTTCATATAAATATATTTGTATATTATGAATGCATGTTAATATATTGATATATACATGTAATATAAATATATAAATCTAATATACAAATATATATACATCATATAAATAGATACATTTATATATAAATATATTTATATATTTGCAATATATTTATATATAATATAATACTATATGTTGCAATTTGAAACAGGGTCTCACTAATTTTCTAAGGCTGGCCTCAAACCTGAAATCCTTCTGTATCAGCCTCTGAAATACTGGGATTACAGGTATGAGCCATCATGCCTGGCTGGCATGTATCTTTTAAGGGTCTTTAAAACCAGCACAGTATGGAACAGAAACTTAATCCTTTATAAACATACATTTTTACAGAATACCATTAAAAATGATTGACTTGGTACTTGAACAAACTATTAACTGAACAAAAAAATAGCCAACAGATTGAATTGTTCCCCTGTAGAGCAATGAATAATAATGGTTATTATAGCAATGCATGAAGCCATTTTTCTTTCCTTCAACATTTAAGACAATATGATTTCCCTTATTTCTCTGAAATATTGTCTATGTTCATCTCATATACTTCTTAAGTATCTAGTCAATGTGCTTTGTAAAAAAAAGGCTGTGATAAGGTTTCTGTACTAAGGGAGATGCAGGATGCCAGTACACAAAATTTATAAAATATACAAAATAAAATCAAATTGATATATTTATTTATTTATATATAATACAATATATTAACATTTATTGTATGTAGGACACACAGGGGGGTAGTGATTCTTTCCTACTATTCATGTTGTTAAAGTAAAAGAGAGAAGACAACAGTACTTAGTAGGAAACTGCATGTGAAAATATGACACTTAGAAAATAGTCAAACTTGACTCTGAATTTTAGAGTCTGGAACAGATTTTTAACAATATTATTAACCAAGTCATGGAATACCACAGGGAACCAGAAATCAACTAAAGTCATGGACAGAAGCATTTGTCTTTGACACACTCCTTGAGATTTAAGTAAGTGAAAGTCCCTGGTCTTTTCTGCCTGGGGCTCCTTCTACCCTCACTCTGTCTTCTCATTCATAGCCATCCCCTTACCCACTAAACTCAGGTAATGAAGTATACTTATACTATCTCATATACAATCTGTATATGAGAACCAATCACTATGTTATTGTTGAGAACAGGTTTAATTTGAATGGAAAGTAAGTACAAAAGTTTACTAGTTTGTCAACTGATTCAGAAGGAGATAAATGTATAAACCTTAATCTTTGCTTTTCTGATGGTTCAGTTTTTGTTGGGACAAACAATGGATTGGCCATAAATGTACCACAAAGATTTAGGTAATTAGCGAGTCAGAAGCTAGGGAGTAATCAGGATTAAAGAGGAACTTTAAACAATGGAGGAGAAATCCCAGTGGAGCAAGGGATGTGGTCTACAGGAGGGGAGAGAGAGAATTAATGAAAAACACTGCCATTGACAGTGCAAACATATGTTAAAACTCATGTATGGGGAGGGAGAGGAGAGAGGAACTAAGGGGAGCTCCCTAAGTGCTGTGCACAGGTATGCCACTACTGGTCTGAATTACATTATGATGTGAGGACATAAGACTATAATGCAACAATAAAAAAGAAATAAAGGGCTGAGATAAGATACACACAGCACTGGGTAACTGGAAAATGAAGTATATTGCAGGGATGTACCAATGTGGTCCACTGGGAAGATGTAAAAGCTGCGGTATAATTGAGAACTGGCTGAACCTTTGAATAGGTTTACCAGTCTTTCCAGATTACTTGGCAGAAACTGGAAACCTTAAAATCTTGAACTGTTTTAAAACAGAACTTCTGCTCAAGACATTGGCTTACCATGAAGTTATGCAGACACATGGGTAAGCCATAGGATATCAGACTATAAAATAAAAGTAAAAAAAGAATAATAACTGTGTAGATATGAACAGCCAGAAAAGAATATGCAGTTAAAGTCCAGACAATGTTTAAGAGACAAATAAGAATAAATAGAATTTTGAAAAGTTGAAGTGTCCAGAGTTACTACAGCACATCTGATCAATAACTGGTTTTCAACTCAAAATTAGAAAACATGCAAAAAGCAAAATGAAGACAAAAAGCAGGAAAGTGTATCCTATATTCAGGAAAAATAAGCAATCAATATAAATTGTGGATGGGCTCAGTGTATGGATGGATTCAGCAGACAAAGTCTTCTTAGTAGATGCTATAAAGTATATTCAAAGTAAAACAGGAAATATAGCAGATATTAATGTCAATTGATAAATATGTAAATTATAAAAGGCATGTGAATTTTAGGTTAAGTATAACATTCAACATAAAAATTTTATTTCATGAGTTAGCCAGAAGACCTTTAATGGCAGAAGAAAAACAGTCTGCCAACTTAAAAGTTCAGTAGAAATTATCCTGTCTGGAGGACAGAGAGAAAAAGAATATTGTACAGAATCACCCACTTCCAAGGACAGAACAAGATGGTGGCTGAGGAAGAACCACTGACAATCTTTCCAGACAGATTCACCAAAATTGAATAGCTAATCATTCACCAAACTACCGGCACAAGAGCTATAGAAGTGGAAATCAGGCGAGAGATTATAATATCTGTGTTGTTTGTTTGTTGTTATTGTTGTTGTTGATTTTGTATTGGGGACTGAACCCTGGTTCCCTCTACCACTGAGCTACAACCTCAGCCCCTTTTTTGATTTATTTTGAAACAGGGTATCACTAAGTTCTTAGAAACTTTTGATCCTCCTGGCTCAGCCTCCCAATTACTGAGATTACAGTTATATGTCATTGTACACTACCTATAGTGACTCCTTTTATTAAAACAAAATGAAAGCACTTGGGAGGCGGAGATAGAAGGATGGCGCTGGTTCCAAGCCAGCCAAGCGGGCTTAAGAGACCCTGTTTCCAAAAATAAAATAGGTCTGGGAGTGTAGCCCGGAGGTAGAAGGGCTTCCAGGAACCCCAGTACCACCAAAAAAAAAGAAAGAAAAAGAAAGAAAGAAAGAAAGAAAGAAAGAAAGAAAGAAAGAAAGAAAGAAAGAAAGAAAGAAAGGAAGAAAGAAAGAGGAAAGAATCAAGAAAGAAAGCAAAAAGAAAAGAGTTATTTATGTAATATCCCTTCCCCAACTCCAAGCCAACACAAAAGTACCTTCCTTTTAAGACAGGGAGAAATTATTAAATCCAGTCTTTGGACTTAAAACTCAGTACCAGCACTGCCTTCGTGAAATCTTTAAATACCTCCCAATTATTTAAAATGCTACTATGGAGCCAGGCATGGTGGTGCATGCTTGTAATTCCAGAATTTGAGAGGTTGAGACAGAAGGATCACGGTTTGCAGACAGCCTCAGCTACTCATTGAGGCCCTGTTTCAAAATAAAGAATAAAAAATGGGGCTGGGGGTGTAGCTTAGAGGTAGAATACCCCTGGGTTCCATCCCTAGTGCTGCAAAAAGAAAAAAAAAATCCACTATTGCACAAAAACAAAAACCAATGATATTGATAGAAAAGAAAACAAATAAGTAAAAGTCTATACCAGGACCAAGCGAGATTTCTTTTCTAGAAATGTAAAGTTGTTATAGCACCAGAAAAAAATAATAATAAAGAGCAATATAATGCATCACTAAATACTAAAAAAGGAAAACAATTACTATGTATCATATTCATGAAATAATGAAGAGAATATTCATCTCAGTAGATTCAGGAAATGTACTTTTAAAAATTCAATACCTGTTGATGGTGAAAACTCTATATAAACCCAAAATAGGAAAATATCATCTGCCAAGTAAAAGGCATTTGTGAAACACTTGCAGCTACTATTATACCCAATTTGTGAACAACTAAATATTTTAGCCCTAAAAATCAAGGCAAAGATATACATTCTCACCACTACTATTCAATATTTTCCTAGATTTCCTTAATATTAAAAAAGCCAGTCAATATATCCACTAATCAAAACACTGAGATTTAAAAGAACAAGTAAAATTTAATTAATTAATAAATTAATTATTTTATATGCAAAATTAAAGGAATCTTTCAAAAACATACAATAACTAATGAGCAAGCTTAGCAACATCATAAGATATATGTCCTATTTTAAAACATCAACATTATTTAATATACTACTACCAAAAAGTTCCAAAAATTAACTTAATTAAAATATAATCAAAGTACTTAAATTTAGCAAAATAAATGAAGGATCTGTACATTAACATTTTTAAAAACATTGCTTAGAAAATTTTAAAAGAGCATTAAAAAGTGGAGCAAAATACTATGTGTGAGAATTGTACATTATAATTTAACTTAACATTTGTCTCCAAATAGAAATATAGATTCAATGTAATCCCTGGTAAAAATCCAGTGACATTTTTGTTTAATGATAAGCTCTTACTAAAATTTGTATGTCAAAGGTAAAACCATCATATATAAAACAATCATATAAGCTGGGCATGGTGGTGCAGGCTTGTAATTCCAGCATTTGGGAGGCTGAGACTGGAGGATCTTGGTTCAAGAACAGCCTCAGGTACTTAGTGAGGCCCTTTGCAACTCAGTGAGACCCAGTTTCAAAATAAAGAATAAGCTGGGCTGGTGGCACACACTTGTAATCCCTGCACTTGGGAGGCTGAGACAGGAGGATCACATAGGTCCCAAAGCCAGCCTCAGCTACTTAGTGAGGCTCTCAGTAACTTAGTGAGACCCTGTTTCCAAATAAAATATAAAAAAATAGGTCTGGGAGTATAGCCAAGAGGTAGAAAGCCTCTGGGTTTCACCCTCAGTACCACCAAAAAGAAAAGAAAAGAGAATGAAAAATAGGGCTGGGGTTGTAGCTTGGAGGTAGAATGTCCCTGGGTTCCATCTCCAGTACTGCAAAAAGTAAAAAAAATCATATATATACATACATATATATGCATACATATTTATGATTAGAAAGCTTACATATGTATGGCTAGACGGATACACTGCTTTCAAAAGACAATATCATTAATTAAAGCCTCATACATTATAGAAAATTAACTCAATTGGATCTTAGGCTTAAATACAAAATATTAAAAATTGTATAAGAAAATATGTAAATATTTCTATCATATAAATTTAGATGAAGAAGTTTTAGATTACACTGAAAGCAATACCATAAAAGAAATACCAATAAATTGTACTTTATCCAAATTAGAATATGTGCTATATACTCATCTCCCTCAGGTAGCATAAATGAAAGAAAGAACAAGTCATAGACTGGCAGAATTTTTTTGTAAATCACGTAATTAATCATCAAAGAAATTGTATACAGAAAAATACGAAGATATCTGTAAACTCAAACATAATAAAACACAATTCAATTAGAAAATTGGCAAAATATTTAAATGGACATCTTGCTAGAAAAGATAGCAAATAAACACATGAAAATATGATCAACATCATTAGATACTAAAGAAATGCCAGTTAAGCCTTCAATGAGTTGCTACTACATCTGCATTACAATCTCTGCAATGACAATTCTTCCTTAGAGCTAATGAGGATATGGAGAAAACTAAATTTCTTATATGCTTTTGATGGGTATGCAAATTCTAACAGCCATTGTCAAAAATAGTCTGGCTGTTTCCAATGAAGTCAAATATGCATTAATTACATAACCCAATAATTTACTTTTGTGAATCTGGTGGTTACCCCAGAGTAAAGGATAGAAAACTTTTTCTATAAGCATGAGACAGAAAATATCTTCTTTATTCTGAGCTGAATACCATTTCTGTCAAACATTCTTCTTTATTTTATTAACTATTCAAAAACGTAGAAAAACATTTTATACTGGTGTGAATATATTCTTTCATTTAATATTCTAGAAGCAGAATTGGTAAATCACACACGTTTAATTTTAAAAAGGTAAGTTTATTTTAAATAGTCATTCTATCTTATATTCCTATCAATAAGTAATGTATGAATTTTTGAGAACTCATAGGTCTGGGAGTGTAGCACAGAGGTAGCAGGGTTTCCAGGAACCCCAGTACCACCAAAAAAGATTAAATTGAATTAAATTAAAAAATGACAAAAAAAAAAGAAAGAAAGAATAAAATATAGGGCTGTGGGTGTAACTCAGAGGTAGAATGCCCCTGGGTTCCATCCCTAGTACCAAAAAAAAAAAAAAAAAGTGCATATGAATCTTCTGAGAGTCAAATAAAACCTGAGATTATAGTATTTTACCAGCCTCAATCCTTTTATTTTATTATCATCTATGGTTGTGTACATGTTATATTTTAAAAAGATAAGTGTGGCATAAAGGTACTCTCCATACTATTTTTGCAAATTTTTTTTTATACTGAAGGTTGAACCAAGTAGTGTTCTATCTCTGAGCTACACCCCTAGCCCTGCTCTATTTTTTAGTTTTTTTAAAACTATTTTATACATTTATTGATGCATGATAGTTTTTCATCATAAAGCACTAATGATAGTGACATACATGCACACAACACTTTGTGAGCTTTCCCCTGGCTCCCTCCCCCATACCCTTTCTCCATATAGGATATTGCACTGGGCATTGATATTCCCACATATATACAACTTCACAAGTTATTCTGTGAAATTATTTTTTATTTTAAAACAGAGTGTCACTAAGTTCTTAAGGCTGATCTTAAACCTATGATCCTCCTGTCCTGTATAGAACAGGATTACAGGCCTGTATCACCATGTCAGATTTTTTTTTTTTTTTGCAATTTCTACCTGAGCCTCCAAATTATTTCAAAATGAAAAGCCATGTAAAATGAAAATAATGAGATTACATTATTCACTCTCTAGAATATTTCTAATCAAGCATAATGAGAATGTCAAGTATTAGGAAAGACTAAAAGAAATAAAATGTCCTCAGACATTACATATATTTCTGATGAAAGGTTTAAAATAGGACAAGTATGTTTTTCTTCTCATATGTGGAAGCTAAAGAGAAATTATAGGAAACAAAAGAGAATTTAGACAAGTGAGGAAAAAGATAGGTAGTATAGTAGAAGTAGACTGGGAGAGGGAGGGGATGGAAAAAATGAGGCTTGATGAATAAAAAAGTCCAAACAATATTATGACCATCTCTGAGGGTATCACTACCAAACTCATTAGCATATACATATATGGGGGATGGAATAGAATCTGGACATAATCCCACAAAATGCTGTGTGCATGTATGTTTGTATCACTTTGAACCTCCCTGTGATGTATAATTATGATGCACCAATAAGAATTTTTTTTTAAATATGAGACAGGTACGTTTGAATACATCAGGCATTTTCTTAAATACACATATTTGCCACATGACCTATCCACTTCCAGATATTTACTCAAAATAAGCAAAGACATATATTCACCCAAAGAATATGCATAATGCACATGAATAAACATAGAACCCAAAAATATGACAAAAAGCAGGAGGGCTGTGTCATGGCTTGGATCTGAATTGTCCTCCAAGGGCTCATGTATTGAAGGCTGGACCTCAATCTAGCAAGGTTCAGAGGTGGGGCTCTAGGGAAGTGATTGTATCATAAGGGCTATGATTTCACTGGTAGACTGATAATTTGATTAAACTGTTGGGAGATGTTATAAATCACAGGAAGTAGGACCTAGTAGAAGAGACTGGGTCCTTGGGGTCAAGTCCCAGGGGACCATATCTTGTCACAGGATTCATTCTCATTCTCATAGTGGCCATGAGCATACCAGCTCTCCTCCACCAGGATCTTCTGCCAAGATGTTCTGTCTTAGTTCAGGCCCAGAACATTAGTCAGCTAACCATGGACTGGACCTCTGAAACCTTGAGCCAAAATTAATCTTTATTCCCCTAAGTTTTCTTTACGTATCTGGTATCTGTCACAGCAATACAAAGCTGACTAATGCAGGCTGGTTTTCAACTTAAAAACCCAATTACCTGGGTGACAGCTATCTCTTCTCCTTGTTTTTTTGTTTTGTTTTGTTTTGTTTTTGTTTTTGTTTTTGTTTTCGGTATTGGGAATGGAACCCAGGAGCATTCTACCTCCAAGCTACACTCTTAGCCCTATTTTTTGTTTATTTGGAAATAGGGTCTCACTGAGTTGCAAAAGGCCTCACTAAGTAATAGCTGAGGTTGTCCTCGAACCACAATCCTCTGTCTCAGCCTCCCAAATGCTGGGATTACAAGCGTGAAACACCACACCTGGCTCCTTTGTCTTTTTTTTAAAGTTTCTTGTCTTTGTCTTGATGGTTAATCTTTCTTTGTATTAATCAAGATCCATGGATGCAAGTACTAGAAATCCAACTGCAATTAAATTGGGCCTAGAACAACAAAAATTAGTTTTCTTTAGGATTAGTCTTGCCCCTGATACATACCTCTCAGTCATTAATTACAGCAGCTGAACCCAGTCAAAAATAATGCAAACTGTAGAATGTTGAGTGTTTTTGTCCTCAGTTTACATATAAGAAAACCAAGACCAGAAATGGACTTAAAATGATTTGACTAGACCACCTGCTAAATTTCCAATGTTATCCAGGTACAAACCATGGCCAGGAGAGCTATAGGACCTTCCAGCTCAGGCAACTTTGATCTTCCCACCAATCCCAGGCAGATCCTAATAGTACTCAACTAGAATCAAAGCTGATTCCAGCTCATTCATGTAGCTCTCACCTATCTACCCTGTACTACAACAAAAATATACATTTAATCAACATTATTCATGATTATCACAGTCTGTCCAAGCATTATATATCTACCGATAGAAGAACTAGACAACCACATTTCTATTGTCTAGGGGGTCAACATAAATTATGACAGGATAAAATGTCAAAATTTAAATGTACAAAAAGGAAGCATTCTAATTTGCAATTTCTTCATCTAAAATATTATGATGCATCAGCACACCCATAATTGGTTTGACATTGAATTTCATAACACAAAGCATCTGGGCTCACTCCCATGGTGACCAATGAGAGTGATTTCAGAAGCTGGGACAAATTATCCTCTCTAAGAACAACAACAGCTGTCTCTGTGATCTATAAATGTGTCTTCCCCTTTAGCCTAGGAGAATATTCATGTCTCAGAAAAGTAGAGACAGGACATTATGGGAGTATGGCCCTGGTGGAAAACCAACTGTTCCCCATTTATCTTGTTGGTGGCCGATGAGCCTTTCTTCACCATACAGCTGTTCCTTCCCATCCTCTGATTAGACACACCTGCCTGCTCTACACGTGCCTGATCATTTGATACATTCATCAGTATGTGAAAAGTTCCTTTCCACATTATTTTTCTGTAACCTAAAGGGTAAATCTTTTTCTGACACTCAGTATCTGGAGACAAACACATTGATAACTGAGGTATGCATCAAGGGGATAAAAAAGGCCCTACACCTAGATCTCCTGCTAGTCCAATGTGTAGCCTAAGACTAAAAGCTTGAAACTGGGGGGTTGTCCAGGTGATCTTCCAACTATAAATCTAACTCCATTCCTTCTTCCTATTATTTTTTTCTTGCAATACCAGGTATTGAACCCAGTGGCTTTCTGTCTCTGATCTGTTATTCTAGCCCTTTTTATTTTTATTGAAACAGGGTCTCATTAAGTTGCTGAGGATCTAGAAAAGTTGATGAGACTTGTCCGGAACCAGTTTTTCTCCTGTCCCAGCCTCCCAAGTATTAAGATTACAGGCATGTACCACCATGCCAGGCTTCTTCCCCTTAATTTTATACCAATAGGAAACAATGTAGCAATAAGAAGATATATCTAGAACCATACACATTATATTTAAAAATGACAAAAACAGTCTTGCCATATAAATATATTTTAAATATGACTCTAAATCAAATTTCTCATGAAAAATTAAAAATAGTTTTTAAATTGCTTATGATGGTTATGACATTATATTTTATAAACCCATAAATATACCATAAAATATTTTTCTAAAACTATGAGCTTTTCAGGCCACTACACTTTCCATATTTTTGCTAAACATGACAAAACAATAGTAATTTAACCTCTGCTGCTACTTTTCCAGCATTGAGATGGTTATTTTTATGAATAAGAAACAACTATTAATCATTTTCTTTCCTCTTCTTGAACTTACCTGCGAAAGATTGAATTACTAAAAACAAATAAGACTGAAAATCCTCCTCCTAGCCCACTAGACTTTCAACTCATCAACTCTGTAGTTTTAGTCACTTTAAATGAATAAACATGATAAAATTACTGGCTTATTTCACTTCTATGTGAACTGGACATGGAACTCAAGATATATTGTAAAGTTAAAATTTAATATAAAATATTACAGAAAGTAGTAATTAAACATTTTATCCCCCCCCAAAGTTTTTGCCATTAGCTTGTTGAGGTAAATTCACATACATCAAAATTCTCATTAAAATTGACATAATTTTGTATGTGATTTGATAAATTTAGCCAAGTGTATACAATAACCCTGACCACAATGAAGTCAAAGCTGATTTCCATTTACATCACCCCCAATTTTTTTCTTGTAGCTCTTTATTGTCATTTCCCTCCCTTTATAAGAAAACCTTGGAAATCACTGAATTTTTTTCTCTACAACTCTAATGTCTAAATGTTCACATAAATGAAATTTATTAAATGTATAGCACGAAGATTCTTAATTTTTAAAAATATTTTACATATACCAGTAGTTCACCAATTTTATAGATAAGTAGTAGTTCATTTATGGATATAACACAGATTATACATTCACCATTTAATGAACATTTTGATTATTTTTCACTTTGGGAATATTATTAATAAAGTTTCTATAAACCATACAAATGTTTATTAAGATATGTTTTTATCTTCAGTAAATAAGTATGAGTTTTATTATTTGGTTATATTTTGGTAGATATCAAAGGCTAGGAAGAGTAGGAAAGAATGGAGAAAGGTTGATCAATGGTTACTAGGTAAGTTACAGTAAGACCAGGGTAAACTTTGGGTATACTATTGCATATTAGGGTAACTACACACACACTTCCTGTTACTGGAGATTAAATGGAAAGGCATTCTATCTCCAAAATACCTCCCCAGCCCTTTTAATTTATTTTCTAAAAGTAAGTCTCGCTAAGTTTCCGAGAGTCTTGCTAACTTACTAAAGCTGCTCTAGAACCTTAGACCATTCTGTCTCAACCTCTCAAGTAATGTGATTATTGATATGCATTACCATACCAGCTGAGAGAAATATTTTAAATTGATATAAACATTACTCAATGTATACATACATTAAAACATCATATGGTACTCTATTAGTACGTAAACATTTTGTATGCACCAATTAAAAATCAATTTAAAGCCGGGTGTGGTGGCGCACGCTTGTAATCCCCGCGCTTGGGAGGCAGAGACAGGAGGATCGCGCAGGTTCGAAGCCAGCCGCGCTGGCGTAAGAGACCCTGTTTCAAAAATATAAAATAGGTCTGGGAGTGGAGCCCGGAGTTAGAAGGGCTTCCAGGAACCCCAGTACCAAAAAAAAAAAAAAAAAAAAAAAATCAATTTAAATGAAGAAAAGGATAAAAAGGTGAAAGATAATTACATAAATAAAATAAAACATTTCCATGACTGATATATATTAAGTATTTTTCTATTCTCAGATTATGAAGGAGTCTGTCTTCAATGAAGCATATGTGTACCCAGTTCTAAACGAAATTAGTGTTATTAACAAATAAAAAATTTTGACAAAAAAGTTAAAAAATGACTGTTAAACAAGGAGGGATAAAAAGAGTTTGCCATAGTCAGGTCTCTTTACACATGTGAGAGACTATTCTGGTGATTTCTGTGACAAAATAGCAATAAATCTGCTGTATATATCAAGCTGAAATTTTATATCAATTCTTATTAGTCCCAATAAACTGACAGCTCATCCCTAATCTTGACATTGGCCCATTTCAATTGTTTCAGAGAGTGGAGCTACCAGGGGGAAGTGCAGAAAACAGCCAGAGCTACAGATGCTCCTAGTGAAAAATGTAAGAAACAAAGTACTTTTGGGTTTTGTCTTCATTTGTCCCAGTTATTGGGATTACAGATGTGCACCACCATAACCAGCTCAGTGTTACTTTTGTGTGCCTTACTTTCCAAGCTTTCCACTTATTTTATTACATATTTACCCACTGTATTTCACCTAAGTTTCAGTTTTGATTATGCCACTTTTACTAAGTGATAAGCCATCTTTGGTGGATTTTTTTTATCCTACTAGAAGTGAGTTTGACATTCATATCAGGGTCTAAATGGAAAAAACAATTTGGTGCTTTATTTCCTTTTATCCTTTCACTCAATACTCAGCAAAAATTGTATGTGAATCACTTATTGGTATCTCAATATTTAATTTATATGTACTAAAATACGAAATTTCATGTCAAATAGACCTTATTACTTGTTTAATCCTATGCAAATTGTTAGCATCCATGAGAGTCTATTTTCTTTTTTATTGTGAAAAAATTATAGTGATTACCAGACACTTTTGGAAGAAATAATGTTTCTATCAGTAAACAAATGGCAAAAGTTAGCACTGACGTCAATGATGGTGATTGTGATAATGCGTGTCATTTGTTTTAATAACTTTCAATGTTTCACTCTTTTCCAACAATAGAAAAGCCCAATTTATCCTCTAATACATGTTTACCTTTTCTTTTATTGGTGCTCACTTAGCTATAATTTTGCATATGAATCTTTCAAATTCTTACCACAGTACTTTTTGCATAACAGTTGTGATTTTTTTCTTGTTGTTTTCTGCCCTTTTACTAAATTTATAAAGCATTTACACTATACTAGACACTGCTGGGTACAGATATTACAAAAAACCAAAAACAACGAAATACACTAAGACATAGTGGAAATAAAATAATATAGAAAGGATATAAACTTTGTCTTTTATTCAGACCCTCAAAAGATATTAGTCTATCCTTTTTTTTTTTTTTTTTTTTTTTTTTGGTGGTACTGGGGTTCCTGGAAGCCCTTCTACCTCCGGGATCCACTCCCAGACCTATTTTATATTTTTGAAACAGAGTCTCTTACACCAGCGCGGCTGGCTTCGAACCTGCACGATCCTCCTGTCTCTGCCTCCCAAGCGCGGGGATTACAAGCGTGCGCCACCGCGCCCGGCTAGTCTATCCTCTTTTAACCAAACACAATATTATTTGTAGGACTCAGAATAATAGAATATATAGGGAATATATTTTCAGAAATTGACGAACTAGTCCTATGGGGATTCAAGTAACGATTAATAGCCAGAAACAAATAAACCAAAAAACAAACTTCTTTAATTATTTCGAGTTTCCAATTTCAAAACTTACTAGAAATCTATAGTAAGGACAGATACATATATTAATGAGTAATTGGGAGCCCAGAAGTAAAACATATTAATGGTCAATTGATTTTGACTAAAGGAGTTATATGGGAAAATATTCTTTCAACAAAGGTCTCTGGAACAACTGCTTATCTACATTGCACAGGAATGAAGTTAGACTTTACCTCACACTCTACACAAAAAAGTAACTCAAATAAATCATGGACTTAGAGAAACAAAATGATACAGTTCTTAAAAGAAACCATGGGAGCTTGTCTTGTGACCTGGAGACACTATAAAAAAATCATATAATCTTGACACATATCAATTTAATATTTATTTTTATTATCAAATTGTAGAGCCTTTGACAATGGATTTGCCCTATTTTTCTTGCTAAAATGATAAAATATTAGAGTTATAATAGTAATAGACATAAGTGATAGTTAATCTTTCCTAAAAATAAAAGCTAATGTGTGTGTGTGTATGTGTGATATAATCATGATTGAAACCAGGGTCAATCTACACTGGGCTACATCCTGAGTCCCTTCCACTTTATTTTGAGACAGGATTGTATTAAGTTGCCCAGGCTGGCCTCAAACTCGAAATCCTCCTGATTCAGCCTCTTGAGTTGTCGGGATTGTAGGTGTGTGCCATTGCACCCGGCAAAGTTAAATTTATCTAAAAATACAAACTATTTCTGGTAAAGCAAGATAATTTCAGTAAATTCTATCTGTATAATATACTGTATGCTTAATATATTATCAATAATATAAATCAAGTGTGCTGAAATTTAATTTTCACAAACATATCAAAGTCAATCACTAAGCCAAACATGAAAAGGAAGAAGGGAGGAGGGAACAGGGTGCAAAATGGGGAAAGGGTAAATAAGTGATGTGTGTATGCATGAATCTACCATCTTGTACCCCTTTAAGATGTATGACTACAATGCATCAATCAAAAAAAAATATATACCCCTATTTTTCTATTTAAGATATAGTTGAAATTCAAGGAGAATGGATGCTTTACACATTAATGTCTTTGAACCTGACCATAATCTCAATCTAGTATGATAGTAGACATCCAAAATATATGTCTTCCTGGCATGGTGACACACACTTGTAATCCCAGCACTGGGGAGGCTGAGCCAGGAGGATTGCAGTTCACAGACAGCCTCAGCTACTTAGTGAGGCCCTCTGCAACACAGTGAGACCCTGTTTCAAAATAAAGAATAAAAATACCCAGGAGTAGTAGAGCTGGATCATATGGTGGATCTACAGTTTTCTAAGAAATCTCCACACTGATCTCCATAGTGCTGAACTACTTTGCACTCCCACCAACAGTGTAAAAGAGTTCCTCTTTCCCCACATCCTCACCAACATTTGTTGTTATTTGATTTCTTTATGCTTGCCACTCTGATAGGGGTTAGATGGAATCTCAGCGTAGTTTTGATTTGCATCTCCCTGATGGCTAATGATGTAGAACATCTTTTCATGTATCTATTGGCCATTTGTATCTCTTCTTTTGTGAAGTCTCTATTCAGTTCAGTTGTCCATTTCTTGATTGGATTATTTGTTTTGGTAGTGTAGAGTCTTATGAGCTTTTTGTGTATTCTGGATATTAGCCCTCTATTGGCATGGTGGCTGGTAAAGATCTTCTCCCATTCTGTAAGCTTCCTCTTTAGATTCTTGGTGGTTTCCTTTGATGAGAAGAAACATTTTAGTTTGATGCGATCCCACTTGTTAATTATTGCTTCAATTCCTATGCTTTGGAGGTCTTGTTGAGAAAGTTACTGCCTGTGCGAATATGTTGTAGTGCTGAGCCTGTGCCCTCCTTTAATAACTTCACAATCTCTGGTCTAATTTCTAAGTCTTTGATACATTTCAAGTTGATTCCTGTTCATGGTGAGAGGTAAGGATTTAGATCCATCTTTCTACAAATGAATAGCCAGTTCTCCCAGCACCATTTGATGAAAATGCTGTCTTTTCTCCAGTGTATAAGTTTGGCCCCTTTGTCAAAGATTAATTGACCATAGGTATGTGGGTTTATTTCTGGGATGAAATCAGAGAACTACAGTAACATATGAACACCTATGTTCATAGCAGCACAATTCGTAATAGCAAATACATGGAACCAACCCAGGTCTCCATCAATAGATGAATGGATTGCAAAATTATGGGAAATACACACAATAGAATTCTACTCAGCTATAAAGAAAAAGAAAATCATGCCATTTGCAAAAAGATGGAAAAATATGGAAAACATTATGTTAAGTGAGATCAGCCAAGCACAGAAATAGAAGGGTCATATGTTTTCTCTAATATGCCCAAAATAGGGAGCATTAGGAATACCAGAGGGACTCCAGATAATGGAGGGGAAATCTCAGCAAAACTAGAATGGAAAGATAGGAGAGGAAGAAGGCTGAGGTTCATTAATGGAGGAGCTACATCTGAGTATGTGTAAAAGTATGAATATATCATGGTTAATCTGGACACTCATTTTTGGTAATGGGGTGCAAAAAAACTGTGGGTGGGGAGAGGGCACCAAGCACAGTCTAAATGTATATCATTTTCAGTATATTCCACTTATAAATAAAAGCAAAAAAAAAGAAAAAAAGAAAGAAAAAAAGAAAGAATAAAAAATAGAGCTAGGGGTCTAGCTCAGAGGTATAATAGCCCTGAGTTCCATCTCCAGTATCTCCACACACACAAATAATGCATCCATCTGATGTGAAACCTTGCTACTTTGTTCTGTAGCATGTTGTTGATAAGAAAGTTCACACTTATACTTCTGCCTTCTGATATTCAACTTTGAAGATAAGCTTTCTAAGGAAAATATTACCTCATTTATTAGGCTTTTCTATTTTTTGTGTGGTCCTGGGGTTTGAACCCAGCGACATTCTATATCTGATTTACAGCCCACATCCTAGTCATTTTTATATTTTATTTGGAAACAGGATCTTACTAAGTTGCTAATCGCCTTAGTAAGTTGCTGAGGCTGGTTTTGAACCTGAGATCCTCTTGTCTTAGTCTCCTAAATAGTGGAATTATAGGTGTGGATCACTATGTCTGCCTTTTCAGTATTTTAAATATACTGAGAGTAAATGCCAGAACATTTTAAACTCTAAATTTGCATTGTCTACAATGAAAATGTACAGTCTACAATGATCTCTCTCTCTCTCTCTCTCTCTCTCTCTCTCTCTCTCTCTCTCTCCTTATTTAAAGAGATTAGAGGGAAACCAGAACCAGAGCAGAGCCTGAATATCATCAAGCTCATGCTCTTTGATAATGCAGTATCATGAAAGCCAAGAGAAAACAAAAAGTATAAAATTAATTGTGCTAAATTCAGTTTATAGAAATACAAACAGGAATAAAACCTATTAGAGAGCCAGTGAATTTGATAATGAGGTTATTAGTGTCTTAGAGATAAATCAATGGAAGGGAAGAAATGAGGATAATCCAGTGAACAGTGCAGATGTGGAGGTAATTACTAGAGACTTTGCTTTCAGCAGTGTAAAAGAAAGAAGCAAAGATGTGACTCATTTATTTAGTCAGTAACAAAACTTAAATTATTAAGATTTCTTTTCTCAGGAAGCTTGGCAATTCTTATTTGGAAGAGTGATATAACTTAGTGAGCAACTGAGTTCTCTGACAGAAGTTCATCTTTACTCTGCAAAAAAGTGAAGGAGGGATTGGATGTTGGTGAGGATCACGGAGTCAAAATTTAGTAGCAGAATAGTTTTATTAAAGATGATCCTCAAGTCAAGTTTTAAATGATAAATCTGCTATTGATTTTTTTTTTTGTGGTACTGGGGTTCTTGGAAGCCCTTCTACCCCCGGGCTACACTCCCAGACCTATTTTTTATATTTTTATTTGGAAACAGGGTCTCTTAAACCAGCGCGGCTGGCTTCGAACCTGCGCGATCCTCCTGTCTCTGCCTCCCAAGCGCGAAGATTACAAGCATGCGCCACCATGCCTGGCTCTGCTATTGTTTTGTAGATAGAGAAGTTTTTCCTTAAAGAAGTTATAAGTGTGGTAAGTCATAATGATATGTAAATGGTACAATTTGTCAGGGACTGAGAATGAGATAAGTGATAGTCATCTTTTTATTTTTTTATCTTTATATTTTATATTGTTTTGTTTGATATTTAAATATTAGACAAAGATATATACAGATAAAATGAGAGGACTTATGTTGTTATAATTACCAAACTCTAATTTTGTTTAAATATATTCCACCCGAATATTTTAAGTTCCATATGACCAGGAGTGGCTATTGTTATATCTCTAGTTACAAAATCTTGCACAGGCCTTGGCACATAGTGGGGATACAGATTAAAAACTTGTTTAAATTCACTTCTGATCTTATAAGTAAATAGATAAGATGGCACCTTAGAAAAAGGCAAGCAAGGAGAATATATTGAGACAACCTCAGCTTCACCAAGCTTATGTCTTTTGAAAACACATGGCACACATCTTTAGTTTGCACAACCTTCCAAAATTGCCACGGCAATTAGCCTATTTCATCCTTAATGATTAAAATTTTGTGTTATTTTCTTCAAATGATCACAACTAGAGAAGTTTTTCTACTGTAATTTGGTCTATTTCAGAGTGACTAACCACTAATCTATGACTAGTAGTAGGACCTGCAAGGTTGTTCTAAACAGCTTTGAACCAAAATATAAACAGAAATTTTAGTCTGCCCCACTAATCTTTCCAAAACTTGAGGAAAGTTATATAATATCCTAATTTATTTGATATTCTAAAAATACTGCTATGAGCAATTCTATATTAATGAACATTCGAAAATCTCTAAGTGACAATACATAAAAAATTCATTGAATATTAAAAATACAAAGGATTGCACAGTATATTGAGGTGTTGTTCACATTATGTTGTCATATAGTTGTTCATATGTTGCTGTAATATTTTCTTGTAATATGCTGTGATATAGTGAGCAAATCAAAGACTCTCCATGCATAACTAAGATTCAGTCCCATTTTTACCAATTTAGGAGTGAGCAAGTCTCAGCTTTCTCATCTATAGTGTGAATGTGTCTCTAATTTTCTGTACCTCTGAAAATAAAGGTAGAAAGGTGGATTTAATGCTAAACATAATACCTATATTGGAGTAGTAACATTTTATTTTCCTATATTGGGTGCATTATAATTTTACATCATAATGGGGTATAAAATGTTAGAATATTACATACACACAACTCTTGTTGAATTTCTTCCATTTCTAACACCTTTCATGCAGCAAAAGGAAATCAGACATGGAAGGGTCATTTACCTGATTATATGGCCATTGAGTAAGTGAGAGAGCTAGGAGTAGAACTGTCACAGTGAAGACTGCACTCTGATACTGCTCAGGTTCTTTTATTTTTGGATTTCTATTTTTATTGTGACAAAATATACTTAACATGAAGTTTATTCTTTGCAAATGCACATTTCAGAGGCATTCAGCATATTCACCATGTTGTACCACCATTGCCAGCATCCACCCCCTGAACTTTTCATTCTCTCAACAGAAACTCTGTGTCCATTAAACAACAACTTTCCATCTCCCCATCCACTTCCCTGTAAATGATGCAATTGTGGTTTTCTTTATGGCTGAGTAAAATTCCATTGTGTACATATCCCACAGTTTGGTAATCCATTCATCTCTTGATGGACATCTTGGCTGGTTCCATAGTTTGGTAATGGTGAATTGTGCACCTATGAACATAGATATACATGCATTAGTTGGGTAGTCTGGTTTCCTTTCTTTTGGGTAGATACCGAGAAGTGATAATGCTGGATCAAATGGTAGATTTGTTCCCATTCTTCTGAGAATCCTCCATACTGTTTTCCAAAGTGGTCGCACTAATTTGCAATATCACCAGTGTTTTAGAGTCCCCACTTCTCTGCACCCTTGTCAGCATTTGTTGTTGTTTGTGTTTTGAATGATTGCCATTCTAGTTGGAGTTAGGTGAAATCTCAGGGTAGTTTTGATTTGCATTTTTCTAATTGCCTATGATGTTGAACATTTTTTCATGCATTTGTTGGCCATTTGAATTTCTTCTTTTGTGGAGTATCTATTTAATTCACTTGCCCACTCTGACATCGTATGATTTGTTTTCTTAGTGCTGAGTTTCTTGAGTTCTCTGTATATTCTAGATATTAGTCCTCTACTGGAGGAGTAGGGGGCAAAAATCTCCTATTCTGTTGGCTCTCAATTGAGGTTTTTGACAGTTTTCTTTGTTATACTGATGCTCTTCAGATTCATGGAATCCCACGTATTAATTTGCCTTTTAATTTCTTGTGCCTTTGGGGTTTTGTTGAGAAAGTTTTTATCTATGCCTGTGTGTTGCAGTGTTGGACCTATGCCCTCTTCAAGGAACCTCAAGGTTTCTGGTCTAATTTCCATGTCTTTGATCCATCTTAAACTGACTCTTGTGCAGGGTGATAAAGTGGGATTTATTTTCATTTTTATGCATATGGTTAAGCAGTTTTGCCAACACAATGTGTTGAACAGGCTATTTTTTCCCCAGCTATGTTTTTTACCCCTTTGTCAAAAATTATTTGGCTTTAAGTGTGTGGATTTGTTTCTGAGTCTTCTATTCTGCTCCATTGGTCTATGTATCTGTTTTTGTGCCAGTACCATGCTGTTTTATTTCAATGGCTTTGGAGTATACTTTAAAGCTCTATTATATTTGTTTTAAATATTTAAACCTCAAAAAAGAGTAAGGTATTAGAGAAAACAAATTGACTTAAAAATACCTGTGTTTTATCAGTACCTGCTAATAGCCATTATTTACTTAAAATCACAAAGCTTCAATTTACTCTACTAAAAATTTAACATTATCATCCCTGTATAGGCTTTTTCCAAAGGGCTAAGTAAGAGTATAAATAAATATAAATTATCTAACCCATGTTTCACATAAACTAATGATCAGTTATTCCACATTTCAATGCTTTATCAGAATATCATGAAGCAGTATCTTTACTGAAACAGGTCTGTTCAGGAATTTCATGTCCTCTAGTTAACAAAACCAGCAATATGTTGCTTCCCCAGTTAAGTAGGTCATTATATTCTTTTAGAAGAACACCACAACTAAATGTGTTCTTTCTAGGATCATCTATGGAAAGCATGTCTATTTTTGTAAACTTTTTGATCCCCAATACTGCTCAGGCAGCAAAAATGCAGAGAAAATAGAAGTTAATTATCCAGAAAGTACATTATCTAGAAAGACAAGAACTGTTCATAAATGTTGAAAGAACTGAAGCTGCAGCAAAAGATGTTTATAACAGTTGCAGAGATACAGTGGGAAAACAAAAACAGCAACAAAATTTGTTTTATTGGCGTGGCTTCTTCCAGCATAGGGAGAGGAATGAAAGATGCAGTTTTGAGACAACATATTTACATGACCATTGCTAGATTGTTGATAATGTTTTCTTAGTTAATCCTTGAAATAACTCAATAAATTAAAAAAACTCCACATGTGTATTTGTGTTTTCTAATCATACATCTAGATGAAGTTCAGAGTGATAGAGGCGTACATGCACATAACACTTACTAAGCCCTACCCCCTTTTGATGGGAAAATTTAGACTTGAGTAACTTGACTCTTGTATATAGTAAAGAAATGGCAACATACAGATTTAACACCATATGGTTTGTGTTGTAGCCCATGCTTTTTACAGTCCATGATATTTTATCAGGAGCTGAAATACACCAAGAACGTTGTGCATGTATGTTTTTTTTTACACTGAACATCATTACGACGTGTAATTGCAATCTACTAATAAAAATTTAAAATAAATAAAATAGAAAATACATATCCATATATAGAGAAGTTGAAATGAAAAAGAGATGTAGTAACAAAGATCCTAGCAAGAAAAAGATGGCATACTCAGTTGGGATCAATTTCAGAAGAGTTTACTAAAGGAATTACATAAAAAGGTATGAATAGGATTAGGAGAAACCAACAAGAAATGTAATGCATCATCAAATTCAAGTAAAAAAGAGTAACAAACATCCCTACATGTAAAGAAGCAAAGAAAGGGAACAGATACTAGAACCTACAGAAATGCAGATGAAAGTGGAAAATTCTTGCCAGCATAGCGGTGCATGCCTATATTTCCAGTATTTGGCAGGCTAAGAGAGGAGAATGACGGGCTTACGATCAACCTCATTAACTTAGTGAGACTCTCAAGAACATAATGAAACTCTCAACAACTTAGACACTCAAAAACTGTTTCAAAAGATAAAAATAGCCAGGCGGGGTGGTGCGCACTTGTAATCCCCGAAGTTGGGAGATAGAGACAGGAGGATCGCGCAGGTTCGAAGCCAGCCATGCTGGCTTAAGAGACCCTGTTTCCAAAAATAAAAAAGTATAAAATAGGTTTGGGAGTGTACCTTGGAGGTAGAAGGGCTTCCAAGAACCCCAGTACTACACACACACACACACACACACACACACACACACACACACACAAATAAATAAATAAATAAATAAATAAATAAATAAATAAATAAAGCTAGGGTATTAACTTGGGGATAGAATGTCTCTGGATTCAATCTGAAGTACGAAAACAGAAAAAAAGAAAACAGGAAAAGAAAGAAAAGACAGTAGGGGAGTAACAGGAAGGAGGGAGGGAGGGAGGACGCCTGGTCTAGAAAATCTAGAAAAGCCCAAGTTTTCTGTGGAGAAATTTCACCACTGCCAGTCTATCTCAGCAGGAAGAAATTAGAGAGTAACATACACTGACGGCACAACCTTCTTATCTTCTACTGCTCACCACTAGTCAAGCTACCCGGAAGCATAACTCAAGGGAGCCCTATGATGCAGTTAACATTATCTACCCCCTGGGGCAGACACCGAGATAGCAATATAAAATGTCCAAAGCACTGTCTTCAGTTAAACTCAAGATGTACATGGGGAACAGGAACACATCTGCACACCTGATCCAGTAGGTAAATAAGCAGCAGCCTGAGCCCTGGTCTCCAGGAAATCCTGATGACCCAAGGATAGCTGAGTCAAGTGTGTGGTGAGTGTCACTGGCATCTCTGGGGTGTGCTTTGAACGAGTAAAGAAATGTTTGTAGAAGACCATGACTCCAGATGTCAGATGCAGGCTTAATTTGGCATTAGAGTGTTCTACAGGATCAAGGTCAGTAACACTAAAACAAGTGCATACTAGTCATCTACCTCAGCACCCCGCCCCAGATTGCTACCATCTCCTTCAGGAAAATAGTATTCCCCCTGTATTGTGTACCATTGCATTTGTTTGTTTTACATTTAAATTGTCTAGATATTTTATTTTCAATATATAAGTAATATATAACCATAGAGAACAGTTAAAAATAAAAAAAACTTAAAAGGAAAAAGCTGTAAGTCATGATCCCATCCCCTAAAGATAATTACTGTTGACACTAATCTCGCACTTTCAGATACAGTTTCATTTGCCTATTTTATATATGCATAGTCATCCTTTAGTTTTCATTCTCAAAATGTAGTTTTGAGATACAGTTTTATTTATTTTATATACTCATAGTCATCCTTTAGTGGCTGGCTTTTAAAATGTAGTTTTAAGTTGAGTAGCATGAGCATCACTTGGAAACTTGCTAAAAATGCAAATTATAAGGCCCCATGGCAGACCTACTAAAAGAGAAATTGGTGTTGAGACTGAAAAATCTGATTTAACAAGCCCTCTAGGTAGTATGATGTATGCTGAGTTTAAGAGCCATTTCTGTGCTCATTATTTCATATTCTAATTTTTCACTCAACATTATTATATTCATATTTTAATAACATGATTAACACACTCATTTTAAGAACTGTTTGAGAGTCCCTGGATTAGGTAATTCACTTAAATATTTCATCACTCCTCCATTTATTGTTTAATACCCTGTGCACCTTTTAAATAACAGATACTGTTTTGATATATTATCAATATAGTTAGAATAGAGATTATTCTACTTAATCATTACACTTTGGTTCTTTTCAGTTTTCATAATTATAATTAATACTAAATCTAAGAAACTTTTTAAAACTGTAAAGCTTTCCCTTCTAGTATTTAGAAGGAAGGAAAGAATATATATTTGGTATGCCATTGAGTACTCCACACTACTATTAAGATAGTATCTTTTATTTTTTACATATTTTCCTTCTTTGTAATAAGTTTTAAAAAAAATTCTGGAAGCTCAGTGGTACAAATTGTCAATACTGCTTTTCTCTGTCCCTCATAGAAAAGTTCTAGTTAATCTTCAGAAAGAATTCTTTTACTGATATTAATACTCAAAATATACAGTTCCCACTGCTGGATGCAATTCTTGCCCAATTTAGTAGTGGTTAAAGCCTTTCATCATTGTCATTCAATATTTTATTTCTGATCTTAGGAGGAACTGTGTGATTTCTTTCTCCATTGCTAGTCTTTGCTATTATTCCCAGTGTGCATATAGGATTCCAACATGCTTACTAATGCCAATAGTTTCACGCAATGTGGTCATTGTGGCAGCATGAATATATTTGAAGGCATGATTTTACAAGCCACAAATGGCACCAGGAGATAATGCTCCTTTCAGCATATGTTTGAGCATATCTGACTGTATTTTGACTTCCTGTAAATTTCCCTTCCCTTGTACCCCAATTAGCTGAGTTAAGACAGGACTAACTTGGCTCATCAGAGGTAACCTAATCAGATCCCATTTACTCTTTTCCCAAAAGATCTGTACAACCATTTGCTATGGCAGAGAGAAAAAACATAATCTATTAAACAAAAATGAATACATGTGTATCTATTTTCTCCAATGCCAGAGACTTTATTCAATGACAACTACAGAACTGAAAGTGGATATTCCAGAAAAAAACAGCATATGACCTAGGATGATGGGATACCTACTCTCATAAAAAAAACTCCCATAGAGAGTGAAAACTTAATAACAGCTTATCTATACAATCATGGTAATCCCACCAGATACCCATATATTTTCTTTTCCTAATAGAATATTAAATTATTCCAATTTTATTAATATAAAAAATTGTGAGATTCTCTGGAGATTAAAGTCAAATCACTAGAAAACAAGAATTATCTGATTAAAAAGCTTTACTCTGTTCTTTCATATTGTATTCATCATGGCTTATTTGTATTCTGAATACACTTTTTAAAAGTTTGTACAAATTAGTATTAGCTGCCAGCAGTACTCAGATTTTTTTCTCAATTTCATGAACAATATAATATTTCAATATTTTTCTATTTTTAATTTCTATTTTAATATAATATACACACAGGAGAGAGCATACTATTCTACTTATTATTCACCCCATTTCTGCAGTGGTCATATTGTACATTATTTAAATGTAATATTAATAAAAGAAAATTGACATTAATATGATGTGTGTGTATATGTGTTGATTCTATGACTTTTTATCACAGGGGTAGATTCGTGTAACCACTATAGAAATCATAATACAGACCTAGTTTGTTACTGTGAAATTCTCCCTTGTGTTACACTTTTATAGTCATGCACATCTTTTCTTCCCATCCCTAATACCAGGAAACTACTAATCTGTTCTCCCTCTCTATGATGATGGCATTTTGAGAATTTTATGTACATATAGAATTATAGTATATGACCTTTTGCTATTGTTACACTTCACTCAGGATAAAATCATTTTTTAAATATGTTTTAGTTTTGGTTAAATATTTTCTTGATTTTTCTTGTTTGTTGATATATAATAGTCTTTAATTTTTATTTTTCTAACTGTATTTATGTTTTCCCTTAAGAATTCTGTTACTTTTATAACTACAAGGTCCTTGTCTCACCAGAGTTTTGGAAAATATTAAAGTTTTGATTTGCTTGCTTGCTTATTATTTCATATAACTAAACAATTTGGAATTTTTAAAAATTATAGTGTAACTTTTCAATAAGTAAAGTAATGGTCTCAACATTTTATGTTTAAAAAATAAAATTTATATATTTGTGTGTGTGTGTGTGTGTGTGTGTGTGTGTGTGTGTGTGTGTGTGTTACTAGAGATTGAACATAGGGGCATTCTAACTCTAAGCCACACCTCGGTCGTATTTTATTTTTTATTTATTTTTTATTTTTGAAGCAGGCTCTTGCCAAATTACTGAAGGTCTTGCAAAGTTGTTAAGGCTATCCTCAAACCTGCAATCCTCCTGTCTCAGCTTCCCAAGTACTGGTATTACTGTTATTTTCCCTATGCCTGACTACTTGCTTGTTTTTGATACCCTTCGCTATACTTAAGGTAACACATTCCTTGTTACATAGAATCCATTTGGGAGGCAAGAAGTTAATCATTTGGAGGTTAAATGTAAGGATCATTAAGAGGGATGGAACTGTGTCTTTCATATCATGTCAATTTTACCACTGGGTTTCCTTTCTTTTAAAATCTGGCTAGCAGAATGTTCAAGATACTAAAAAAACAGGAGAGAGCAAACTTGGGTCACAATCCAGGACTGCAACAGAAACCAAGATCCAAAACACCAGAGAGCTGATCCAGAAGGAGCATAGAATCCTTGCTCAGTCTTCTTGCTACCTACTGTTAAGCAAAATGAAGCAGTAATGCATTGCATTACAAGTATCAGGAATAGTGTATACCTGGTGGGACTAGATTTCCCTCGTCTGAAGCATTTCAGATTTTAATTACTGAAATAAATATTTATAGGGAAGTAGATTATAAAATAAACCTTCATCATCTAAAACCCAATTAAAAAATCATTTTCTTGGTGATTTGACAGATCAGTCTTTCCTAATTTCTGAATTCTTAGCACGAACTAACTGGATCAGCTAACAGAAGATACAAGAGACTAATCAGGAAAACTAACCTGGAACTATAAAAAACATTTTGGCTCAAAAAAGATAAAGGGGGAGCTAGCTGGGTATGGTGGTGAAAGGCTGTAATCTCAGCATTTTGGGAAGCTGAGACAGGAGGATCGCAGTTCTCGGACAGCCTCAGCTACTTAGTGAGGCCCTTTACAACTCAGTGAGACTCTTTTGAATAAAGAATAAAAAATAGGGCAGGGGTGTAGCTCAGAGGTAGAATGCCCTTGGGTTCTATTTCCAGTACCACAAAAGGAAAAGGAGAGAGAGAGAGGAAGAGGGAAAGGAGGGAAAGGGAGAGGGAGAGGGAGAGGGAGAGGGAGAGGGAGAGGGAGAGGAGAGGAGAGGAGAGGAGAGGAGAGGAGAGGAAGAGGAAGAGGAAGAGGGAGAGGGAGAGGGAGAGGGAGAGGGAGAGGGAGAGGGAGAGGGAGAGGGAGAGGGAGAGGGAGAGGGAGAGGGAGAGGGAGAGGGAGAGGGAGAGGGAGAGCAAGTATTGTGTAAAGGTAAGCAAATGTGAAAATAATTCTGTGGACCTACAAATGAGAGGGATTTGCATGCTTGCCAGATGATCTCTGATTTCATTCTCAATGTGTAGTTCCATATATACTGTCCATTTTTTCTGTTCAATGTGGTTTGGCCATATGAAATTATGTGCATTATATTTTTGAATCTTTAGAATAAAAATCAGTAAAATACTCCACTGGTGAGCATAAAAGGTAAAGGTTTCTCATGGAGTACTTTCCTTAATTGCCTGATGGAACAATTATGAGACCAAAATACTTCACAGTCATGGTTCAGTAGAACTGACCCATTAAAACTAATAACCATTAATCCTGCCTCATCCAATAAGCTTCTAAGGGAATATATACTCAGCTCCTTAGAATTTATCTCTTTTACCCTCAACATTCCAGAGCAATTTGTTGATAATTTATACATTAACATTTATCACACTATCTTTTCTATAATTAGTATGTCTCTATTCCACCCCCCTTCTATAATTAAACCATGTTCCAAAGGATAGCAAAAAAAAAAAACTCTCTTTGTATTTTTTACGTCTATCCTAACACCTATGCCTCAAAAATGCTGAGTGAAGTTTAAGTAGTATTATATAAATCACAAAAACAAAAATATTATTGGGGAAACATATATATCGTTGCCTAAATACTATCAGGTGCTGTAATTAAGAGCAAGGGATTTGGACTTGCAGAAATCTGGTACTTAAACCTTTGATCTACTGCTATTTATCTGTGTAGCTCGGGGCATTTTTCTAAGCCCTATTGACATTACTATCCTCACCTGTAAAAAGAATATAATAATATCATGTATATAATATTGATGATGGAAGTAATTATCAAGAAAATTCATAAAATATGTTTAAACAGTGGTATAGTAGATACTATTCCATTAATATTAGTAATTCTCTAGTTAATAAAAAGGAAAATGTGATGGAAGCCCTTGTCAGTAAGTCCCATTCTTAAGTGGAAAATTTTTCTCTATTTAATTACAGGAAGTAGACAATTATTACAGCAACCTTAATCAAACTCAGAAAACAACTGAGCCATTATTTACTAGGAGAAGGAAGAATAGTATTTAAGTGAATTCTGAAGCCGACCTCTGGAGAATTGATTGTGAACTTCACTCTTGACATGATGGCTAAATAAACAATTACTTATTAACTGCTGCCTGGAGGTTCACTTTTTAATCTCCTGAACTAGCGATAAAGTGAAGATTTGATTTGGAGATTTAAAATCAAGCTACAGACAATTTGTGGCTGAGATGAGACAGTAACAGGAAGCAGGGAGGTTTGGGTCAAACGGCAAAAACACAATTTAGTTGTTGACCAAGTAGATGGGCAGAGGAGACGTTTTTGAGGCTTGGAACAATTTACCCTCCACGGATGGATGACGGGAACACTCTTCACAATCATTTAATGGCTTTCCCCTGAAAGGCACTAGAGCACCACGGTGCCCTGGTTTGTGCTTTTCTTCCCATTTTGAGAGCAGCACCTCATTGCCTATGCATTTAATGTAACCAATAACCAGTTCCCATGATGGATACTTCTCTGAGGATTGTGAAGAAGAGAGATGTTTTAACATCCTCAATCACTGGACACTTTGATGAAGAGAAAGTCCTGACGGTCATAAAATCTCTCAAATACCAGGACAGATCTGGACATTGGTGGAAGTGTAAAGCCAGAGAGGTATAGTCTGTATTATAGGCTTGTCACCAGCAAGTAGTGTGGCCTTGGGCAAGAAGCTGTATGGCTGTACCCTGAAATTTCTTTACTTGTTAAGTAGAAGAAATAGCATCAAACTCATGAGGGTATAAGTAGTATCATTGGACAAGGCAATAGGATTTTCATGAGTTTGTGTTTACTTTGTATTTAGAATTCATGCCTAATAAGTTCAAGTAACATGTATAATCAACACTTAGCAAGAAATAGTTTTAATATGGACCTCTTGAGGTTGTCCAGAACCTTGTAGAAATATTTCTCACAAAATCATCTTTGTGATATGTCTCCAACATTCTTCAGAACAGATTTATCACTGTAGTTCAATGTGTGGATGCCCTCTGAGGAGTTTATACCCCAACTCCCCTTTCTCTGAAGAGCATGTTGAGATCTGGAAAGACTCTGAAGCACTGTCTCACTATCTTTGCCTTATTTCTCTCAGCTATGAGCTTTTGATAATTTCTTTTCATTAAATATAAATCTAAAAAAATGTTCAAACCATTTATAATCAAGGAAATGCAAACCAAAACTACACTAAGATTCCATCTAATTCAAGTTAGAATGGCAGTCATCAAGCATGCAAACAATAATAAATGTTGGTGAGGATATGGGGAAATAAGAACTCTTATACACCATTGGTGAAATTGTAAATTAGTACAAGTATGGAGATCAGTATGGAGATTCCTCAAAAGACTAGAAGTTGAGTTACTGTTATGACCCAACTATAATACTCTTTGGTATCTTTCCAAAATAATTGAATTTAGAATATTTTAGTGATACATGAATACCCACATTTATAGGAGCACAATTCACATTAGTCAAATTTTGGAGCCAACACAGGTGTATGTTAACAGATGAATGGATTAAAGTGTGGTATATACACACAGTAGAATTTTAATCTGCTATAAAGAACAAAATTATGTCATTTAAGGAAAAATGGATGGAACTTGAGAATATTATGCTGAGATCAACCAGTTCTGCAAAGCAAGGGTTGGATGTTTTCTCTCATATGTGGAATCTAGAGAGAAAATGGGAACCAAAAGAAACTTCAAATAAATGAAGAGAGAGAGAAAAAGAACTGTTCAAGGGGTTTCAAGAGGGAGCTGAGAAGGGGGAAAGGGAGGCTTGATGAAGGAAACAGTTCAAATAACATTATGTCCACATTTGAATGAAGCAATATCAGTCTCTATGGGGATTGTGCTGGGATCTGGAGGGAAACACTTCAAGTATTATGTGCATACATCGTTGTATCACTTTGCATCTCTCTATGATATGTGATCATAATGAAAAAATAGAAGATTTGCTTTTTAAATCTAAATCTGACAATGACATTTATTTTTTACATTGCTACCACTGGGGAGCAGTAGCCCTAAAGCAAATATATGATGATTCTTCAATAAATATTTCATGAACTTGAAACAATGCAAAACAAAATCATCTTAGACTCCATTACTGAAAATCAATGTCCTGAAATTACTGAATTACTGAAGAAAATCAAGTTCGGGTTGGGTAGTTCAGAACATTTTAAATCTTCTCCCATTTGCTCAGTGGGTGAGCATGCTTCCTAGATTGTACTTCTATCATCTGCAATGCTCGAAGAACATAAGATTAAAATGGTGTGCGATGATGTTAGTTAAGATTTCTGCACTATCTCTTAATTTTTCTATTTCTGGCAAAATAAAAAGATCCTCCTAGGAGGCTTATAAAAGTGACAGTGTATTGGGGAAGCAGTTTTCTACTTTTGTTTCCAGTGTTGCCTTACTTTTACACAGTCTAAGATACCATCATGGAAAAAGAATGCTTCCTTTTAAGTTCTGCTATCGTTTTCTGGTGATACAAAATTATTGAAGTTAACATAAACATTTAAGGTCAGCTCCACACCCATCTTCATGTGTCAGGCAGTAGACTGTGTGTGGTAGAAACCATCTCCCCTATGGTATGTACTAGTGTACAGAACCCACATTGGAGGCATGCCTGAAAGCTTCTCCCTAATCCTTTGCAGGCCAGTATATACGTTGCATATAAGAAATATTGCATTTAGTTCAAATAAAGCATCTTTTTCTATCAGCCAAACATGATTTTGCCTTTCATGTATGTCCAATACTAGGATACAAACATACCTATCCTTTCTTAACTATGTGAACTCCAGAATCAACATGAAATCTCCATTATATTATCTTTGAAGCATATATTCTAGGAGACTAAAGTACTTAATGGCATTATTAGACAATGGTATTAACTTAGGTTTATGTTAAAATTATTCTAATATCATAAAAAGAATTTTTTCCTTACTGCCAAACAATTAAAAACTTGTCATACCATTTTTGAATATTTGATACCCTTTATTATTTATTTTAAAACCAACAATTAGTATAATTCCAATACTTCTCTTTCTGCAATGTAAGCTCTAAAAATCCAACTAATATTTCAATCCCTGAAATAATACATCTTTTTTCTCCTTTTTTCTCTCATCCATGATTCAATAATTCTTATCTCTCAGATACTGGTAATATCCAAAATGCATAAGCATGTCTCATCCTAACACCCATAACCAGGGTATCAAATTTGAATGTCCCCCAATTGGCTTCCTATAGAAAGCTGTGCACAAAAACTGAGAACAAACTAGGTGGGATCTTTCAGATACTCCTACTAAAATGGTGCCTAGATTTTTTTTGGCTTATATTCTTTTGCTTCCTCTTCAAAGCCAGAAGTATAGCATCTTCAAATCCTTCTCAAATCTTTTTCTTTTTTCCCTGCTTCCATGTAAGTCATCACACCTTCTTCTTTCTGACTCGGATTACTCCTACATCCCTCTTCTAAAACCCTTGTGATTTTATTAAGCCTACCTGCATAATCCAGGATAATCTTTCCGTATCAATGTCCTTGACTTAATCACTCCAAAAATTATTTTTTCCAGAAAACACATATGAACATTGTCAGCTTCTGAGGATTAGGAAGTGAAGATCTTAGGGGAGTCACAATTCAGACTTCCACAGATACATAAACCCTTCCCATGGTTATTTTTTCCAGCTCCAATAATATAATTAGAAAATAGATTCACTTAAGCTTCCAGTTTCAAAACCTAAATTTTCCCTATCTCTTTCTACCAAGAAAGAAAAACAGAACACCAGGAGTAAGAGGCACACTACATAAATGATTATTACCACTAAAAATAACAACCAAACAAAGTATCTAAGAAATTTGTAGGGAGTTGTTGATTCTCATCATTAACTATTTTAACTTTCCAACTTGACAAAAGCAAAGGAAAAACAGACCTAGGGTATTGTTAATAAATAGGCATATTCTAACTACAGAGGAACTCCAATTTTTGCAGTAATTATCTTTATCCACTAACCCTGAAAAAAGGCACAAAGTAAAAATATATAAAACTTGGGTGCCAGAGCTGAAGATTACTTAAATAGTCACAGAAGATGAATAACAAAAATGTTTAGAAATTTGATATATAGAGAGACCTATCGGAATAGACCCAAATTTGATAACTTTTTTAGTTCTACATGAAGGTTCTTCGAAGAGTGACCATTGAGATGGTTTAGGCATTTCTTTAATAATACATAGACAAAAAACTCATTTGGGAGATTTCAGTAATTCATCCCCCTGATACCTTCCTGATTCCACAAAGAAGTCTTGAACAAAGTGCTTTGATGAAATGGAATATAAGTTATAGATCAATGGAGTGTTTTAATATCACAAGTCCAACCTTCACAAGTTCATCTTCATTAACAAAGGTTCCATTTTCTAGAATCAATATCAACAATTAGAATCCCCATGTCCACAGCCAGTCTTTGCTGTGCAGCATTTAACCACAGAGCCCAGTGACACACCACAACAGAATTTGTTTCTTACTCTTTCCTGTGCAGGTAGACTGAGTTTCAGTTGTTTAAGCTGGCTCAAATTCAGTCTTGTTTCAAACTCAAGTTTGAGTTCATGATTGTCCTATATCTTGCATATTTTTTAGACTGGTGAAAGCAAGGTATATTCTTTTTTAATGTTTTATTAATTTTTATTGGTGCATTATAGTCATAAATCTTTTTTAAAAATTTTTATTAGTGTATTGTTGTCATACATCTGAATGGGGTACAAGATGATAGAGGTATACAGGCACACATCACTTAATTAGCCCTTACCCAATTCTCACCCCATTCCCTCCCTCCTTTCTCCATTTCATGTTTGTGTTAGTGATTGACTTTGATATGTTTGTGAATGTATACATTGTACATTCAGGAATTTCCTTCTTGTCCCCTTCCATTTCCCTCAGTTAGGTCACCTTATTTCCTCATCCATAATTTCTTCATCTAGAGTTCCTCCTATGACCCATTTTCTCCCTTGTTTCCACATATTAGGGAGAGCACCCAATTTCTTACTTTTTTGTGACTGACTAAACTCAGTATAATGTTCTCCAGTTCCAACCATTTCCCTGTAAGTGATGTAACTGTCTTCTTTTTTAAGGCTAAGTAAAATTCCATTGTTTACATACCCCATATTTTGTAACCCATTCATCTCTTGTTGATTCAGCAAGGTATATTTTTATGTGGATAAAAACACAAGAAGTCCAAGCTAACCTCTGCAACATTTATTACATGCCCACATCATGATGGCTATTGTCCAAAGAAAATAGCATAACCAAAACCAAAATTAAGAAGTAAGGAAGTTTAGTCCTGTCTTGTAAAAGCTATAGCAAGAGTTTAAATGAATGTTGCTACTAGAGGTAAATGAAAAAATAGAATTAAAAATTAATTTCTTCATAGCTATCAGATCTTGGTACATAAATTATCTATATATGGTAAATTGGTTGAATATAATCTTTTTCTTCATAGAAAGGGTAGCTACACAAGAATAGACCCAGTGCAGCTAGCTCTGATCTACATTCCCATCCCTTTTCTTTTAGAAAAAGTACTCCCAGTGTCTCTGAGGCTGCCCTCATACCTGTGATTATCCTTTTTCAGGCTCCCAAGTACTAGGACTATAAGCATGTGCTACTATTCTCTACTTTATTCTGAAATTCTTATACTTTTGTTGGTATTATAGCCTCACATCAGAATGAAGTTCATAGTGATAGTGATGTAAATGTATATAGCACTTGGTGGACTTTTCCCTGGTTCCCTCCTTACTCCCCCCTTCCTAATATAGGGTATTGAGACTGACATTGGTATTCTCACATAAGGATATAACGTCAATGGATGTAGTTCCTTTGCTAATTCTCCCTCTGTTCTCTTTCTTTATACCACCTCCTTGGCTCCACTGATGTTTCTCCTTCACTATCTGAAGTCACTCTGGCATCCCGATTACTCTCTAATCTCTGCATATTAAAGAAAACATAGTGCTCTACACTTTCTGTGACTGGATAATCTCACTTAAGATAATGTTCTCCCAGGTCCATTTTCCTAAAAATAATTTTGTTCTTTATTGTTGAGTCAAATTGCATTGTGTATATATCCTATAATTTTGTAATACATTCATCTGTTCATCAACAACTAGGCTGGTTCCATAATTTGGCTATTGTGAATTCCTGTTTACCTAACATAGAAGAATTCCTGTTTACGTAAGTCCATACCAACATGTATTGTTGTTTGACTTTTTGATCATTGCCATTCTGATTGGGGTTGAATAATTTCTCAGAGTGCTTCTTATTTGCATTTTCCTGATTGCTATTGATATTGAAACTTTTTATTTATTCATTGGTCATATTTATATTTATATTTAGTTTTGTTATAATTCAAGGTTTTATTGGCACCATTTGTAGCCATGTTAATTTTTTTATAAATGTCTTGCTATGTATTTAATTAAGTGCAACTGGCTGTATAACAAACAAGTCAAACAAGGCTTAAAGAAAGGTGTTACTTGTATCATACAGCAAAAAACTAAATGGTAAGCATGAGCATGCTAATGTTATTGCCATCACTCTGCAATTCCAACAAAAACAAGCTCTGTGTATTTCAGCTCAATTATCTTACAACATCACTGTCATTCTCATACTTGTTATGTACTTATATAAGATAGCAGGGATATGAAATTGAGGAATAAAGGAGAAAAATTATTTTGCTTAGCAAGAATTTTCTTTGAAAGTGGGCGTGATCTTCAGAGACTTCTGCCTAAATCTCACTGGTTATACATTTCTCATAGGATTGTCTAAACTCAGGTACCTAGAGAGAAAGCCGAGTATTAGTGTCACCTGGCACTGGCTCACTAGGCCTGATTGTATGCATCTGTTCCTGTGGTGGTGTGAATATTTGTCCCTCCAAACTCATGCTAAGTTCAGTGTTTTGCAGTGAGGCCTTTAAGAGGTATTCAGTCATGAGAGCTCCACACTTGTGAAAGGCACATGCCTTTATCTCAGGAACAGTTCACCTATACCCTCTTTCTCTTTCTTATGTTCACTTTGCCTTGCTACCATGTAATGTCTCCTGATATGGAATATGGAAGAAAGAAGGCACTCATCAGATTCTAGTATCTGATTATTGCACTACCCAGCCCCAAACTATGTGGCAAGAAATTATTGTTAACTAAAAATTAGCCAGTCTTCAGTATTCTATTTCACCAACATAAAATGGATGAACTAAGGCTGTCCACAACATTACTTCAGTAGCTTTAAAATTAGCTATAATGGTAATATAATCATAATACAATTACCAATACATAATTATTATATTACTGCAATAATTATATTTATACCATGGAGATCAGTGTATGTTACTAGTCAAAGCTTGTTTTTTTTGTTTTTGTTTTGTGTTGTGTTTTTTGGGGGGTACTGGGGTTCCTGGAAACCCTTCTACCTCTGGGCTACACTCCCAGGCCTATTTTCTTTTTTTTTTAAACAGGGTCTCTTATGCCAGCGCGGCTGGCTTCGAACCTGCGTGATCCTCCTGTCTCCGCCTCCCAAGCTCGGGGATTACAAGCGTGCACCACCATGCCCAGCCAAAGCTTGTTTTTTTTTTTTTTTCTCTCTCTCTCTATTTATCTATCTCTCTCTCCCCTTTCAATCTATGTATCTCTTTTGCCTCTCCTATTATTAAACATTTACC
Organism: Muscardinus avellanarius; assembly: GCF_963383645.1. Classification (NCBI taxonomy): domain Eukaryota; kingdom Metazoa; phylum Chordata; class Mammalia; order Rodentia; family Gliridae; genus Muscardinus; species Muscardinus avellanarius. The sequence continues at coordinate 169,343,984 of NC_137786.1, read as the reverse complement.
TTCTGCATCAAGAAGGTAGTTAGGGTTGGGAGATTGGAACAGCCTATCAGGACAACCTTCCATGAAAAGCCATGCAAAATTTCTTCTTGCAAATTAACTCATCGCATAAGTGAAGCACTGACCTTTATATAATTCACTAATCTTTTCAACAACAAGCCACCAAAAAATGAATAAATTTATAAAATATTAAAAGACATTTTAGAGACAGTGCTATGGGACCAGTCACATGTTTGTGGCCTTTCTCACTGGATATGGGGGTCTGGAAACCAAAGACTAGAGGTGGAAGAAGCTTTTGAGAAACTATATCTAATGGCCCACTTTTTCTCCAAACTACTTTTAAAACTATTTTAGGTTACATAATTTTAGATGAAGAGAGGAATGTTTCCATGAGAAACACATAAAAATGATTCTTTTGAATCAGAAGTAGAGATTGTCACATAGTTATTTCAGTTTCCTCATTCTCTTAGACTAAAATACAAACATAATGTTGGCTAAGATGAGTGGTCCTCAACATCAAGAAGAAAATTATTTACTTCACAAATAAAACATAGAGGGATAAAAGTGAATTCTAAGTAATCTCTTAGGGCCTTTCTAACATCCTACATTAATATAATTCAACTACTGCAATTCATTGGCATAAATGTGTCAGGAACAACATATAAAATTGAATTAGTTCAATCAAAGATCAGATCTGATAATTAATAATGACAAATATCCAGACACAGCAATAGCATGAACATCACATATTAGGCTTAGTGGATGTAGTTTCCTACAAGATATCAAAAAGGAAGAATCAATTAGTGAAAGTATCTTCTTATGGCTACCCCAGGTACTATACAGGAGAAAAGCTCAGGTGGTGTGTCTCTCCAAGCTGAAAATCCTGCCCTGGTTAAATAGTAACAAAAAAGAGCCCTCCTCATCTGTTCTTATCTGATATATCACTCATTTAGCCAAATTATTAGCTTATCAAGTTTCTTTTGTCAAGATGGAGCACATAATTTCAGCATTCAGTTTCTGGGTACAGTGTCTTGCTAAAATATCAATGCCATATTTTTGCATGATCTGTAGTTCCATAGTAATAACTAGGCATATACAAATACAATCACACTAAAGCCAAATAATAACTCTTTTTTGAGAATGGGCTATCAGTTATTGATTATGGCACAGACTTAGCTGGGACCAAGCATAAAAATCTTGATTGTAGTCAGAAAATAAGCCAGGGATGGTGATACACACCTATAATCCCAATACTTGGGAGGCTAAGACAGAAAGATTGGTAGGTACAAGGCCAGCTTCAGCAACTTAGCAACTTAGTGAGACCTTATGTGTGTGTATTTGTGTGTGTGTGTGTGGGGGGGGGTCTAGGGATGAAACCCAGGAGCATTTGACCTCTGAGCTACACTCCTTGCCCTATTTTTTATTCTTTATTTTGAAACAGGGTCTTACTAAGTTGTAGAGGAACTCACTAAGTACTTGAGACTGTCTGGGAACCACAATCCTCCGGTCTCCGCCTCCCAAATATTGGAATTACAAACATGTGCCTGGCTTTAGTGAGACCTTATTTCAAATTAGAAAATAAAGAGGGCTGGGGTTATAGCTCAGAGGAAGAATTCCCTTGGATTCAATCCCCAGAATCCTCCAAAAGGTAAAATTAAAATAAAAAAGTTGGAAGTAGGTGCAGAAAAAAAAAAGTGAAGTAGGAAGTAGAGAAATATTATAAAAATGTCAGTCATGGCATTTTAGTTGTATGATGACATCCATCTGACCATATGTCCTCCTTCTGAATCATGTGTATATCTGTGTATCAAATTTTTAAAATTTTATTTCCCATTATTTGAAGTCTGTGGGTAATTAATCTATTAACTACAGAATCAGTACATGTTAAAAATAACATGAAGCTGGGCGTGGTGGCGCACACTTGTAATCCCTGAGCTTGGGAGGCGGAGACAGGAGGATGGCACAGGTTCGAAGCCAGCCGCTCTGGCTTAAGAGACCTTGTTTCCAAAAATAAAAAATATAAAATAGGTCTGGTAGTGTATCCCAGAGGTAGAAGGGCTTCCAGGATCCCCAGTACCACCCCCCCCAAAAAAAATATATATATGATGAAAATTATCCAAAAATCTCAATGAAATACCTGCTGAATTTACAATATCTTTCTTTTTAAAAAGATATGAGTTTATTAGTCGTATAGGGAGATAATTGAATAATGTTTGTAAGAGAGGTTTGTAGTAGGTGTGTTGCAGTTTTGGTTTATGGTTTTTTTAATTGCCATGGTCTATTCTGTCTATATATGTCTTTTTTTCTTGAAATGAGAAAATTATATAATTATGCTAAGCAACCAGAGTAATAAATGTAGTAGACATTAACCAAATTTTGACCATTCTGCATCTAGACACAATCATGGGGAAAAGACCCATTATGGGTTGTATCAGATGTCTGGTACCCTGCCTTATAAAATATAATGACTAGAGTATATACCCATAGTCCAATATTAACTAAGATGCTTCCACCTGAGACCCTGACTATTGATGTAGTAATACACTTATTTATGACTCAAAACTAGGGTCGGATCAAAGGACAAAGATAACAAAAAGGACATAGCAAGAACAAGTAATGAAAACAAGTATTATTGAGAAACACTCAAAAGTTAAATAATATGTGTAATAGTTTAACAAGAAGACAAGAACATGGACAGTTTAAACTAAGCAAACTTGTATATGCACACACACACATACACACACACACACACACACACACACACACACACACATATATACACACATCAACATACACATTTCCTACAAAACAGAACAGACTCAAGGTCAAAATTTTTCATTGTACCTGGTGCTAGAACTGAATTCCTGGCTAATGGAAAAAAGGATAAAGGGATTTTGAGGATTAAAAGTAGCTTCTACATGTATTAAATATTACTCTCACTATCACTATTAAGTATGGAAAGGGGTGGATAGCAGGGAGTAATTTAAAGGGAAACAAACCAAGACCTTTGGGCATATTTGTTTGTATGATTTTTTAACCTCATTATGATGTACAAATACAATGCACCAATAAAAGTATAAAGAAGTAAAGAAAGTGCTTTTTATTTTAGAATTGGCCTTCTCTTTCACAACCTAAGTAGCATGTTTCTTTTTCTCATTCGGTCTTGCAGTTAGAAGATTGGTCAAATATTTGCAGACAGGGGTTATTTTCATATACTTAAAAATATTCCCCACTTATTTTCCTATATTGAACATCTCTGACTGTTGTGCAAGCTCTTTCCATCCAACATGAAACAGCACTCAGCTTAGTCATTTTAATTGAAAAGACCTTTAAAAGTTAACAGCTTTGCAGGGAATGGACGTTTTTACAATCTGAATATTTTGTGGCATTTGATTTAATTTACAGCTCAATGAACTTGTCTCAGACTGTCTGAAACTGACACTTTATATTTACTTCTTTTTCCCCTCTGCTTCCCATTAATGATCTTGAACACTAATAAAGTTTTACAAGAGTTGTGACTTCCTGACCAAGCATAATGCTGTTCACCAGTGATAAAGCAGAAAGGCAGAGCACTCTTCCCTAAGACCACATTGAATTTTGCAGAAGCATGTATTTTAGTTTCAACTTCTCTTCATTACCCAAAATAATATTTAACAACTACTGATAAATAACTTCAACTACTTATTCATTACAAAGTAATCTTTAAATTTAAGTTTCAAAATTATCACCCTTAGATGAACCTGGTTGTATAATCCACAATAATAAAACAAATAGGAACAAAAAATAGATGTGGAGAAGAAGCATTTCCAGAGAGCGAGAGCGAGAGCGAGAGTGAGAGCGAAAGAGAGAGAGAGAGAGAGAGAGAGAGAAAGATAGAGAGAAGCAAACAGAGCCATCACTAGGCAATTTGAGAAGATCATTGAGTAAGCAATACAGAGTGAACACCTCAGCTAGATGTCTTTTTATATATGCACTCATTAATATCTTTCAGGAGCTGTGTGGCTTCAAACATCAATGTAATTTTCATGTAAGTTGGACTTAGCCATCTAGTGGGATCTTTAAAAAGCTCTTTGCATAATCAATACAGAGTGAACAGCCCAATTAGATGAATTTTTGTTAGATATACCCATTAATATCTTGATGAAACTTCTGTTTCAAGCACCAATGCAATTTCCACATAAGTTTGACTAAGCCACTGATTACCTACAAAATATTTTTATACCTTGTTATAAAGCCAATATGAAAATCAAAAATCATCATTGGCTTCTTTTCTGTAAAGCATCCAAATTTTTGCCAATGGAATATTGTCATAATGCAAGAGAAAATTAGAAAAGCAAACACCCTACTTAGACCATGCAAAAGAGGACCAATTTTGATACAAAACACTTTTATTCCTATTTGTATACTTTTCTTGGAATATTGTAATTATACATCATTATAGAGAGATTCAAAGTCATACAAACACACACCCATTTCTTAGTGTATTTTTCTTCAGGTCCCACTTTGATACTCATCCAACCCATACATAATAAGATGGGTCATGATCACTTCATACATGGAAGAGCTACTTTTTATCTTCAAAATACTTTAATCAAATTCTCCATTAACCAGGGCTTCAGTTATAGAACCAGAAGCAGTGAAAATTTTTGCCCTTAAATTTGTCCCTTTCTGCAGGAAAGAAGTATCTGTTTGTACATGTGTGTGTGCATGCATGTATTTGCTTAGTCAAACTTTACATCATTGTAATTTTGCTATTATACCCTTATCATTGCATTTAATGGAACTAAGTTCTATCAAGTCATTGAGCTCCATGCCTTTTTCCCCATACTTTGGATCTAATTCTAATTGTAATGACTAATGCCCTTTATTGACCTCTCAAAAATTAATGAAGACCTGATTATTATGTGCTCCATGATAATTGAACTATGAGCCCCTTATTTCAGTAGTTCTCATAATACTTATCCCCTGTGCTAGGATTCCCTTTGTGCTATGTAGTGGTCATTTTAATGCAGTATTTCTTTTATGCTCACAAGTTTGGAAGATACAAACTATTAATTTATAGTTTTTACTCAAAGAAGTTTTTACCCAACTGGCATGAGATAGACACAAAGTCACTGATTTTTTTCTCTAATATTTCTTCTCCATCAAGGAGAAGTGATTGATTTTAGTTCCCACAAGTTGAATATAAGAACCACAGATAGGAAAAACAAAGTGTCATAGCTGAATATCTAGAGGGTGTTCTAATCATCATGATAAAATACCCCCCAAGTAACCATGAAATTAGTGTCCTGACTACAAAGGCACCAAAAAGCAGAAAGCAGAAACAATTAGAAACCAACTAACAGCATCAATTTTAAAACACCCTTTAATGAATAAGAAGATAAATAACATCATGAATACTAATCTGTTGTCAGCTTCTCTTTGGTAGCTAGCCATAACTATTAATGAATAGTACTCAATAAGACTTTTCAGCCATTATTCAGCTTCTCATTTACCCTAGATCAGAAGGAGCAGTGTTTCCACTGTATACTTTAGACCAGACCCAAATGCTCTGGACCAGATACATCTGGGTAAACAGAGATGCATGAACACAATATAAATTATAATTTATAAAAATATAGTGTATATGTACAATATACCATGCCCCAGGTTACTTTGTATGTGATTTTATTTTAGTTTTGTTACAATCCTTCAGTATTTTTATTAATCCTATTTTGTATATATGAAAAAATGAAAGGTACCAAACTATTCAGTTATAGACCCATAATGTGCTACTACAACCTCTAAATTTTTCTTTTATTGGCTCTAAAACTAGTAGAACCACATGATTTTTCTGAGAAAATTTTCAGATTTTTTAAAGTGGCATATTACTTAGATGGTTCTTTGGAGGATTAAATTATAAAGGGCAAGTATAGAATATAGTATCTCTAAAGTTAAATACATAAAAATAATACTAATAGTATTATTAATGGTATTATCACACTTGTTATTAAAAATAAGATTAGATTTTTTAACTGAGACAGTCTAAATAATGGATCTATATGACAAATCCCTGCATAATTTTTATAATTTCTACTTTTGTTGTTTTTACTTAATGTCATTTACCTGTCCCTCTTGCTTCTGAGTGCTTTGGATGCTATACTTGTTCAGAGCTCCAGTGTGAGCCCTGGTTTGGGGCACTTCTCTCATTCAACGCCATTCCCAGGTCACTGGGTTTTTCATTAGTTTAATCTTACATAACCAAGAGCATCTTTCTACACTGCATTTGTCATTAGGGTCATTAGGGGGAATGTTCAAAGCCTAAGAACAGGGCTGAGGATACTGACTAGCAAGAACACTACCAGAGCTTCTCTTCTCAAGATCATCTGGAAGACTTGAAAATAAACAATAATCAGTTACTAGAACTAATATACAAACTAGGAACACGAGTTTTGGCTGAAGGGAATGAAGTGACTGATTTGTCAAAGATAGTATAGAAGTTGGGTGTGGTGTGTACCTGTAATTCCAATACTCAGTACTAAGATGGGAGAATTTCAGGTTTGAGACATGTCTCAGCAATTTAGCAAGATTCTCAACAAATTAGCATGAACCTATTCCAAAAATAAAAAAGAACTAGAGCTGTATCTCAGAGGTAGAATGCCCCCTGGGTCAATCCTCATTACTAAAACAAATACATAAACTTTTAGGGTTAGAAACAAAGTGCTCCCAAAGGGCTCATGTATTAACGTTCAGAGTTGATGTAAGTAAGACATGAAGATTGTAATCTTTCTACTGGGTCAATACTTTGTAATTGATTTACTGGTTGGTAATCCCCCAACTAGGGTGTGGCTGGAGAATGTACATTGTTCAGGGTGTGGACTTAAGAACTGTGTTTTTTTGTTTTTTGTTTTTTTTTTTTTTGTCTTTGAATCACCTTACTTGCTTTCTCTCCTTCTGGCTTCTGTGGTGTGAGAGCAGAACTCTTGGTCTCCCTCTCCCTGCTTCCCACAACCATGCCATGAGAGCCACAGACCCCAGCTTTATGTAGACGGAACCCCCAAATCTCCAAAAACTATGAGCAAGTAAATCTTTAATCTTCTAAGTCATGTGGTCAGTTTTTTTGAATTATATCAGTGAGAATATTAACTGAAATGCAAAAGAACCAAAATGTTTATAAATTTGAGTCAGACCAAGATTAAAGCTATTTGATATTTATTTCAAGAATGTTTTCTAGGAACCATGAATATCTCTTTCCTAGTATTGATCCTAGGTTTTGAGTTAAGTCTAAGTCAAGAGGTGGTTTAAAATATATTGAGATATGAAGAACTTAAAGACCAGCCATGACCCTACACTATATTTCTTTTTTGTCTCTATTTGTTCATCTCTAATGTAGAAAGCATGTGTCCCCTTTTATTGCAAGATGTATGAATGAGCCAAATGAAAGTATATGTAAAAGGGCTAGGTAAACATAAGCATTTGTATCCTAATTGGCTTTATTTATTTGCAGATTTTATTGCCTTCCAATATTATTCGCATTTTGCTATTTATTATGTTCATTCATCCATTTCATTGTCTCTTTACCAGAGTTGGAAGTCCTAAAGTCAAGACTCCATTTTCTTCACTTGTTGTTCCCAAATATTTACCAAGAAATGTTTAGAATATATAAGAAAATTTGCCAAATGAACAAATATGTTAACATTTGTTATAATTTTAATTGCACTAATAAAGATATTATCTTAGCTGACAAGACTGTTCTACAAAATTTGTCTGGAGTATAATTCACTTGGATTATGCTTTAAAATGGTAAGAATCTTAAGTCTGATCTCAGGTTGGAAAGAGACTTGTTTCTGGACAGTAAACTCCATAGAGCTATCCCACTTACATCATTTAGACCATTCCTGAACTCATCCATAGCAAAAGAAAACGTACAGCATTTCTAGGGGCCAAATAGATTGTTATTTCTAAATCCAATGACCACATGTACATATAATTTCACTTAACAAAAATCATTTTAAGCATAGTTGGATTCAGTCAAACAAATGTCAATATTGGATCAATAACACCAATTCCCTGAATATAGCTCTTTCCAGCTGGTTGTTTTGGCTGTATATCATCACAGACTGAAAGAGATTGAGATGTGAAAGTAGCATGTGATATTCCAATCTCCTTTTCTAGGATCGAGTTTTATATTCCCTAACTTGTGGGCCAGAATCTACATGTAAACATGAATAAAGATTTTTCCATTTTTCCAATAAGGCAATAAAGCACTTAATTTGACTCTTTATGGATTCAGTAAATAATATTAGTAGGGATCAGAAGTGTAAGCACTTCATCTAACCATGTACAGAGAGTACAGAGAGATAAGGCAATGTATTATTTGCAGATAATCAAAGATAGCTTCCAGGAAGAACAGCATCTGAAAATTGACCCAAATTATGGGTAATTAAATAGATAAAGAATAAATAAGAATGCACTGGCAGACAGAATATCATGTGCAAATACCCAGAGGAGTCAGCAAGTATTATAAATTCAGAAAAATATAGATATTTGGCATAGCTATGAATTAAGATGAATATCAAAGTGGATAGAACCTATCTGATCATCACCGAAGGGCACTGTAATAAAATCCAAGGCAGGCTCTGAATCTCAAAGTGTTGATTATCCCAAAAGTGTTGTCTATAAATGAAAATAGCTGTTCTTTATTGGGGATGGATTCAGCATTCCATACAGGTCAAATAACTTGCTTCAAGGTCACAAGTCAAGGGAAGCAGCCAGGATGGAAACCCATTTAATATGGCTACAAACACCATGTTCTAACCAAGAATGTTCTAAACACATTGTTAGGGGCCTCAAGCCCAAAAGCTAGGGATTACTGCCACAATGGAAAGGTCCCCTTCTGAGTTCCTCTCTTGCATGAGTGAAAATGCAATGTGTTCTCCTCCCCCAAAGGGCAGAGTGCAATGTCTTCTCTGTGGGCATGTTGTTGTAGCCAAAGCCCTCCCAGTGGCAGAGCAGATGCCCTGCCAGATGGTAGCCACTTGGCCCTGGGCTATACCATGGAAGGCAGCCAGGACAATCGCCATGTAACAGTTGTAAATGTCACTGTCTCTCACAGACTGGACAGCTGGACAGAACGCCAAGAGCAAAGCAGGTGCTAACCAGGCAGCATGTGGTTTTGTTGCCCAGAGGGAAGAAAATCAGTGTTTCCGGGCAAAGCCAGCACTGTGCCTTCAGAGTAGTTCTCTTACAATAGGCCCCATTATAACTGGGAAGAAGGAGGAACATTAAGGAAATATGTAACTATTTATTCCTCATTTCTATTTCATCAGCCCCTTGATGAGGACTTTCCTGAGCTACTTCTTGCCTACAAGTTCATCTCCATTCTGTGTTTGCATTAAGCACATCTCCTTCTGTGAAGGCTTTCTTGATCTTGCCCACAGTTAACAAATATACAGCCCTCCCCTTTTGGGTGCTCAGGGCCACAAAAGAAAAAGACATTTAATGGGTGGATACAGGCCAAGTGGTGCATGACTCAATGGGAGAAAATGACAACCTTCTCTGCAGATTGACAGGAAGCTTCACTGAGAAATAAAATTTGGTTTGAATATTAAAGTATAAAAATTAATCAGTAGGAAACTGAGGGCAAACAAAATACAGAATCATCAGAGCAGAGGCTGAGAGGATTGTGACTGAGTAGCACTGAGAACTCAAATGGATCAACAGTGCAGAAAGCTTTATGGAAACTTATCAGTTTGTTTTGCTGTGTAATAGTCTACCCTAGAATTCAGAGGCACAAAAAATAAACTGTGGGCCTCTGGTTATGCCATCTGGACTTGCTCACTCACTTGTTGGGGGCTCTGCTCTAATCAGTGTTTGGCTGTAGAAACTCTTCTGGGGCAATTCCATACCACTTGTTTATCCTTTTGCTCACAGGACCAGCAGAGTGGACTAGACATGTCCTTTTTGCAGTATTAGTGGAAATACTGAAAAATTGGGCCAGCAATACAAGCAGTTTCAAGATACTGCTTCTAAGACATTTGCTAAGATTTTTTAACCAAAACTTGTCATATTGTTGAACGTAGTCAAGGAATGAAGAAATTAGCCCTACCCTAAGTGGTAGAGCACTAAGCTAAGTGGGTCAAAAGCAAACAAAAATTAATATATTTGAGATACCAATACCTACCGAAGCAACCATGAGATGGGTTTGGGAAACAAGTAAGAACTAGATTCTGAGATGCAGGGTGGACTATGTTAATGAAAATTTCACTTAACTCACCCTGTAGGAAGCAATGGCAATAAAGCAATTTAAATAGAGGAATGATATGGTTATATATAGGTTTTAGAAGGATCTCTGGGCTCTCTATAGAAGACATTTTAGAAGGTATCAAAATAGAGATAGAAAGAGCAGCTATGAAGCTTTGAGTCATAAAGAATTTTTAAGTAAGGCAGTTTCAGTAGCAGAGGACATAAAGGTAAAGCAATGTAGGTAAATAAAATAATACAATATATGGCATTAATAAACTGGCAATGGTGAGGAAATGAGGTAAGCTCAAGTTGTGTCTGTCTTATCTGTGTTGGCCAGGACAGCAATATTTAAAAAGAAAATAGAGAAAGCAACATATAAAAAGTTATAAAAAGAAAACAATAGGTCAGTTTGGACATGAGTAGGCTGTGTGAACACAAAGAGGAAGCTATGATTCCAGGGGCTGGATTTGGGTAGGAGAAAGTTTTAATCTGGAGACACAGTTTAAGCGTGATTCATATTTATATGGTGGTGAATGTTGTAAATGCTATGGTGACTGATGAGAGAAAAACAAAAGAGTACAATGAAAACAGAGGTTTATATTTGTAATGAGAGTGTATTTCAGAGTCACTTTGAGCCGTCTTCCAGAAAACTGCATGTGCACGTGCAGAATGGAACCACTTTTGGATACAGATCTAAGAGTCCTGTGGATTTTATAATGTTTATCCAGTAGGCACTTTAAGGATTGGAAAGGCTGAAATGATGATCAGAGAGAAAAATAACATGAAAGATAGTTAAAGAAAGACATTAGGTGATAGAGATGGGTCCAAGACTCCTGAGAATGAACTGGAACTGATAAAGTACTAAACTCCTAGCCACTTCGGAAGGTTTAAATTTTACATTCAATTAAAAAAATTTTTGCAGGCAAAGAACTAGAGGCAAAGGTCATGAGACAGTGAAGGACACTATGATTCTGTGGAGGGGGCTAGTGGTTGTACCCAGAAGCATCCTACCTCCAAGTAAAAGCCCAGATCTTTTTATTGTTGTTTTGTTTTGAAGCAAGAGCTCACTAGGTTGCTAAGAGTCTCACTCAATTGCCAAGGCTGGTCTGGAAACCATGATCCTCCTGTCTTAACCTCCCTACTGGTATTACTGAAATGTGCCACCATGTCTAGTGTGACATAATTCTTGATCAACTCTCATTTTTAGGGCCAACATAGGCACACTGGTTCATTTACATTATTCACCTGCCTTGGTTATAGGGCGGTACATCACCTGGCCCACCAACTGACTCAGACCTGGCTGTAAAACTACACAGCAGAGCTGTGGGTTAGAAGGCAATAAATATTTCTTCTTCACTAGTACTAGAATCCAGTACCTAGAACAGAATTTGGCAAACAGGTTCAATAAATATATGTCAAATAAATGAATGAATGTAGAAATACAAACAACTCTGAAGTGCTCACAGACTTCCTCTTTCAGGCTCATAAATGTTACTCTTTTTCTGAAACATACTGATTCTCTAATAACTAGCCTGAAGTCCTTTCAAGAAAGTCTTCTTTTCTAATTAATTCCTTTTATTGTTGTTAGTTCACCCCAAATGTGAGACATTTAGAAAACTCAGATACAATGTAAAACTGTTTTATTATTATTATTCAGTTCTCTCTGGCGCCAAACAAATTTGGCCATAAACATAAACGAATAAACCTTGATTTAAAAGCCATAACGCCTGGAGTGTTTTCACTAGCACTAGGAGATGACACAATACCACAAAGCCCTGTTTTAGTTAAAAGTCACATTAATGATTTCATCCTTCATAGTTGCCCAAAGAACCCTGAGAAAGAAACCTTCAACTCTTACATCGTTTTCTGTCTTAAGGGTAATGAACCATATGTGTAGACAGCTGCACTGTCTGTAAACTATGGTCATTAATTAGACAGGAGACAGGACACTTCCAGAGAGAGGCGGGGGAGGGAGAAGGGTGAGACTTTGAAAAGTCATGGTGATTATTAATAACAGAAAGGGCAGTGAAAAGGGTAAAGTGTCTGTCCTCCATATTTCAAAAACATTACATCGCCCATAGCAGTGAAGTGCCTGAAAGGTCTGCTTGGTGAATGTTTCGTACCTGAACAGAAGACCAAAATTAAACACATAGGGTACCACAGGCAAGGTCACATATAGATTTAAAATTCCCGAAACTAAGCCATATTGGCAAGATATTTGACTAAGGAAGAAGAAGCAAATTTTGTCTTAAGGAGATACTGAATGACAGTGTAGAGAGTAAATCAAATAAAAAGTGGGGGAGGATAAGAGCATAAGGTTTGTATGAATCTCTAACTAACATGTTGGCCACTTGGATGATTGGGACAAAATGATGGCCATTAATTAGACAGGAGACAGGTCAAATTATGAAGTAAAGCACAAGAGTCTAAGTTGAGTTAGAAGAAGCAAGAGCAAAGGCTATGACTAAAAGACCTTCTGGGTTAAAGAGCCAGATTCAACCGAAGAGGTGAGTTTGGGCTAAGGAGGACGTGTATCCTTATTCATTTTATGGAACACATTAGACATCTTCGAAAACATAGTTTTAGAAATGGAGAAGAGCAAGAACTTGCATAAGCATTCCTATTCCTTGAAATTTTGGCAATTATCTCCATCTATTTATAATATCAGTTATAGTAGAGGCCAGGGTCTGTTGTCAGGAAAGAGGTCCTAAGCACCCATGGACTGGGACTGCCCATGTGTCCTCCACACTGCATTCTCAGCATGTCACATGATGCTAGAACAAGTTCACTAGGGATCTCCTGAGTAAGTTAAAGTACACATTTATTATAAAATGGGAAAAACTCATCCACAAAATAATCCAGAAATAATGAGAGAGCAATAGGCTTAAAAGTAATAGATATGAGAATGAATGACAAAAGTGTAGTCCTTGTTTTGTAATGGCAACAATAATGAACTATAGAAATAAGGTAAAATCTGGAATAGAAAGGCCTGACACATAGATAAAAGAAAGAGGAGATTTAGAAGGCAGAGACAAGAGGATCTCGCTCAGGTTCAAAGCCAGCCGTGCTGGCTTAAGAGACCCTGTTTAAAGGAAAGAAAGAATTTAAATAACCAATAAACAAGGACATACCATATGTATGATAATATTTTCATGTGGTCAGAACTCTGATAGTTCTATGATGGCTGGCTTAGTGGAAATAATGAGAGTCACCAAGGAGAGAAATCAAGATACTTCACTCATCTAGACATGAAATTAAAAGTACATGAAGTAGAGCTGGGTATGATGGTACAAGCATATAATCCCAGTACATGGGAAATGAGGAAGGAGTATCAAAAGTTCAAGTCCAGCCTCAGCAACTGGGTGAGGCCCTGTTTGAAAGTAAAAAATAACCAGGCGTGGTGGCGCACACTTGTAAGGCAGAGACAGGAGGATCGCGCAGGTTCGAAGCCAGCCGTGCTGGCTTAAGAGACCCTGTTTCCACACAAAAAAGGATAAAAATAGGTCTGGGAGTGTAGCCCATGGGAATGTAGCCGGAGGTAGAAGGGCTTCCAGGAATGCCAGTACCACCAAAAAACAAACAAAAAAAAAAGAAAGTAAAAAATAAAATAGTGTTGGGAGTATAGCTCAGAGATAGAATGCTCCTGGGATCAATCCTTAGTAACATGCACACACACACACACACACACACACACACACACACACACACAATAGGACTATGAGAAAAAAGGGAATGGGACAAATACTGACAGGGTAAAACTAATGTGACTAACTAACTTTATGGTTAAAAAAACTTTAGTAGTTGCTTAATAAATGTTTCATGGATGAGTAAACAGAACTCTTAAAATTGTTCTTATTATCAAAACTGTGGCAATAGCATTTATAATCTTACTCTTTTTGGAATTCAGAAAACATTTGGGGGAAACCATAGGACTACTGAGCTAAATGTTGAACAAGGTTGAAATATGGATGAAAGAGAGCAAAAAAGCCCATGTGGATTATAAGAATGTGCTACATTTTGGAACAGTGCTATTTAAAATTTTTCTGTCCAATTTCCACAGGAGAAGATTAGGAATTGACAGATTCTGTCCTGGTTTTGGTCCATGTAACTATGATCCTGCAATAGTGGCCAGCAGCTCTCAACTGTGTGATTAAATATGTCTGGAGAGGTAATTCTGCCAACAAATCTGGACCATTACTCCTTCCAGAGCACCAAGGCACCAGGGTGGCCATGTGGATTACTGCTGTTGGAAATTCTCCTGACAAACATATGGCACAGTGCCCCTTGGACCTACCTTCAAATCAAACTCCCTGATAAACCCCCATAACACATTGATGTTACTTAATAATACCTATATCTTACTAAGTTTCAGGTTTCTTATAATTTGTTTAGAAACATATCTTAAGTCCACTACTAGAGTGTAAACTATCAAGAGATTTTCAAAGGCATTTTATTCTCACTTCCTTTCTCTTTTTTGGTTCATGAATTTTTTAAACTTTGTTTCTGAATCTTAATTGAGTTTCAGATATCTGAAATAAGTTTACACTCTTGAGAAGAAATGAGTCACCTTAGTGTTAAGTTTACTCTGTAGATTCTTCAGCAATCCTGTTCTTCCACTACACCTTAATTGAAGAATTTATACACTTGCGCATTAGTAACTGTTCTTTTATTGATAGTGTCTAATCTCAAAACTACTATTTATTTCAATAAGCATTTACTGAGAATTTGTACAGGAACCTGTGTACTGTCTATTGTGAGCCTGGGAGTGATTATAGAAAGGGCTATTAAACTTTCTCTGAGAAAACAGACATGTAGATGGCGACCGAGAAAAGCGGGGCTTAAGAGCCCCACTAACAACAAACCTCCATTACCACAAAATCAGCGCCTTTCATAGCCAGAAAACACCATCACCAGTGAAACAAAAAATCACCAGGCTCCAGAGAGAAAGCGGACTGAGAACAGAGCCACAGAGGAGATAACCGGCCTATCGCCCGAGGACGCGGCAGACGCGGCGGCAGCAGCGCCATACTGCCGGCGAATTCACGGGACGGCTACAGCAAGCCGAGGTGAGCCACTGCGGAACAGCCAGGCGGGATTTCTCTGCGCAGAGATCACCTAAAGCTCCATTGTCTGAGCTCAGCACATGCTGCAGGGATTCAGAGTGGAAATTAAAACCAAGAAGAAAAACTACAGCCCCACAGCTGAGGGCGTAGCAGCGAGTGGCGCCATATTGCCACCGGCGGCAGCAGCAGCGAA
Organism: Muscardinus avellanarius; assembly: GCF_963383645.1. Taxonomy (NCBI): domain Eukaryota; kingdom Metazoa; phylum Chordata; class Mammalia; order Rodentia; family Gliridae; genus Muscardinus; species Muscardinus avellanarius. Next base: position 169,328,507 of record NC_137786.1, on the reverse strand, counting down.
TTCATCGAATTCAGTACAGCTACATCTGCATACTCAAGAACAGTGAGTCAAATTGCGGGCCACAGAGGAGAAATCCCAGTACTGTACTCACTGGGACTTGACCCAGTGGGAGAGGGGCTGTGGCAGAGATATCACACCATAGGAGAACGTGCAACCTGGCACCCTCCACAGTCTAAAGCAGCCTCTATCGACTCTCTGGGTCGGAGACTCTGTGATACAACCCAGTAAAGGAGTAGTGGGGTCTGAGATACTACAGACTCGAGATCCAGAGCACCTTAAGTGAAGTCATAGTGACCCAGGGAAGAACCCAGAGAAGGCACAAACCTCCGAAATCATGGGTAAGAGGAATAACACTGGAGCAATGAATGCCCACAACCCCACAACATCAGAACCTGATAAAACAGAAAATCAGAGATTTCTAGAAGATCAAATCAGGAAAATAACTGTAGAAATAATAGAGGTGCTTCGAAAAGAACTCAGAGAGAGCCAAAAAGAGATAAAGGATGCAATTAATGAAGTAAAGGCCTCAATTCAAAGCACAAACAACCGATTAGAACACATGGAGAACAGAATCTCGCTCTTAGAAGATGAGAAATTCAAAAATGAACTCATAGTTTCTAATCTAGAAAAAAATATCCGACAGCAGGAATCTGATATTGAAGAAATATGGGCCCATTTTAAGAGAGCTAACCTAAGAATAATTGGAATAGAGGAGGGAAAAGAAAGTGAAACCAAAGGGATCAACAATCTCTTCAAGGAAGTAATAGCAGAAAATTTTCCAGACATAGAGCAAGAGGTCGATACGCAGGTCCAGGAAACTTATAGAACTCCCTTTAGACAGGATCGGAGAAGAGGATCCCCACGCCACATAATTGTCAAAATGACCAATGTGGAAGCCAAGCAGAGAATCTTAAAGGCAACAAAAGCAAAGGGCCAAGTGACATTCAGAGACAAACCAATTAGAATCACTCCAGACTTCCCAAACCAAGTTATGAGAGCCAGAAGGGCTTGGAGTAACATATTCCAAACTCTGAAAGAAAACAACTTCCAGCCAAAAATTTCCTACCCAGCAAAACTTTCTATCAAATTAGAAGGAGAAATAAGAAGCTTCCATGACAAACAGAAACTGAAGGAATTTATGTCTTCAAAACCAGCACTAGAGAAAATACTCAAAGAGATTAACTACAAAGAAGAAATAGGTAACACACTCCAGAACTAGAGAAACAAGATTTTCCATCCAACAAACAACTAAGATTGGTTATCTGTGGAGATTCATTATTTATGTTAGTCTTTTACCTATCTGTAAAGGGTATTGTTTGCCTTTATTGTTGCTAATTTCTAGGATTCCTAGTTGGAATATTAATACACCTTCAGATATAGCATTTGGAAATATTTTATCCCATTCTATTAGTAACTGTTAACTCTGTTTACATTGTCTTTGGATATACAATTTTTTTTTTTAGGGAGTTTGTATAATCCTCTGTTGCCTGTGCCTTTGAAATCATAACCAAGAAATCACTGCCAATTTCAATGTTGTGAGGTTTAATGACCCAGATTTTCTCCTAAAAGTTTATAGTCTTAAGATTTATATTTAGGTCTATTATCTATTTTGAGTTAATATTTGTATATGGGATTAGGTAAGGGTCCAATTTTATTCTTTTCCATGTAATTATTACTTTTTAACAATATTTAGTTAAAAGATTAATATTTCCACCACCAAATGTTCGTGGAAACCTTGTCAAAAATAACTTGACAATATAGGGAAGAATTTAGCTCTAGGCTTTTATTTAACTCCAATGGTTTCTATATCTGCCTTTAGAATAGTACTACACTGTTTCAATTACTGTAGCTTTATATGGTTTGAAATCAGAAAATATATATCTTCTAGCTTTGTTCTTTTTCAAGATCGTTTTGGGTACCTAGAGTCCATATTCCATATTAGGATAGATTTTTTTCTGAAAAATAAATATATAAATATATGATAGTTTCACCTAAAAATAGAAAAAAAATATTCTCTGGTAAGAAAGAAAGCAAAAAGAAATATTGAAATGTTATCTTTAAGTCATCAAAAGCTTGGTATCAGACAAATGAAACTGTTATGTGAGATTATCATTTTTAATTTTAGATAAATTGCCGTAATACTAGATGTCAACTACTAAGCCAAGCATGGGAGGGAGGGATAGGGAGAGAATGGGGTGGGGATTGGGTGGGGGCTGACTGGGAAAAGTGTGCATGTATGTCTACAAAAGTATGTATCCTACTATGATGTATGAATACAGTGCACCAATAAAAATAAATAAATTAAAAAAAAAGAAAACGGACATGTAAATAAACACTGCATCAATACTGAAAATAAAGTAAGTAAAAGGTGAAATATGTATATGATCTAAATAGAAACCGGAATATTGATTTTTGACAAAGGGGCCAAAAGCATACAGTGTAAAATAGATAGCCTCTTCAACAAATAGTGTTGGTAAAATTGATTAACCATACACAGAAAAATGGAAATAAATCCTACTTTCTCATCCTGCACAAGAGTCAATTCAAGATGGATCAAAGACTTGGAACTTAGACTACACCTTGCAGCTCCTTGAAGAGGGCATAGGTCCAACACTGCAACCCATAGGCACAGGTAAAAACTTTCTCAAAAAGACCCCAAAGGCACAAGACACTAAAATGTGGATCAATACATGAGATCGCATTAAACTGAAAAACAGCAAAGGAAATCATCAAGAACCTCAACAGAGAGCCGACAGAATAGGTGAAAATTTTTACCAAATATTTCTCCAGTAGAAGACTAATATCTAGAGTGTATAGAGAATTCAGGAAACTCACAGCTAAGAAAACACATAACCCAATTAAAAATGGGCAAGTGAACTAAACAGACACTTCACAAAAAATAAATTCAAATGGCTAATAAATATATGAAAAAATATTCAACATCACTAGCAATCAGAAAAATGCAAATCAAAATTACCCTGAGATTTCACCTAACTCCAATTAGAATGGCAATCATTAAACACAAACAACAAATGCTGGCAAGGATGCAGAGAAGTGTTAACTCTAATATATTGTAAGTAGGATTTCAAATTAGTGCAACCACTTTGGAAAACAGTATGGAGGATCCTCAGAAGAATAGAAATGAGAGCTAGGCGTGGAGGCGCAAGCTTGTAATCCCCATGCTTGGGAGGTGGAGACAGGAGGATCACACAGGTTTGAAGCCAGCCTTGCTGGATTAAGAGACCCTGTTTCCAAATAAAAATATAAAAATAGGTCTGGGAGTGTAGCCCAGAAGTAGAAGGGTTTCCAGGAACCCCAGTACCACCCAAAGAATAAAATAAAATAAAGAAGAATGAAAATGAATCCACCATATTATCCATCCTTACCACTTCTGGGTATCTACTCAAAAGAATGAAAACCAAACTACCAAACTAATGCATGTGTATCTATGTTCATAGCTGCACAATTCACAATTGTCAAACTAAGGAACCAGCCAAGATGCCCATCAACATATGAATGGATTACACAACTATGGGATATGTACACAATTGAATTTTACTTGGCCATAAAGAACAAATTTATCCCATTTACAGGTAAATGGATGGAATTGGAGAATATTATGCTAAGTGAGATTAGTCAGTCACAAAAATTAAAAAATAAGATGCTCTCCCTAATATACAGAACCTAGGGAGAAAAAGGAACATAGAAGAAACTCTATACAAGGAAGGAGAAACCATACATAAGCAAATAAGATAACCTAATTGAGGGGGATGTGAGGGGGAAAAAGAAAATTCCCTAATGCACATGATGAATATTCACAAACATATCAAAGTTAATCACTAAGCCAAACATGAGAAGGTGCGAGTGGGGAGGGATAGAGTGGGAATTGGGTAATGGCTAATTGAGTGGTGTGTGCATGTATGCCTCTACCACCTGTACTTCATTAAGATGTATGACTACAATGTTCCAGTAAAAAAGTTTTAAAAAGATATATGACTATAATGCATCAAAAAAACATTAAATTAAAAATAAGGTAAGTTATATACCTGCAATTTAGTCAAGAATGCTAACACATGTCTATAATACCAACTACTCTGGAGACTGAGGCAGGAGGATTACCAATTAAAGGCCAGCCTATACAACTTGTCAAACTAAGGAACCAGCCAAGATGCCCATCAACATATGAATGGATTACACAACTATGGGATATGTACACAATGGAATTTGTTTCTCAAACAGACAAACAAAAATAAAACATTAAAGGACTGGGGAAGGGCTGAGTGATGTGTGCATGTATGTCTCTAGTATCTTGTACCCTATTAAAATATATGACTACAATGAGCCAAAAAAAAATTAAAAAGGAAGATTATTATTTCCCCCAAATAAAAGAAGAAATACCAAAGTCAGAGAGTGGTGTTGGTCATTTGGAAATCATTAAATAAGATGGGACATATAGGAGATAGTGTAAGACAGTCTTTATATTGGATAGTTTATGAGGTTAAGTCCATACAGAAAGCTTTTTGAGTGGCTTTGGATATGAACCGTTGGATGCTGTACAGAGAGGAAGGTGCTGAGAAACAGGAATGAGCACGATTGCTGCCACCTCTTGGGGGTTGCCTAATTAAGGAACAGACACACCCCTGAAGCACATTTGTTGAACAGTTACTATGTGCCAGGCTTACAGTTCAGTTTAGAGAATTAAGAGGGAATGATGCAGAGACACGACAAGCCATAAGCAAACAAGACGACCTATCTGAGGAGGATGGGAAGGAAAATTCCCAATGACCATGATGTACATTCACAAATATATCAAAATCAATCAATAAGCCAAACATGAGAAGGAGGGAGGGGGAGGAAATGGGGTGGGAACTGGTAAGGCCTAAAGGAGTGATGTGTGCATGTATGCCTCTCCCATCTTGTACTCCACTAAGATGTATGACGACAATGCACCAATAAAAAAATTTTAAAAAAGAAAGGGAGGCACAAGGAGATGACAAATCTTGACTGTGGCTTTACAACTAATGATTGGCAGATCTAAGCTTCAAGGACAGGATGGCTGGCTCCTAAGCACTAAATTTGGGAAGGTAAGAGGCAAGAAATGGTATGAAATCTACGTGAAGATGGTGTATCTACTCACTTCATACATTGTACAAACTATTTATTGAACACCTATTATGTGCCAGACACTACTCTAAGCAGTGTGAGTAGAAAAACAACTAATGGAAACCAGAAATTAAAAGCTTCATTGATCTCAGGCACATAAGTTCATGAAGACTGATGAAGAATTGCCTTAGTGAATTAAAAGTACCTAATGTAATAGGACTTTACCAAGTCTTTTGTATACCATATTGAATTTAACACAGCCTGTGTGTGTGTGTGTGTGTGTGTGTGTGTGTGTGTGTGAGTGTGTGTGTGTGTAGTTATGTGTTAGTTATTAGGGATTGAACCTTGAACCCAGAAGCATTATCCCTCTGAGTTACACCCCCTGCCCCACTTTATTTTTTATTTTAAAACATGGTCTCAGTTCTCAGTTGCTGAGGCTGCGCTTGAACCTATGATCCTCCTGACTTGGTCTCCTAAGTACTGGGATTACAGGAGTGTGCCCTTGCACCAGACAGTCTCATACCATTTAGATGTATACACTAACATTATAATTTTACAGATGAGATAACTAAGTATTAGGGTTATTAAATAAAGAGATTTTAAGTATACTTATAGAGATCCAAAACAAGATTGACACCCAAGCTCATACCTCAACCAATTTATTATACTGATTTTAAAAATTATTGAAAAATTACATTTCTATGAAAGATACCAGAATCATTTTTAACCCAAAGAAAGGGCAGGAGGAACAGGAAATAATGAGAAAAATGGTTTAAATGGAAATATTGGGAAGCAAAAAACATTGATGATACAGATGACATTTTAACTGAAGGGCAAGAAAGTTATAAAAAAGATTATCTGCATGCCTTTAGCTTGACTATCTCAAAGGTTTGATCATGAAGGATTCTATAGGGCAAATGAAAGGCATAGTCATATGTATTTTTCTTCAAACAAAAGATTTGAAGTGCAGACGTTGCCTCAGAATCCCCATAACCCTGTAGCCAAAGATTGAATTTGTACAAAATGCATTTTACCCAGTGAAATAGAAGTAAACCTTTGGTGATTTAATCTTATGGAAGATAAATATTTTTATTTTTGATGAGTGAAATGAAGGCAAGTTGAAGTTCAGCTGAGCTATCTTTGAAGAGATCTGCCATTCTTCTATTTCAGTGTTGCTTTTTGTCTAGCTACCTCTCTCCATAGTAAGGATGCTTTTGTATCATCTATTATCAAAGAGGACCATGCTATCCCAAAGACAGGCAAATGACGTGTCAGAAATACTGCTAGTGCTCAGACTGGGCTCTGAATTCCATCTGCTACAGAACCTTTGTCTCAGACTGAGAGAGTGCTCAGCATCCATTAATGGTAACCTGTGGTTATTTTAAAATATTTTCCATCACTGTGATAATGCTTTTTGAGCTGTCACCATGTCAAAGTGATAGGTCATTCTGATCACTTCCAAAAAAGGATTTAACTTGGCATTTGAAAATAAGCTGCCAAGCTCTGTGAGCCCATAGTCTATTGTATCTGTGCCTTTTTCTTTATGAAATGTCTTAAGTCTCCCTCCTAACTTTTCACATTCCATAAGGGTACAATTGCTTTATTAAGTCATATCTTAAATAGTATGGGATAGTAAACCACCATTTACCCATTAAATCATCTTTTCTGACTAATCAAAGAAAATTAAAATCTTACTTTTTTCAAGTTTCTTAAATACTGTCAAATCTTAAAATCCTTTTATCTATGTCACATTTGATCATTAAAACACAGCTATCTAAAAGACAAAAAAATTCATTAGCCACTTGGAATATAAGAAAACTGAAGCTTAAAGAAAAAAAGGGATCAGCCTAATCTTGTTTTCTCATATGAAAATAAGAAAGTAAAAAATAAAAAGGTTTGAATCTAAACACAATTTAAAATATTTTTGGAATCATTAACCTCCTAATACATCTCTCATTTTTATTGGTGCATTGAAATTATACATCTTGATGAAGTTCAAGGTGAGAGGAGCATGCATGCACGCAGCACTCATTGAGCCCTCCCTCAGGTGCTGCTCTATTCTCTCTCCCTGCCCTCCTTTCAGTGCTCAGCACAGTGATTGATAAGTTTGTGTATGTACATCATGTCCATTGAGATATTTCCCTCTCCCCTTCTCCTATCCTCTTCAGTCAGGTCACCTTAATTGCTCATCTATAGATTTACTTCTTTGTCTAGAGTTCTTCCTATGACTCGTTTTCCCTCTAGCTTCTATATATTAGGGAGAACATCCAGTTTTTCACTTTTTGTGAATGACTAAACTCACTTAGCATAATGTTCTTCAGTTCCATCTATTTCTCTGCAAATGACATAATTTTGTTCTTCTGTATGGCTGAGTAAAATTCCATTGTGTACCTATCCTGTAGTTTTGTGATCTATTTCTCTATTGATGGAAGTTTTGGCTGGTTCCATAGTTTGGTATTGAGAACTAATTTTATTGATATTTGGCATTCCCATTTGATTGCTGTTTATTTTACTTTATTTTATGCTGCTATAGACATAGATATGTATGCATTACTCTAATAGTTTGGTTTACATTCCTCTGGGTAAATACCCAAGAGTGGTATTCCTGTGTCATATAGTAGATTCATTCCCCCTTTACTGAGGATCCTCCATACTGTTTTCCAAAGTGAGTTTCTGGAGTTCTCTATATATTATAGATATTAGTCCTCTACCATAGGAATGGCTGGCAAGAATCTTTTTCCCATTCTCTTGAGGTCATTGACAGTTTCCTTTGCTGCACAGAAGGTCTTAAGTTTAATACAATCCCACATATTGATCCTCATTTTAATTTTATGTGCCTTTGTGGTCTTATTGAGGAAGCTTTTACATGGCCTATGTGTTGGTCCTATGCCCTCTTCAAGTCTCTGGTCTAATTTCCATGTCTTTGATCCATCTTGAATTGACTCTTGTAAAGGGTAAGAAGGTGGGATTTATGTCTATATTTCTGCATGTGGACAATTTAAATTTTTTAAATCTAATTTTCCTTTTTGGAAGTAAAATCTTGTCCTCTTGACACTGTAAATAAATTAAAATAAAACATAAAAACATGAAAAAATCTTAAGAAAACTGAAAACATTCACTCTCCATATATGTAAAAATAGATAAAAATATGTAAAAATATACTATTACATATAACATATACCAAATATATAATACATACCAAATATAGTATACATACTATAAATAGTATACATCTTTCACATAACCTGTAGTCACACACAAGCCTACTTGTTGGCATCCTCACACTCTTCAGTATATCTCAGATCTGAGAGTTCAATCTTAGCTAACCAGGCCTTCAGAGAGAAAAGTCCAGGTCACCTGCTCAGTCGAGGTTGAGGTCTTGTTTTCATGCCTCAGCAACCGCAAACACATCCTTTCCTTCAACTCTTTTATAGAACTATCCTTACTGATTTGGCATTCCCAGTTGATTGCTTTTTATTTTACTTTATTGGTGCATTATAATCATACATCTTAATGAGGTACATGATGGGAGAGGCATACATGCACATATCATTCATTTATCCCTTACCCAACTCTTCTTTTGATTTTCACTTATTTCTAGAAATTTTATGTTCCAGGGCACATGGATTTTGTTCACATTCTGAACTTAATGTGTGTTCTCCATGGCAACATGGCCTTGTTAAAGACAAATTGGCTTTCAGACAAATTCAGTATTCTTGCTCATTTCCCCGGTCCTCACCCAAGCACCGACATACACAGTGAAGACTTCGTCAACTAATTTTTATAAAAATAATATAGATTATAATCCATAATACATTTACTTACTATACTAATGGTATTCATTGTGAAACACAGAGTTAACATTTATTTTACCAGGCCAAAATATGACAAAATATTTCACTTGTACTATAAAATATTGTGCATTCAAACAATAATGTACTATTTTAATCTAGTCACTTAGAATTTTTTAAAAATTAATTTTGATAAGTATGGCAGACAATTGGCATTATAATTAACTGTTGGAGAGAGTATAAATTTTTTACAACCCATGGGAAAAGTATTTTGAAATATATATTTAGATCCTTCAACAAGCTAATAAAATAGTTTGTAATTCCTCCTACATAAATAATTCTATTCTAATAAGATATAAAATTGGACAGGATATTGTCATGGATCGCCTTCATAGCCATCTCTGAGGAACCAAAACACATCCTGTACCTCGGCGGAACCCTGAACTTGAACAAGAAGAACAAAGATCGGACACGGGACCTGCTGCAGATACAATCTGACCGCGGACCGGAACGCTGAGCCGCGGGCTGCTTTGGCAGCTGTCCAAGGAGCTGCCTGCCCGATATTTCCACGGCAAGATAATCCGGGAATAAAAACGGACTTAGGACCGCATCCTAAGCAGCGAGCAGCACCCACCAGAACTCTGTCTGCCCACCAGCGACCGGATCACATCGGCACAGAGACTCACACGGATTCCTGCACCAAGACAGGTACCTGAGGGCGCCCTAGTAACTGGGGTCCTAGCGTGTGCGGAGTCGCAGTCTCAAACCCCCACCACGGGCTCAAGCCTCAGAGCACTCTCCTCGCGCATCCTGCCTGTCCCCTACTAGTAATCAGTGCCTGTACACTGCCCTCCTAAATTGGAGCCTGCTTCTGTGGCTAACCCCTGCCACCTTGCCAGAGCCTACCCTCCAGGCTGCAAAAGCACTGGGAGACCCGGAAATCTCCTTGGGGCACCCCCAGCCTCTACGTCCCGCGGGACGCAGAGACCATTGCTGGACACCGCACACTGGACCCTTGAGCACCTACCCTGCACCCCTGGCCCACCGCGGGGGTATTCCCAACCTCCTGGTAGCCAGATGCTTAGTTCTAAGTGAGAACACAGCTCAATACACCTTGGAAGAACATACCAGCAGCAATAGACAGCTGCACCCACTCTCACTAGGGTCCAGTATTAACAGGGCATCCAGCCTGCACTCTTGGAATAGGCAGAGCTCTGGCAGTAAGTGTGGCCACCCAGGAACCAGCATTCATTTGCCCAGGGCACATCTTGGGACCACACCTGGCTAGCCCAGCTGGAATTTCCAGAGACACAAGAAAATCCATCGGGCCACAAAATCTGCTCAGGAACTCAGGGGGAAGTGCCAATTACACTTTAGTCACTCTCCACCCCTGCTGTAGGGAAGCACAGGCTGGAGACGAGGGTGGTGAGTGCAGATGTGCTGACCACAGGTTAGAATTTCGCAGAATCTGTGAACTGTACAGAATCAAATAACAGTGAAACCAGACACCCGGACACATAAACCTAAAGCAGCTAAAGGAGAAAAAGGTGTCCAAACACCCAGAGTGACTTAAGAAGATAAAAATAGAGTACAAAGAAAACTAAGAGACATTGGACGGTATCCTGAAAGCTACCAAGCAATCAGATACACACATATTATATGGACCTGACCCCATATGCGTAAATAAGTAGGACTGTTTGTTTTACTTTTAATGTGGATGTTATGTTTTCTTTTGCTTTTAAAGTGCTTTTGTTTTAGTATGGTTATTGCTGTTTTCTTTTTTTTTTCTTTTTTTTTTCTTCTTTTAATCCAAACTTCTCTTACTTTAACTTGTTGTTTTATATATATATACATTGGATAGTTTGCCTTATTTTTTTATTTCACACGGCTGCTAGTTCCTTTTATTTTATTCCTCTTCCTTTTTCCTCTTTCTTCCCTTTTCCTTCCTTTTCTTTCATTCTCCTCCTTTGATTGGTTTACCTTCCTTTTTCTTGGATTACATAATAGTCTTGGTATCTTGAGGGGATTCTTTTTTTTTTTTTTTTTTTTTTTATGTCTGTCTGCTCCTACCAGCATCCCTATTTACAAACCTTCCCACACTAACCTACATACATTTCTCCCCCAAAACTTTTCCCCATAATATACCTCATGGTTTAAAACTCAAAGTATTTTTTATATCCATAACTACTCTACTAACAACAAGAGTCCTAGTAGTTAACTCTCTCTCATTCATAGCAAGTTATTACTTTATCATACTTAAAGTCCTTCTCAACCTAACATATCCTCCACCTAATCTGACTCCTTTACCCATCACCCCAGCTCCTCCCACATCACCCACTTTCAACACTGGAAAGGCTCTGCTGACTGGCCGATACTCCTAAACTCCTAATATTAAGATTTGACTAAACACATTACTCACGAACGATGGGTAGAAATCAGAAAAACAGGACAGAGAACACTATAAATATGAGAACCAGGAGTTATGAAGAGACAGCAGAAATCACGAATACTGACCTACTAGAAATGCAAGAAGGGGAGTTCAGAATCTTGTTGTTCAATATGATGAAAGGTTTTAAAACAAGTATAGAGGAGGTTAAAGGTGAAATAGAAACACTAAAAAAGAATCAGAAAGAGGTCTGGAATGAAATGAAAGAGGCAATAAGTGAAATGAAGACAGCAATAGAAAGAAACTCTGGAAGATTAGATGAAATGGAAAACAGAATATCAATATTAGAAGACAGTACATCCCAAACCGAAAACACAGTCAGCGATATACAGAAATCTTTACAGCAACAAAACCTAAACATCCAGCAATTATGGGATAATATGAAGCGCCCTAATTTACGGATAATAGGCATTGAGGAAGGGATAGAGGTACAGACCAAGGGCATATGTAATATCTTCAAGGAAATAATCTCAGAGAATTTTCCAAATATGGAAAGAGACTTGAATCTTCAAGTACAGGAGGCATACAGAACTCCACTGAGACAGGACCAAAGAAAAACCACTCCACGCCACATAATAACCAAATTGACCAGCATAGAGGCCAAGGAAGGAATCTTAAAAGCAGTGAGAACAAAAGGACAGGTGACATATAGAGGCAAAACAATAAGAATCACCCCAGACTATACAACCCAGGTCAGGAATGCTAGGAGAGACTGGTATGACGTGATTCAGACCCTGGAAGAACATAACTTCCAGCCCAAATTAATCTACCCAGCAAAACTACTATTCAAGATCAATGGGGAAGTCAAAGTCTTTCAGGATAAACAGAATCTCAAAAAATTCATGAATTCAAAGCCAACACTAGAGAAAATTCTTAAAGAAATAAATCATAAGGAAGAAAAAAGAAGCAGACTCCAGAATCAGAGAAGCGAGGAAGTTAATAAGTGGGCCATTTAAGTAAAGAAGAAAGATCACAACACCCAAGAGTAGACAGAACACAAAATGGCAGAAAACAAAAAGCATATTTCAATAATATCACTTAATGTCAAAGGACTTAACTCACCAATCAAAAGACATAGACTGGCAATGTGGATTAGGAAACATAATCCAAACATATGCTGTCTGCAAGAAACTCACCTCACAGCCAAAGACATTCACAGGTTGAAGGTGAAAGGATGGAAAAAGATATACCATGCCACCAGTGACCGAAAAAGAGCAGGGGTAGCAACCCTGATATCCAACAAAACAGACTTTAAAATAAAACACATCAAAAGAGACAAATCAGGGCACTTCCTTTTATTAAAAGGAACAATACACCAAGAAGATATAATGATAGTAAATATTTATGCCCCAAATGTGGGTGCAACCACATTCGTAAAACAAACCCTTCTGGACATAAGATCCCAAGTAGACCCAAATACAATAATTCTGGGAGACTTTAATACGCCTCTCACACCACTGGATCGATCTTCGAGGCAAAAGATGAGTAAAGATGCTTTAGAACTAAAGGAAACCATAAACCAAATGGACCTAATAGACGTTTTCAGAGTATTTCAACCAGGAACTACAGAATACACTTTCTTCTCAGCAGCCCATGGAACCTTCTCCAAAATAGATCACATCCTGGGACACAAAGAAAATACCAGCAAATTCAAAAAATGTAATATAATCCCATGCATCTTTTCAGACCACAATGGAATAAAAGTAGAAATCAACAACAGGAAACTCGAAAGAAAGTATTCAAATTCATGGAGAATGAATGATACACTACTAAATGACGAATGGGTAAGAGCAGAAATTAGGGAAGAAATAAAGAAATTTATGGAAACAAACGAAAACAGAGACACAACCCACCAAAACCTATGGGACACCATGAAGGCAGTACTAAGAGGAAAGTTTATCGCATTGAGTGCCCACATAAAAAGGATGGAGAACCACCAAGTAAAGAACCTAATGAAACAACTCAAGGATCTAGAAATTCTGCAACAATCCATTCCCAAAGCCAGCAGAAGACGAGAAATCATCAAAATTAGAGCAGAAATAAATGAAATAGAGAACAAAAAAACAATTCAAAGAATCAATAAAACAAAAAGTTGGTTCTTTGAAAAGATTAATAGAATTGATAAACCCCTGGCCAACCTAACCAAAAGAAAAAGAGAATCAACTCAAATTACCAAAATTAGAAATGAAAAAGGAGATATCACCACTGATAGTGAAGAAATTCAAAACATTATCAGAAACTACTTTAAAAATTTATACTCCAATAGATTTGAAAACCTGGATGAAATTGACAGATTTCTAAACACAGTTAACCTTCCTACACTCAACCAAGAGGACATAGCAAGCCTAAACCAACCAATAACAACCAAAGAAATAGAAACGGCAATAAAAATTCTTCCACCAAAGAAAAGCCCAGGCCCAGATGGGTTCCCAGCTGAATTCTACAAAACCTTCAGTGAACAACTAATACCAATACTTCATAACACGTTCCGGGAAATTGAAAGAGATGGAACTCTTCCAAATTCCTTCTATGAGGCCAGTATCACATTAATCCCCAAACCAAATAAAGATACCTCAAGAAAGGAAAACTACAGACCAATATCCTTAATGAACATAGATGCAAAAATTCTAAACAAAATACTAGCTATATGCATTCAAAACTATATCAAGAGAATAATTCATCACGACCAAGTCGGTTTCATCCCAGAAAAACAAGGCTGGTTCAACATACGCAAATCAATACATGTTATTCACCACATAAATAGAACCAAGAACAAAAACCACATCATCATAGCAATAGATGCTGAAAAAGCATTCGACAAAATCCAACACCCATTTATGTTAAAAACACTGCAAAAAATTGGGATAGAAGGAAAGTACTTCAACATCATCAAGGCAATATACTGCAAACCCAAAGCCAACATTATATTGAATGGGGAAAAACTGCAAGAATTTCCGCTACAGTCAGGAACAAGACAAGGATGCCCACTTTCACCTCTCCTTTTCAATATAGTCCTTGAGACTCTTGCTGCAGCAATCAGACAAGAGAAGGAAATCAAAGGAATCCACATAGGAAGAGAGGAAGTGAAATTATCCTTATTCGCAGATGACATGATCCTTTACCTGGAAGACCCAAAGAACTCAACCAAAAGACTTCTGGAGCTGATCGACAAATTCGGCAAAGTCGCAGGTTACAAAATCAACCTAAAGAAATCAGTGGCCTTTCTTTATGCCAACAACGAATCCACAATGAAGGAAACAAAAACAACAATTCCATTCACTATAACCTCAAAACCAATAAAATACCTAGGAATAAACCTAACCCAAGATGTAAAAGACCTCTACAACAAAAACTATAAAACATTAAAAAAAGAAATAGAAGAAGACCTTGGAAGATGGAAAGATCTCCCATGCTCATGGATAGGCAGAATAAATATCATCAAAATGGCCATTCTGCCAAAACTGATCTATAGGTTCAATGCAATTCCCATTAAAATACCAGTGACATTCTTCAGAGACCTAGAAAAATCAATCATGAACTTCATATGGAGAAAGAAAAGACCTAGAATAGCCAAAGCAATTCTCAATAACAAGAAACACGCAGGAGGCATTACAATCCCAGACTTCAAACTATACTATAGAGCAATAGTAGTAAAAACAGCATGGTACTGGCACAAAAACAGATATACTGACCAGTGGATTAGAATAGAAGATACAGAAACAAACCCACACATCTTTAGTCAATTAATCTTTGACAAAGGGGCCAAACACATACGCTGGAGAAAAGACAGCCTTTTCAACAAGTGGTGCTGGGAGAACTGGCTAGCCATTTGTAAAAAGATGAAGCTAAACCCCTATATCTCACCTAACACAGGAATCAACTCAAGATGGATCAAAGACTTAGAAATTAGACCTGAGACGGTGAAGTTAGTAGAGGAGAACATAGGTTCAACACTACAACATATTGGCACAGGCAGTAACTTTCTCAACAAAACCTCCAAAGCTCAGGAAATTAAAGCAAGAATAAACAAGTGGGATAACATTAAACTAAAAAGTTTCTTCTCATCAAAGGAAACTATCAATAACCTAAAGAGGAAGCCTACAGAATGGGAAAGGATCTTTACCAGCCACCATTCTGATAGGGGGCTAATATCCAGAGTATACAAAGAGCTCAAAAGGCTCTACACCAACAAAACAAACAACCCAATCAAGAAATGGGCAAATGAACTAAATAGACACTTCACAAAAGAAGAGATACAAAGGGCTAATAGATACATGAAAAGATGTTCTTCATCACTGGCCATCAGGGAGATGCAAATCAAAACTACACTGAGATTCCATCTAACCCCAGTCAGAGTAGCAAGCATAAAGAAATCAAATAACAACAAATGCTGGCGAGGATGTGGGGAGAGAGGAACTCTTTTACACTGTTGGTGGGAATGCAAACTAGTTCAACCACTATGGAGATCTGTGTGGAGATTCCTAAGAAAGGTGGGAATAGATCCACCATATGATCCAGCTATACCACTCCTGGGTATCTTTCCAAAAGGGTTGAATTCAGAGAAATACAGCAACATATGCATACCTATGTTCATAGCAGCACAATTTGTAATAGCCAAAATATGGATCCAACCCAGATCACCATCAACAGATGAATGGATAGCAAAACTGTGGGAAATACACACAATGGAATTCTATTCAGCCATAAAGAAGAACAAAATTTTATCATTTGCAAGAAGATGGAAAGCCCTGGAAAGCATCATGTTAAGTGAGATCAGCCAAGCACAGAAGGAGAAGATACACATGTTTCCTCTAATATGCCCAAACTAGAAAACACAAAGGATACCAGTGGGACCCCAGATATTAGAGGGGAAATACTAGCTAAGTTTTAATGGAAAGATAGGAGAGGAGAAAGGCCGATCTTGATTAAGGAGCATCTTCACCTGAACATGTGTAAAATTATGAATAAGACATGGTTAACCTGGCCAACCATTGGTGGGGGGGGGGGGAGAAAACGGGGGCGGGGGGAGAGGGCACCAAATATAGTGTAAATGTATACTATTTATGTTCAATAAAAAAAATTGTTAAAAAAAAAAAAAAAAATTGGACAAAGATTTAAATATCTGTTTATCACAAAATAGTTTCCAAAGAAATAGAAAGCATTTTTAATTTTTCTAAAACAAAAGAATGGTTAAAGTAAAATAAAATATGTCTATTTATTTTTCCTTCCTCTCTGTGTGCGTGCGTGCGTGCGTGCGTGCGTGTGTGTGTGTGTGTGTGTGTGTGTATGTGTTTGTATGGTACTGGTGATTGAATTCAGGGGCCTTCTATCTCTGAGAATACCTCCAGCCCTATTTTATTTATTTATTTGTTTGTTTAGTTATTTATTTTTGAAATAAGATATCACTAAGTTTCAAGAGACTTGCTTAGTTGCTAAGGCTGGCTTCAAACCTGTCTCAACCTCTCAACACACATATTGCTGTATGTGCCACCACACTTGGCTAAATATGTTTATTTCAATGACTATAGTATATGAATTTATGTTTTCAAATAATATTTTATGACATAGGAAACAAATGAGAATAAAGTATTAAGTGAGCCTGCTGTGGTGGTGCACGCCTTTTGTAGGCACTGTAAAGACTGGCCATGAGGTCATGCTGGAGGAAGATGGGGAACAAAGGAAAAAAGAAAGAGGAATTCTCACTCACCATTGCCCTGCTCTGAGATGAGCTGTCCACTAGCACACCAAGTAGTGGCTTACACAAATCCTCTTCCCCCTTTTGTTGCCCCATAAAAAGCCCCTACCTGTAAGGAGGTAAGCTTTCTGACTCCTATGTGCTTTCTCCCCCACATACCTCAACATCTATCATCCCAGTATGTGGGAGGCTAACAGGAGGATCACAAATTCAAATTCAAGGACAGTCTTAGCATTATAGTAATATTCTCAGCAATCTAGTGAGACTCTATTTCAAAACAAAAATATAAAAAGGACTGGAGATGTATCTCAAAGGTAGAATGCCCCTGGGCTCAATCCTTAGTAACACACTCCTGTATGCGCGTACACACACACACACACACACACATGCATACTATAGGTGAAAAAAACAGCAAGATATAAATTTGTATGTTCAGGTTGATTTCTAGCATATCATAACATACATAAACATGTAAGTATAGGTTTGTGTAAAGAAATAATAGAAGAGTTTCAGTTCTCTATCAGGGTGGATAGTAGAGGACATGTTGGAGATGGTGTGTATAAGCATTCTCACTACTATAATCCACAGAACTGACAATGCAACTTAGAGAAAGGAAGATTTTTTTGCACATTTTTTATTTTTAGATCTCAGGGTTCAGTCTATGTGAGGTTGATGTCTGGATCTCAGAAAATAGCAGTAGAAAAGGGAGAGAGGGAGAGAAGAGCACATGGACTCTGTCCCTCACATCATGGAAGCTGGAAGCAGCTAGAGCCAGCAAGCAAGGGAATTCAAAGATACAAGAACAATCTTTAAGGTCACACCCCCAGGGACTCACTTTCTACAGCCACACCCACCACCTAGGTTTCCACTCGGATAAATCTACAATAGATTTATCCACTGTTGAGATTAAAACTCTTAAGACTTAACTATATCAACCTTGAATATTAATAAATGAGCTCTTTAGGGGACATCGTGTGTCTTTTTTTTAAGTACTGGGGATTGAACCCAAGGACATTTTACCTGCGAGCTACACAGTTTCAGCTACACAGTTTCAGTCCTATTTTTATTCTTTATTTTGAAACATGGTCTCACTAAGTTGCAGAGGGCCTCACTAGGTAGCTGAGGCTGTCTGCAAACTTGCAATCCTCCTGTCTCAACCTCCCAAGTACCCAAGTACTGGGTGTGTGCACCACCACACCCAGCTGATATTATATATCTAACTTTAACATATTGAGATGAGGCAAAAGTGAATTGGTTTGGGGGAGGTAGGATTTCTACTCTACAGTTTAGTTCTGTAAGAACCACTAGAATTTCTCAGACATATTAGGGGGACTCTCAGTCTTTGAACAGTATATAAGATCAGAGATCAGGACAGTTATACCTAGGTAAAAAATGAAAAGACTTTTGGCATCTGAAGTTGTTAATATTAGTTTTTTTTCTTTATAATGAAATTAGGGGCTGGATACTTTTACCTCATGCATTACTTCAGGTTTTAGCCTTTGGATGGTGAAGTTTCATAATTCAAATGTGACCTACCTATCTATATTCACCAATTCATTCATTCAAAGAAAAAATGTTGGACAACTATGGAAAAGAGCTTTGGGGGCTTTTTTCTGGTAATTTTATTGGTGCATTATAGTCTCACATCAGAATGTAGCTCATATTAATAGTGACATACATGTACATAGCACTCAATGTATTAGATCCTGTTTCAAAATAAAATAGGGCTGATGTATAGCTCAGAGACAGACTCCCCCAAGTTTAATCCTCAATACCATAATAAAGCAAGCAACTGAGATATAAGAACTAAAAATTATGATAACCAAAATAAAAAACTCAGTGAGTAAATTTAAACCTGTCCTCTGTATCTGCCTGATAAAGCATAGAAAACCACTGCTTTTATGTGCCTTTTATCTTAAACATTTTTATGTACCTTTCATCTGAGTCTTTTTTATTATCTACATTTTATATAGCTGTCACTCAGCTCTAGTCTAAATGTTTTGTCAAAGTCATGCTTAAGGAAGATTACCTTTTAATCTTTAAGGACTACATAGAATTATTCTATTAATACTTAACTTTCTTTAGTTTCCTTCTCATATCACTTAGCTCCCATTTTTTCTCACTGGTGCCCCAGAAGTTCATTTATTTTCCTTAGCATTTACATCCTGAAGTTACATGCCCATTTTTACCATAGCCTTGATAATGAAACCTATTTTCTCTATGTTCCTCATTTTTCTTGCTAAATCTCCTCTGAAATACTACATAGATATGTTTATAGATTCCTTTTTATCCTAGTTTACCCCTACTTATAGCAAAGATTCAACTTTTCAAGAGGATAGAGAAAACTTTGGTTTTGAAAACCTAAACTAACCTTAGATAAAAATATGCCAATTGGAGCCAGGCATGGTGGCAAATACTTGTAATTCCATACTTGGGAAGCTGAGTTGGGAAAATTGTAGATCCAAGGACAACCTCAGCAAATAGTGAGACACTTGTTAACCTAGAGTGATTTTGCTTCTTTATTTTTTTAGGTGAATTACAGTCATGCATCTCAATGGGGTACAAGATGGTTAGAGGCATACATGCACATAGTACTCATTTAGTTCTTATCCAATTCCCACCCCATCCCCTCCCACCTCCCTCCTTCTCATGTTTGGCTTAGCGATTGACTTTTATATGCTTGTGAATGTGCATCATGTACATTAGGGGATTTCCTTATCCTCCCTCTTTTTTCTTTTGGCAGTCCTGGGGATGGAATCTGGGGGCATTCTACCTCTGAGCTACACCCCCAGCCCTATTTTTTATTCTTTATTTTGAAACAGAGTCTCACTGAGTTGCAAAGAGCCTAAGTAGGTAAGAATTTCCTTGAACCGCTATCCTCCTCTCTCAGCCTCCCAAATGCTGGGATTATAAGTGTGCACCACCACATCTGGCTCCTATTCATCCCTTTTTATCCCCCCTCATTTAGGTTGCCTTATTTGCTCATTTAAGGTTTCTCCATATTTTTCTAGAGTTCCTCCTATGACCTATTTTCTCCCTGCCATCATATATTAGGGAGAGCATCCAATTTCCTTGTTTCAAATACAAAATTAAACAGAGCTGGGAGGTATAACTCAGATGTAGGATGTAGAATGTCCCTGGGTTCAATTCCAAGTCTCTCTCTCTCTCTCTCTCTCTCTCTCTCTCTCTCTCACACACACACACACACACACACACACACACACACACTAGTTTTCAACAATCACATGTGAAATATTTTTTAACATGAGTCTGGAATTGGAAGACCATAGTAGGCTTTGGAGCTGGGCACACTTAAACTATGTCCAGTTGTTTTTCGTTTTTCACTCATCCTTCAGTACTTAACTCCTTTTTATTTATAAAATTGGACTAATGAGCCCTACTTTTCTAAAAATTTTGTTATGTGTTAAATAGAATATCCTGTGTGGAGCATCTAGTAAATTGGGTGTATTCAGTGAGTGCCATTTTTCACAATTAATTTCACAATTGTCTCAAATTGTTCACAAATTGAGACAATTTCTAATTTGGAGCAAGCTAAATTCAAAATCCATTGAAGTGAAAGCCCACTGACAATGCTTGATTATCTTGCTTGGGAAGAGATAATCTGCTCACATGGCTTTATAATCCATCTCTGATCACAACCCTTGTCTGTCACCCCAGCTATAATTTTCATCAATTTTGATAAATATTTAAGTATGTAGTTTTCATAATTAGATAATCCACAAGAAGTATATATGCATATTCTTAAATCACACATATTGCTTATGAATAATTAAAAATAAAATCGAATAGGTCTTATTTTATATCGTGTTTAGTTATTTGAGTAATCAGAAACAGCTTGTTCAGCATAATTTATTTATTTATTTTGGGTAGTAGGGATTGAACCCAAAATTTAGCCTCCTATCTTCAAGCTAAAATCATGGCCCTTTCATTTTCTATTTTGAAATAGGGTCTCACTAAATGCTAAAAATATTACTAAATTGTTGATGCTGGCCTCCTCATATCTCAGTCTCTCAAGTACTAAGATTACATGTCCCAACAACTGGGATTACAGGCATGGACTACCAAGCCTGGATAAGCAAGATTTATGGTACTTAGGGACCTGTTTAACCTTGTTTAATCAATTAATAATATAATCTCAAATTTATCATAATATCCCAAATGATAATCTGGAATTGCCTATATAAGAAGCATTGTTATCATTGTTCTTCAGAACAGATTCCTGAGTTTGTTTACTTCCTTCTATGTAGATTATACCCTTGATGAGAGGCAGGAAACATTTAGCACAAGGTGTGAGTGTGTAGATGCCAGCCAATCATGCTAAGCCCACTGTGACAGGTGATCTGTTCAGGCATAAAAAGGCTGACTTCATGGGCATAGTTAGAAAATCTTCATGCTTGATTTAATGTTCTTTCAGCATTAAAATTCTTAATTTTGAGCAAGGAGTCTCACATTTTCATTTTGCCTTTTGCACTACAAATTATGTAGCTAGTCCTGCAGGGATAAACATTGAGCATAACACTGGGCAATGAGACATGATGGAAAGACTTCTGGAAAATTACAGGGAAGTTTTGTGTTTTTGTTTCTTGATTGTTCAATAAAAAAATGAGGGAAAATATCTTTATCTGTCTCTGTGTATGGCAGTCTGCCCAGGAAGCCTGAAACATATGCCATAGAATAGCTGCCCCAGAGAGCATGCCAACATTGAGGGTGTCAGCCATGCTCCACTCTAAAACTGTCTCACTCTTACTTATTTATTGTTACCCCCAAAGTAGTTATTTGGGGGTAAACTATCAACTTCTGGTCTTATTTAGCATTCATCAAAAATTAAATCTATTTTGAGTCTGTGCTATACATAATTATTGTTTACTATCTTCTCTTGTGATGACTGTTAACATAAATTCTAACCAATGATACAATAATAAACTAATCATATAGGGTTTCTGGAAAGGTTATTTTAAAGGAGTTAACTGAAAGAAATTTTGTCTTTCTCCCTAGGGCAGTTGTGCAGGAGAAAACCCTGGGATTCTGACTGTTGCACCTGTTCACATCAACCTGACTTCCAGGCCTCTGGACTTACTCATCAACAGAGAATAAATTTACAACTTTGTTATATTTGGTTTTCTGTTGTATGATGCCAAAATTAATTCTAATGATATACTGCATACATAATGAAATGTGTAAATTGACTTTGCTGTCAAAATTTATCCATACAGTTAATAAGCATAAATTCAACTTATAAAATTCTTAAGAATGTTAGCCGGGTATGGTAGTGCACGCTTGTAATCCTAGCATTTGGGAGGCTGAGACCGAAGGATAATGGTTCACGGCCAGCCTTAGCTACTTAGTGAGGCCCATTGCAATTCAGTGAGACCCGGTTTCAAAATAAAGAATAAAAATAAGGCTGGGGGTGTATCTCAGATGTAGAATGCCCCTGAGTTTCATCTCTAGTACTGCAAAATAAAAGAAAAAAAAAATCTTAAAATTTTCTCTATTTTAATGATATATCCATGAAAAAATCAGAATGTCACTTTCTCCCAATGCTCTTGGTGGTTTTCTTCAATGCACACATATATGCAGATTACAGCCTCTTAATTCTTTCAGTATTTTTGAGGATAAAATTTGCCTCCTGTAGAAAATGAATCAGATAAATGTCTATCAGTGGTTGAATAAATTAATATAATGTGATGTATTACACAGGAGAATACTCTTCAGTCTTACAAAGAAGAAAATTTTGTTATTTGTAACAACATTGATGAACCTGTAGGACATTATGTTTAGTAAAATAAACCAGTTACAGACAGAAAAATCCTACTACAAGTATTATCTCACTTGTACATGGAATCTAAAAAAAAGAAATTATATATGTAGAGAGAATAGTGGTTGTTACCAGGGTATTTGTGACTGTGAGTTGTATATATAGTTGGTCATAGAATAAAAAGACTAAATCAGGTAGAAGGAAAAAGTTCAAGAGCTCTCTTTTAGTAACAATGTGTTATATTTTGAAAATCACTAAAAGACCAGAATCCAAGCATTCTCAACATGAAAACAAAAGAATTATAGTTTCATGAGATACTTTATATGTTAATTACACAATTGAGACATTGACAATGTATACATATTTCAAAACATTCTGTTGTAGGCAATAAATATACACACTTTTTTCATTCATTTAAAAATAATGAGTATGCCAACCTAAAACCAATGAGAATGTAATATCAAGTAGGAGTTGTAGTAAATTTATCTTGGTAAAAATACATGATAAAATGTTCTAAAGAGAATAGAAAAAAGGAATTTGATCTTATACTATGTGTTGACTATTGAAGTAACCAAAGCTCTTTAGATTTCAGTACCACATAGGACAGTATTTAACACTAGAATTCTTATTTTCACACATAGACTTTCCTTCTTGAGCTATCAAAGAATTTTTTTTGCTTTCAAAGTAAATAGAAGTTCATTGTGAGTATACATGAATTGTGGTACATGTTTGAGAGGGAAAAAGAACCAGATTGACATCCACAATACTAAATAACAGTAGATCAAAAAGCACTTTGAAATTGGTCTAAAGGTTAAATGGTCAACCTAACCAGAACCTTAAAAACCAAATTTAGTGCCTTATTCTTTCTAAACGAGCTGCACAACTACTAACAACCCCTTCCTTATATGAGATATGTAATTATAATGTCATGGAAGTTCTTCATAATAAATTATTCCCTTAAAGTTTGGAATGGTCTAGGTTGCATATTTAACTCATCATGTTCAAAACTATCTGGCCTTGTTGCTCTTTAGTTCCCACATGTATCTTTTTTTCTACCTGAGTAGAACATTCTATATATCTGTACTTTGTATGACTAACACCAGAGCATGACTACTCAATATAGAGTTCATGATGTACATAATTTATTAATAATAAAACAGTTGTTTGCAAGTAAGGAGTGTGCTTTGATTTTTACCTGTGTCTTGTTATGATGTAGCATAGTACCTAGCAGAAAATAGACAATATTTTGTGATGTGTGAATAAATAATTTTAAAAATCAACAAATGCAGTGTAACACATCATTATAGTTGTTATAATTACCTACTTTCAACTAAGAATCTGTCAATACAGTGTTTTATATACAGTATGATGCTAATGCTACAAAATATTGAGATAACATACTCAGAAATAACAAGTTAAGAGACTATATGTTTGGCAATTTGCTTCTTCCATGCAGACATCACATTTAAATGGTAGCAGGTTAATGTTTTAAAACTTAGGGATAGGTAAAAGAAAATGGTTTACAGGGAAAGACCAGGCAGAAAAAGTATTCATTATATTCCTAATCCTCGTGCCTTAAGTTCTGTAAGTCAAGTTAGAGAAAAAATTTCAACTACTTGAGAGATTCTTGGATGTTGTTGTCCTCATTCTGCAAATGTCAGGCATCACATAATCAGAATCTTTTGTGTGTGTGTGTGTGGTACTGGGGATGGAACACAGGGGCCTTCTACCTCCAGGCTACACTCCCAGACCTATTTTATATTTTATTTGGAAACAGGGTCTCTTAAGCCAGCTGAGGCTGGCTTCAAACATGCGAACCTGCGCAATCCTCCTGTCTCAGCCTCCCAAGCACAGGGATTACAAGTGTGCACCACCACGCCCAGCTAAAAATCTTTTAAAAACTGGTTAAGCATGAATGAACAAGTATCACCAGTCTGCACCATACTATAGCAAGGCCAGCATGAACAGGGATTACTAGAAGGAAGACTAGCAAAGACTTGGTTTAATAAGAACATAGATTCAACTTAGTCATGTCATTAATTTTTCAATATCATGAGTTAATATTTCATGCAATTCAATTTCTTTGACCTTGATTATAATGTTATGGAGGGTTTATAATTAAACTCTAAGAATGAATGAAAATAGAATTAGAATAACATAGCATAATTAATTAAACCCACATGTCCATAACTAGTTGTGAAAATATACTTGTAGTCGCTGATAGTACAGTTTCAGAACCAGTAGCAGATGGATCTATTTAAACAACCTTAGAAATAACATAAATTTTATAAAACAAATTTCTATCATCAGGTAAATAGAAAAATCTACTTATACTGTGTAATACATTTTTGTCCAGCTGTTTGCTTATAATGTGCTTTTTGAATACAAAATTATAATTATTCATTGAAATATATTTTCAGAGTTCAAGAATAGAGAATTATGAACAGTGCCAAGTAACCAGCCGTTAAACTATAGTCCACTGTAGATTTTAATAAGTCTATTTGTATTCAAAATATAAGTTATTCAATAAATCAGAAATTAATTTTGTATTAAAGATAATTTGAATAATAGAAATTTGTAGCCATTTCAAGTATTTGCTAGTCTTAAATACATAAATATTAACTTTTTATGTTCATTCTCTTTAATTGCTTCAAGAAAAGAGTCTTAGTTGGTGCCACTGTATCTTTTTTTTTTTTTTTTGGTGCACTGTATTCATACATCATAGTGGAATACAAACTTTTGTAGACATATATGCACACATCGCCCAGTCAGCCCCCACCTGATCCACACCCCATTCTCTCCCCATCCCTCCTTCCCATGCTTGGCTTAGTGTTTGACATCTAGTATTATAGCAATTTATCCAAATTAAAAATGATACTCTCACATAACACTTTCATTTGTCTGATATCAAGCTTTTGATGGCTTAAAGATAACATTTCAATATTTCTTTTTGCTTTCTTTCTTACCAGAGAATATTTTTTCTATTTTTTTAGGTGAAACTATCATATATTTATATATTTATTTTTCAGAAAAAAATCTATCCTAATATGGAATATGGACTCTAGATACCCAAAAGGATCTTGAAAAAGAACAAAGCTAGAAGATATATATCTTCTGATTTCAAACCATATAAAGCTACAATAATTGAAACAGTGTAGTACTGTTCTAAAGGCAGATATATAAACCATTGGAGTTAAATAAAAGCCTAGAGCTAAATTCTTCCCTATATTGTCAATTTATTTATGACAAGGTTTCCACGAACATTTGGTGGTAGAAATAATAATCTTTTAACTAAATATTGTTGAAAAATAATACTTACATGGAAAAGAATAAAATTGGACCCTTACCTAATCCCATATACAAATATTAACTCAAAATAGATAAAAGACATAAATATAAATCTTAAGACTATAAACTTTTAGAAGAAAATCTGGGTCATAAAACCTCACAACATTGAAATTGTCAGTGATTTCTTGGATATGATTTCAATGGCACAGGTAACAGAAGAGTATACAAACTCCCTAAAAAATAAAAAAAATTGTATATCCAAAGACAATGTAAACAGAGTTAAAAGTTACTAAAAGAATGGGATAAAATATTTCCAAATGCTATATCTGAAGGTATATTAATATTCCAACTAGACATCCTAAAAATTAACAACAATAAAGGCAAACAATACCATTTAGAGATAGGTAAAAGACTAACATAAATAATGAATCTCCACAGATAACCAATCTTAGTTGTCTGTTGGATGGAAACTCTTGTTTCTCTGGTTCTGGTGTGTGTTACCTATTTCTTCTTTGTAGTTAATCTCTTTGAGTATTTTCTCTAGCACTGGTTTTGAAGACATAAATTCCTTCAGTTTCTGTTCGTCATGGAAGCTTCTTATTTTTCCATCTAATTTGATAGAAAGTTTTGCTGGGTAGGAAATTTTTGGCTGGAAGTTGTTTTCTTTCAGAGTTTGGAATATGTTACTCCAAGCCCTTCTGGCTCTCATGGCTTGGTTTGGGAAGTCTGGAGTGATTCTAATTGGTTTGCCTCTGAATGTCACTTGGCCCTTTGTTTTTGTTGCCTTTAAGATTCTCTGCTTGGCTTCCACATTGGTCATTTTGACAATTATGTGGCGTGGGTATCCTCTTCTCGGATCCTGTCTAAAGGGAGTTCTATAAGTTTACTGGCCCTGTGTATCAACCTCTTGCTCTATGTTTGGAAAATTTTCTGCTATTACTTCCTTGAAGAGATTGTTGATCCCTTTGGTTTCACTTTCTTTTCCCTCTTCTATTCCAATTATTCTTAGGTTAGCTCTCTTAAAATGGGCCCATATTTCTTTAATGTCAGATTCCTGCTGTCGGATATTTTTTTCTAGATTAGAAACTATGCGTTCATTTTTGGAATGATCATCTTCTAAGAGCGAGATTTTGTTCTCCATGTGGTCTAATCAGTTGTTTGTGCTTTGAATTGAGGCCTTTATTTTATTGATTGCATCCTTTATCTATTTTTGGCTCTCTCTGAATTCTTTTCGAAGCACCTCTATTATTTCTACAGTTATTTTCCTGATTTGATCTTCTAGAAATCTCTGATTTTCAGTTTTATCGGATTCTGATGTTGTGGAGTTGTGGGCATTCATTGGTCCAGTGTTATTCCTCTTTCCCATGATTTCGGAAGTTTGTGCCTTCTCTGGGTTCTTGGGTCACTATGACTTCGCTTAAGGTGCTCTGGATCTCGAGTCTGTAGTATCTCTGACCCCACTACTCCTTTATTGCGTTGTATCACAGAGTCTCCGACCCAGGGAGTCGATAGAGGCTGCTTTAGACTATGGAGGGTGTGCCAGGTTGCACATTTTCCTATGGTGTGATATCTCTGCCACCGCCACTCCCCCACTGGGTCAAGTCCCAGGGAGTACAGTACTGGGATTTCTCCTCTGTGGCCCGCAATTTGACTCACTGTTCTTGAGTACGCAGATGTAGCTCTACTGGACTCGGTGTATTCACTGCTGCTGCCACCGGTGGCAATATGGCGCCGCTGCCACGCCCTCGGCTGTGAGGCTGGCGTATTTTTTCTTCTCTGGTTTTGAGTTCCACTCTGAGTCCCTGCAGCGTGTGCTGAGCTCAGCCACTGGGAGCTTTAGATGCTCCCTGCGCTGAAAGATCCCGCCTGGCTGTTCCGCAGCGGCTCACCTCGGCTTACTGTAGCCGTCCGGTGAAGTCGCTGCTGCCACCGGCAGTATGGCGCTGCTGCCGCATCCTCGGGCGTGAGGCCGGTGTATCTCCTCTGTGGCTCTGAGCTCTGTTCTCAGTCCGCTTTCTCTCTGGAGCCTGGTGATTTTTTTGTTTCTCTGGCGATGGTGTTTTCTGGCTATGAAAGGCGCTGATTTTGTGGCAATGGAGATTGGTTGTTAGCGGGCCTCTTAAGCCCCGCTTTTTTCGGTCACCATCTTCCCGGAAGTCTTCCAAATGTTAACATTTATATTTTAGCAACATTATTATAAATTTAATAATGACAATGAGGTGAAGAGAGATACACTCCTATGAAGTCTAGAAAATGAAAAGGTATTTGATCCTCTCAGAGATGTTACTGACTAAAATCAGAAATTTAATAATACACTGAAAATGCAAACAATCCACCAAGAAGATATAATGATAGTAAATCTTTATGCTCCAAAGGTGGGTGCAGCCACATTTGTAAAACAAATCCTCTTGGACAGCAGATCTCAAATAGACCCAAATACAATAATAATGGAGACTTCAATACATCTCTCACACAACTGGGTAGACCTTCAAGGCAAAAGATGAGTAAAGACTCTTCAGAACGAATGAAAACTATGAACCAAATGGACTTAATATACATATACAGAATATTTCAACCAAGAACAACAGAACACACATTCTTCTCAGCAGCCCACGGCACCTTCTCCAAATCAGATCACATTCTGGGACACAAAGAAAGCACCAGCAAATTCAAAAGATGTAATAAAATACCCTGTATCTTTTCAGACCATAATGAAATGAAAGTAGAAATCAACAACAGGAAACCCAAAAGAAACTATTTAAATACATGGAGATTGAATGATGAGTAGGTAAGATCAGAAATTAGGGGAGAAATAAAGAAATTTCTGGAATTAAATGAAAATAGAGAGCTAGGCATGGTGGCGCACTCTTGTAATCCCCATGCTTGGGAGGCAGAGACAGGAGGATGGCGCAGGTTCGAAGCCAGCCGTGCACACTGGCTTAGGAGACCCTGTTTCCAAATAAAAATGTAAAAATAGGTCTGGGAGTATAGCCCGGAGGTAGAAGGGCTTCAAAAAAAAAAAAAAAAAAAGAAAAAGAAAGAAAGAAAGAAAAAAGAAAATAGAGAAAGAACTTACCAAAATCTATGGAACACTTTGAAGGCAGCGTTGAGAGGAAAGTTCATAGCATTGAGTGCCCACATAAGAAGAACAGCAAAGTCACCAAGCAAACAACCTAATGATACAACTCAACGACCTAGAAAGACTGCAATAGTCTAATCCCAAAGACAGCAGAAGGCAGGGAATTGTTAAAATCAGAGAAGAAATAAAGGAAATAAAGAACAAAAAACAATTCAAAGAATCAACAAAACAAAAAGCTGGTTCTTTGAGTAGATTAATAGAATTGACAAACTCCTGGCCTACCTAATCAAAAGAAAGAGAGAATCAACTCAAATTATTAAAATCAGAAATGAAAAAGGAGACATCACCACAGACAGAGGGGAAATTCAAAGGATTATCAGAAACTATTTTGAGAATTTATACTCCAACAGACTGGAAAACATGGAAGAAATCGATAGATTTTTAAGCACATATAACCTACCTAAACTGAACCAAGAGGACATAGTGAGCCTAAATGAACCAACAGCAAACAAAGAAATAGAAACAGCAATAAAAATTCAGCCATCAAAAAAAAGCCCAGGCTCTGATGGGTTTCCAGCTGAATTCTACAAAACTTTCAATGAAGAACTAATACCAATACTTCACAACTTGTTCCAGGAAATTTAAAGAGATAAAATTCTCCCTAATTCCTTTTATGATGCCAGTATCACATTAATCCCCAAACAAAATAAAGATACTTCAAGAAAGGAAAATTACAGACCAATATTCTTAAAGAACATAGATGCAACAATTCTAAACAAAATACTAGCTATACGCATTCAAAACCATATCAAGAGAATTGTACATCACGATCAAGTTTGTTTCATCCCAGAAAAGCAAGGCTGTCTCAACATACGCAAATCAATACATGTTATTCACCACATAAATAGAACTAAGAACAAAAATCACATGATCATATCAAGAGATGCTGAAAAGCATTTTACAAAATCTAACACCCATCTATGTTAAAAAAAATACTGCATAAAATTGGAATAGAAGGAACATACTTCAACATCATTAAGGCAATATACAATAAATCCAAAGTCAACATCAAATTGAATGGAGAAAAACTGCAAGAATTCCCTTTAAAATCAGGAACAAGACAAAGATGCCCACTATCACCACTCCTTTTCAATATAGTCTTTGAGACTCTTGCCACAGCAATAAGACAAGAGAAGGAAATCAAAGGAATTCATATAGGAAGAGAGGAATTAAAACTATCCTTATTTGCAGGTGATATGATTCTTTATCTAGAAGATCCAATGAACTCAACCAAAAGACTTCTGGAGCTGATTAACCAATTCAGCAAAGCTGCAGGATACAAAATCAACCTAAAGAAAGCAGTTACTTTTCTTTATGTCAACAATGAATACACAATGAAAGATATAAAGAAAACTATTCCATTTACTATAACCTCTAAACCAATAAAATACCTAGAAATAAACCTAACCAAAGAAAGAACTCTACAGAGAAAACTACAAAACATTAAAGAAAGAAATTGAAGAAGACCTTGGAAGATAGAAAGATCTCTCATGCCCATGGATAGGCAGAATAAATATCATCAAAATGGCCATTATGCCAAAAGTAATCTATAGATTCAATGCAATTCCCATTCAATACCAACAACATTTCTTAAAGACCTGAAAAAATCAGTTATGAATTTTTTATGGAGAAAGAAAAGACCCAGAATAGCCAAAGCAATTCTCAGCAACAAGAACCAGGCATGAGGCATCACAATCCCAGACTTCAAATTATTCTATAGAGCAATAGTAGTCAGAACAGGATGGTATTGGCACAATAATTGGCAAACTGACCAGTAGAACAGAATAGAAGGTACAAAAACAAACCCACACATCTATAGTCAATTTGTCTTTGACAAAGGGCCCAAACTCATACACTGGAGAAAAGACAGCCTTTTCAACAGTGCTGTGAGAACTGGTTATCCATTCGTAGAAAGTTGGATCTAAACCTTACTTCTCACCATGCACAGGAATCAACTCGAGATAGATGAAAGACTTAGAAATTAGACCAGAGACTGTGAAGTTATTAGAGAAATGCATAGGATCAACATTACAACATATAGACACAGGCGTAACTTTCTCAATAAGACTTCCAAAGTGCAGGAAATTAAAGCAAGAATTAGTAAAGAAATTAAAGAAGAGAAATTCAAGAAGAAAAGTTTCTTCTTATCAAAGGAAACCATCAAGAACCTAAAGAGGAAGCCTACAGAATGGCAGAAGATCTTTACCAGCCACCACTCTGATAGGGGGCTAATATCCAGAATATACAAAGAGCTCAAAAGACTCTACACTAACAAAAAACACAACCCAATGAAGAAATGGGCAACCAAACTGAATAGACACTTCACAAAAGAAGAGATACAAATGGCCAATAGATACATGAAAAGATGTTCAACATCACTAGCATTAGGGAGATGCAAATCAAAACTATGCTGAGATTCCATCTAACCCCTATCAGAGTGGCAAGCATGAAGAAATCAAACAACAACAATTGCTGGTGAGGATGTGAGGAAAGAGGTACTCTTTTACACTTTTGGTGTGAGTGAAAAGTAGTTCAGCCACTATGAACATCAGTGTGGAGATTCCTTAGAAAACTGGGAATAGATCCACCATTTGATCCAACTATACGACTCCTGGGTATCTTTCCAAAGGGGTTGAAATCAGAAAACTACATTAACATATGCATACCCATGTTCATAGCAGAACAGTTTGTAATAGCCAAAATATAGAACCAACCTAGATCTCCATCAACAGATCAATGGATGGCAAAATTATGGGAAATACACACAAAGGAATTCTATTTAGCTATAAATAAGAATAAAATAATAGCATTTCCAAGAAGATGGAAGGAACTGGAGAACATTATGTTAAGTGAGATTAGTCAAGCACAGAAAGAGAAGGGACATATATTTTCTCTAATATGCCTAAACTAGGGATTAGTGGTAATACCAGAGGGACTCCAGATGATGGAGGGGAAATCTCAGCAAAGCTAGAATGGAAGGATAGGAGAGGAAGAAAGCTGAGGTTGTTCAAAGGAGGAACTACATACGAATATGTGTAGTAGTATAAATATAACATGGTTAATCTGGACACTCTTTATTGGGAAGGGGCAAGGTAAATAGGAGGGAGAGGACATAAAGCATAATCTAAATATACACCATTTTCAATATCTTCCACTTATATATAAAATAAAATATGGAAAAAGTGATAGTTATGTAAATTAAGGATAAAAAATAAAAGCTGGAATATTGTTCAATTTTGAAAAAAATTAATGCACATGGTAATTACTTTGGAAGGACAAAAAATGCAAACTACATTAAAAATGTAATTAAAACATACATAAAAGTCTTGCTATGTATAGTTATTAAACTACAACTGTGTTTTGGGGTGTGTGTGTGTGGGGGTGTGTGTGTGTGTGTGTGTGTGTGTTACTGAGAACTGAACCCACAGCATCATACCTCTGAGCTACATCCCAGCCCATGTTTTTAAATTAGTTTTTTGTTTTGAAGCAGGACCTCACTATCTTCTGAGAGTCTCACTACATCCTGAGGCTAGCCTCAAATCTGCAATCGTCCTGTCTCATCTTCCCAAATACTGAGATTGTAGATATATGCCAGCATAACAGGCTAAAATTGTTAGTATTGTAAAAATAATACTACTTACTATAAAACTTTTAAAAATCCTAAAACATAGAAAGAATGTAAAGAAGAAAACACTTTTTTGTTGCCAAAGCTACTGTTAAGCTGGGTGTGGTGGTGTACAGTTGTAACCCCAGTATTTGGGAGGCTGAGACCAGAGGATCGCCATTTGAAGACAGCTTCAACTAGTGAGGCCCTTTGAAACTCAGTGAGACCCTGTATCAAAATAAAGAATAAAAAATAGGACTGGGGTGTAGCTCAGTTTCATCCCAGTACTGTAAAGAAAAAAAAATAGTTAGTGCTATTATGTTTTGGTATTTTTTTCTAATCTCTTTTCTGGTTTTCTTCACATAGTTGAAATATTTTGAAATAATTTAACCCCTTTATTTAATGTTACATAAATTAATTTCTATACTAATGAACTCTTCAACTAATTCATTTTCTCAAATCACTCATTATAATGAAAGATGCTTGATATTAAAAAACTACATTTTGGGACTTCCGGGAAGATGGCGACCGAGAAAAGCGGGGCTTAAGAGCCTCGCTAACAACAAATCTCCATTACCACAAAATCAGCGCCTTTCATAGCCAGAAAACACCATCACCAGTGAAACAAAAAATCACCAGGCTCCAGAGAGAAAGCGGACTGAGAACAGAGCCACAGAGGGGATACACCGACCTCGCGCCCGAAACGCGGCAGACGCGGCAGCAGCGCCATACTGCCGGAGGCACCGGCGAATTCACGGATGGCTACAGCAAGCCGAGGTGAGCCACTGCGGAACAGCTAGGCGGGATGTCTCCGTGCAGAGAGCATCTAAAGCTCCCAGTGGCCGAGCTCAGCACACGCTGCAGGGATTCAGAGTAGAAATCTAAATCAAGAAGAAAAATGCCAGCCCCATAGCCGAGGGCGTAGCAGCGGCGCCATATTGCCACCGGCGGCAGCAGCAGCGAATTCAGCAAGGCCAGTACAGCTACATCTGCGTACTCAAGAACAGTGAGTCAAATTGCGGGCCACAGAGGAGAAATCCCAGTACTGTACTCCCTGGGACTTGACCCAGTGGGGGAGGGGCGGTGTCAGAGATATCACACCATAGGAGAACGTGCAACCTGGCACCCCCCACAGTCTAAAGCAGCCTCTATCGACTCTCTGGGTCGGAGACTCTGTGATAAAACCCAGTAAAGGAGTAGTGGGGTCTGAGATACTACTGACTCGAGATCCAGAACACCTTAAGTGAAGTCATAGTGACCCAAGGGAAGAACCCAGAGAGGCACAAACTTCCGAAATCATGGGAAAGAGGAATAATACTGGAGCAATGAATGCCCACAACCCCACAACATCAGAACCGATAAAACAGAAAATCAGAGATTTCTAGAAGATCAAATCAGGAAAATAACTGTAGAAATAATAGAGGTGCTTCGAAAAGAACTCAGAGAGAGCCAAAAAGAGATAAAGGATGCAATTAATGAAGTAAAGGCCTCAATTCAAAGCACAAACAACCGATTAGACCACATGGAGAACAGAATCTCGCTCTTAGAAGATGAGCAATCCAAAAATGAACTCATAGTTTCTAATCTAGAAAAAAATATCCGACAGCAGGAATTTGATATTGAAGAAATATGGGTTCATTTTAAGAGAGCTAACCTAAGAATAATTGGAATAGAGGAGGGAAAAGAAAGTGAAACCAAAGGGATCAACAATCTCTTCAAAGAAGTAATAGCAGAAAATTTTCCAAACATAGAGCAAGAGGTTGATACACAGGTCCAGGAAACTTATAGAACTCCCTTTAGACAGGATCCGAGAAGAGGATACCCACGCCATATAATTGTCAAAATGACCAATGTGGAAGCCAAGCAGAGAATCTTAAAGGCAACAAAAACAAAGGGCCAAGTGACATTCAGAGGCAAACCAATTGGAATCACTCCAGACTTCCCAAACCAAGTCATGAGAGCCAGAAGGGCTTGGAGTAACATATTCCAAACTCTGAAAGAAAACAACTTCCAGCCAAAAATTTCCTACCCAGCAAAACTTTCTATCAAATTAGATGGAGAAATAAGAAGCTTCCATGACAAACAGAAACTGAAGGAATTTATGTCTTCAAAACCAGCACTAGAGAAAATACTCAAAGAGATTAACTACAAAGAAGAAATAGGTAACACACACCAGAACCAGAGAAACAAGAGTTTCCATCCAACAGACAATTAAGATTGGTTATCTGTGGAGATTCATTATTTATGTTAGTCTTTTACCTATCTCTAAATGGTATTGTTTGCCTTTATTGTTGTTAATTTTTAGGATTTCTAGTTGGAATATTAATATACCTTCAGATATAGCATTTGGAAATATTTTATCCCATTCTATTAGTAACTGTTAACTCTGTTTACATTGTCTTTGGATATACAATTTTTTAATTTTTTTATTTTTTAGGGAGTCTGTATACTCCTCTGTTGCCTGTGTCATTGAAATCATAACCAAGAAATCACTGTCAATTTCAATGTTGTGAGGTTTTATGACCCAGATTTTCTCCTAAAAGTTTATAGTCTTAAGATTTGTATTTAGGTCTATTATCTATTTTGAGTTAATATTTGTATATGGGATTAGGTAAGGGTCCAATTTTATTCTTTTCCATGTAATTAATATTTTTAAACAATATTTAGTTAAAAGATTATTATTTCCACCACCAAATGTTTGTGGAAACCTTGTCAAAAATAACTTGACAATATAGGGAAGAATTTAGCTCTAGGCTTTTATTTAACTCCAATGATTTATATATCTGCCTTTAGAATAGTACTACACTGTTTCAATTATTGTAGCTTTATATGGTTTGAAATCAGAAAATATATATCTTCTAGCTTTGTTCTTTTTCAAGATCGTTTTGGGTACCTAGACTCTATATTCCATATTAGGATAGATTTTTTTTTCTGAAAAATAAATATATAAATATATGATAGTTTCACCTAAAAAATAGAAAAAAATATTCTCTGGTAAGAAAGAAAGCAAAAAGAAATATTGAAATGTTATCTTTAAGTCATCAAAAGCTTGGTATCAGACAAATGAAACTGTTATGTGAGATTATCATTTTTAATTTTAGATAAATTGCCTTAATACTAGATGTCAACTACTAAGCCAAGCATTGGAGGGAGGGATAGGGAGAGAATGGGTTGGGGATCGGGTGGGGGCTGACTGGGTGATGTGTGCATGTATGTCTACAAAAGTATGTATCCTACTATGATGTATGAATACAGTGCACCAATAAAATTTTAAAAAAAGGAAAAAAAATAAGAATAATGCCCCTGGTTTCCATCCCCAGTACCACAAAAATAAAAAAATAAATTAATTAATTAAAAAAAACTACATTTTTATTTTTTTTTATTTTTTATTGGTGCACTGTATTCATACATCATAGTGGGATACAAACTTTTGTAGACATACATGCACACATCGCCCAGTCAGCCCCCACCCGATCCCCACCCCATTCTCTCCCCATCCCTCCCTTCCATGCTTGGCTTAGTGGTTGACATCTAGTATTATAGCAATTTATCCAAAATTAAAAATGATAATCTCACATAACAGTTTCATTTGTCTGATACCAAGCTTTTGATGACTTAAAGATAACATTTCAATATTTCTTTTTGCTTTCTTTCTTACCAGAGAATATTTTTTTTTCTTTTTTTTTAGGTGAAACTATCATATATTTATTTTTCAGAAAAAAATCTATCCTGATATGGAATATGGACTCTAGATACCCAAAACAATCTCGAAGCAAAAACAAAGCTAGAAGATGTATATTTTCTAATTTCAAACCATATAAAGCTACAATAATTGAAACAGTGTAGTACTGTTCTAAAGGCAGATATATAAACCATTGGAGTTAAATACAAGCCTAGAGCTAACTTCTTCCCTATATTGTCAAGTTATTTTTGACAAGGTTTCCATGAAGATTTGGTGGTGGAAATAATAATCTTTTAACTAAATATTGTTGAAAAATAATAATTACATGGAAAAGAATAAAATTGGACCCTTACCTAATCCCACATACAAGTATTAACTCAAACTAGATAAAAGACCTTAATATAAATCTTAAGACTATAAACTTTTAGGAGAAAATCTGGGTCATAAAACCTCACAACATTGAAATTGGCAGTGATTTCTTGGATATGATTTCAATGGCACAGGCAACAGAAGAATATACTAACTCCCTAAAAAATAAAAGAAAATATTGTATATCCAAAGACAATGTAAACAGAGTTAAAAGTTACTAATAGAATTGGATAAAATATTTCCAATTGCTATATCTGAAGGTATATTAATATTCCAACTAGAAATCCTAAAAATTAACAACAATAAAGGCAAACAATACAATTTAGAGATAGGTAAAATACTAACATAAATAATGAATCTCCACAGATAACCAATCTTAGTTGTCTGTTGGATGGAAACTCTTGTTTCTCTGGTTCTGGTGTGTGTTACCTATTTCTTCTTTGTAGTTAATCTCTTTGAGTATTTTCTCTAGTGCTGTTTTTGAAGACATAAATTCCTTCAGTTTCTGTTTGTCATGGAAGCTTCTTATTTCTCCATCTAATTTGATAGAAAGTTTTGCTGGGTAGGAAATTTTTGGCTGGAAGTTGTTTTCTTTCAGAGTTTGGAATATGTTACTCCAAGCCCTTCTGGCTCTCATGACTTGGTTTGGGAAGTCTGGAGTGATTCCAATTGGTTTGCCTCTGAATGTCACTTGGCCCTTTGTTTTTGTTGCCTTTAAGATTCTCTGCTTGGCTTCCACATTGGTCATTTTGACAATTATATGGCGTGGGGATCCTCTTCTCGGATCCTGTCTAAAGGGAGTTCTATAAGTTTCCTGGATCTGTGTATCAACCTCTTGCTCTATATTTGGAAAATTTTCTGCTATTACTTCCTTGAAGAGATTGTTGATCCCTTTGGTATCACTTTCTTTTCCCTCATCTATTCCAATTATTCTTAGGTTAGCTCTCTTAAGATGGGCCCATATTTCTTCAATGTCAGATTCCTGCTGTTGGATATCTTTTTCTAGATTAGAAACTATGCATTCATTTTTGGATTGCTCATCTTCTAAGAGCGAGATTCTGTTCTCCATGTGGTCTAATCGGTTGTTTGTGCTTTGAATTGAGGCCTTTACTTCATTAATTGCATCCTTTATCTCTTTTTGGCTCTCTCTGAGTTCTTTTCGAAGCACCTCTATTATTTCTACAGTTATTTTCCTGATTTGATCTTCTAGAAATCTCTGATTTTCTGTTTTATCAGGTTCTGATGTTGTGGGGTTGTGCACATTCATTACTTCAGTGTTATTCCTCTTTCCCATGATTTCGGAGGTTTGTGCCTTCTCTGGGTTCTTCCCTTGGGTCACTATGGCTTCACTTAAGGTGATCTGGATCTCGAGTCTGTATTATCTCAGACCCTACTACTCCTTTACTGGGTTGTATCACAGAGTCTCCGACCCAGGGAGTCGATAGAGGCTGCTTTAAACTATGGGGGGTGCCAGGTTGCACGCTCTCCTATGGTGTGATATCTCTGCCACCACCACTCCCTCACTGGGTCAAGTCCCAGGAGGCACAATACTGGGATTTCTCCTCTGTGGCCCGCAATTTGACTCACTGTTCTTGAGTACGTAGATGTAGCTGTACTGGACTCGGTGAATTCACTGCTGCTGCCGCCGCCGGTGGCAATATGGCGCCTCTGCCACGCCCTCGGCCATGAGGCTGGCGTATTTTTTCTTCTCTGGTTTTGATTTCCACTCTGAATCCCTGCAGCGTGTGCTGAGCTCAGCCACTGGGAGCTTTAAATGCTGTCTGCGCCGAAAGATCCCGCCTGGCTGTTCCGCATCGGCTCACCTGGCTTGCTGTAGCCGTCTGCTGAGTTCGCCGCTGCCGACGGCAGTATGGCGCTGCTGCTGCGTCCTCGGGCGCGTGTGTCTCCTCTGTGGCCCTGAGCTCTGTTCTCAGTCCACTTTCTCTCTGGAGCCTGGTGGTTTTTTTGTTTTTCTGGTGATGGTGTTTTCTGGCTATGAAAGGCGCTCTTTTTGTGGTAATGGAGATTGGTTGTTAGCGGGACTCTTAAGCCCCGCTTTTCTCGGTCGCCATCTTCCCGGAAGTCCCAAAAAAACTACATTTCATTTAACTTTGTATCTTGATTCTGACATAGTTTTGGACCTGTTAGGAACTCACTATGTTTATTAATTAACTGACTAGACTCAAGTTCTTCCCTCCTCTTATCAGTTTTATTAAGGTCTACTTAAAAAACTAATATTGTATACATTAAAAGCATACAAGGTGATATATTATATGATATTAATTGTAAAATGAATACCAAATTAGATCTAATTAATATATATATCACCTCACGTAATTACAATTTGTGTGTGTGTGTGTGTGTGTGGTCAACTCTGTCAGCAAATTTCCAGGATATAATACAGTATTATTAACTAGTCATGTTGGATATTATAAATCTAGAATTTATTAATTTTGCATATCTGAACCTTTATGTTTGTTAGCCACATTTTCCCTCCTTTGTAACCCCCAAGCCCTGGAAATCACTGTTCTACTCTTTGCTTTTATGAGTTCAAGTTTTTCAGATCTAATTTATAAATGAGATATTGCAGAATTTGTATTTCTGTATCTGGCTTATTTCACTTAATAAATAGAGGCATCCTATCAGGATTTAATTTTTTTTTTTTGTGGGTCTGGGGATGGAACCCAAGGCATTTGACCTCCGAGCTACACCCCCTGCCCAATTTTTTATTCTTTAATTTGAAACAGGGTCTCACTGAGTTGCAGACGGCCTCTCTAAGTAGCTAAGGTTGTCCGCGAACCTCTATCCTCCAGTCTCATCTTCCAGACACTGCCAGTGTAAGTATGCTCTGTAGTTCCTTCAATTAATACTTCTTTCATCCCTTTGTGGATCAACAACCTCTTGTACTTAGTTGCGTTGATCCTTGTCAGCAGTCACATACCAGGAGGGGAACAGGTGCTAGCCTACCAGGTGAAGATATGCATTATCTTCTAAAGAGTGAAACACAGGAAGTTTAATCCTCTAAGAATCAATAATGGGTCCTCCAACAGGCACAAATTCAGGGAGCTGTGGAGTTTGAAGTTTTCAGGAATAAAAACCTTTATAACCTTACCCTAAGTCTCAGCATCTCACACCTTTTTATCCAGCATGGTGACCTTGGTATAATAATTGACTTAGTGGGAACTGAAAATTCAACTCTTTCAACCCTCTCATAATTAATTCCTTATCTGGCTGCTCAGCCTTTTCTGAATTTCAGTAAAGTCTCTTATATGTTGTTTAAGAGCACCCTGACTACCACCCCTTATCTTTTTTTGAAGATTAATCACCCACACCCTTTTATTTATTTTCTCCAATGCATCAATGTCATTTGGCAGGAACCATAAAATTCCATCCTCCAAATTTTCTTTAGCCTTCCAAGGCAATTATGCACCTCCTTCAACTAGAGGAAATTGCTAGGTAAATATATTTCATGTTTACTCTAATTCAAAACAAGAGCAGAGTTTTCTCACCTACCTGATTGAAGGCAAGCAGTCTTTATATGCTTTATATCCTTTCCCAAGTCTCCCATCACCCCCTATGCCAAACTAAAATCCCATTTTCAGGAGATTTTTAACATTTTTCAATGGATAATAATATGGTAAAGAAGTAAATATGAAGCAGAGAGAGTTTTGGGAATTTGTATCTACCCTCACCAAGAACTTACTCCTACATTCAGCTTTCTAGCATCTCCAGTTATTTTCCACCTTAAACCCTTTGTCTATGGTTTTAATATTCAAACCAAACTAATTCACAGTGTCTGATGTTATGACACTTTTATTAAAAATAACTTCACTCTTTTCATACTAAATTGAACACAGTGGCATTCCACCTCTGAGCTACAACTCTGTCCCTTTTTTTCTTGTAGGTTACAGAGAGTTCAGCTGCATTGCTGAGGCTGATCTTGAACCTTCGTCCTCCTGTCTCAGCTTCCCAAACACTTGGATTAGGAGCAGGCACCATCACACCTAGCTACATTTTTATAAAGGAGGACTATTTTTATTAGGAATAAATGATATAATTATTTAGACACTGAATGATGATGTTATTGGTAGAACTCACAAACATCAAATGCATCATGATGGTATTTATTATGTAAAAATATACAGTATAATCCAACTATTAGCAATTATAAACAAAACCAACATACTACTCAAGAGGCATAAACCTCTCTCTGTCCTAGAGTGTTCTTCTAATTTTGATCAATAAAGTCAAGATAATTGTCTAGTAGACATTTTTATTCCCTCATAAACAAAATAATAAAAAGCTAAATCTTTTCAATATGATCTCTTCAATACTAACTTATTGAATTCTTCTCAAGGTGCAATTAACATTTTGAAAATATTCATAATAAGAACTACAGTAGATATTATCTCCATTTTATAAATAAAAAAGGAACAAGGTTTCCATTTGGCTAATCAATTAAATATCTTCTCATTAAACCATTTACTCCATAACAACAATAACTAAGTCTATTATGAATATTGCATATGACACACAGTAGGCATTCAATAAATATTTCTTAAGTTAAAAAAGAAACTAATGAGTGCATTCAAATAGTCCCTGAAAAGAAGAAACTGAGCATGAGACATAAGGGTGACAAAATTTAGGGAAGCTAATCATAGGTATAAACTTTTGAGAAAATTATTATTTGAACCATTATTATTATAAAATATTATAAACAACTATTTAATGAACCATGCCTACAAATATTTTTCTTATCTAGCATAAATATGTTTGTTATACTTACATTTATTGTATTTATTTTATTTATTTGTTATATTAAGTTTTTCATAAATTGGCTCATACATTAACAGAAACCTTCCTGTAAATAGTTTTCTCTGATGTTAAATCTAATTCATGACTTATACACAGCATCAAAAAGGCCTTTAATTAAGCACCAAGAATAGAAGGCAAATGAGCTTAGCTTTACTCTGTTGAAATTTTCTTTAGTAATTTTATAGAAGTCCTCATTTCTGAATTAAAACACAAACATGAGCTAACACTTCAAAGCTCTTAATATAAACAACTGACTTCAAAAAGCTGAATTTGTGAATGCTGTGCTATAAAACTACTCCTTAATTATGTTCCATTTTGTATTTAAAACCATACTTGTGTCACTTTATTTCACTTTATTCCACCCTTTTCAGAGTGTTATTCTTTAGTTGATTCTCAGTCTTGTGTGACTGAGAACACTTTTTGATCAATGAAAAGGTTGGTGTTTCCAGAAATAATGGTATGTAATAAAGCTGCTCTATTCCAACAATTTGAAACATTTTATTGTGTAATAAAATAGCTTTATTTTTTCCATATCAGGCCAAACAACATTAATCCAGACACTAATTTGCACATGATATATTATTGACAGAGCTGTATGAGTATTTATTATAAATATGTATATATATATATATATACATATATATATATATACACATACATAAGATTGTTATATTCAAATCATATAAATTACCAGTCTCAGTATATTTTTATTTTATTTTAACATAATAAAATTTATCCTTTTGCAAGAATAAGCCCACAAGACTAAAAATGAGAAAAATT
Organism: Muscardinus avellanarius; assembly: GCF_963383645.1. Classification (NCBI taxonomy): domain Eukaryota; kingdom Metazoa; phylum Chordata; class Mammalia; order Rodentia; family Gliridae; genus Muscardinus; species Muscardinus avellanarius. The sequence goes on along the minus strand of NC_137786.1, from coordinate 169,286,019 downwards.
TGCACAATGTGGAAGTATTGTGGGTGGAAAGGTAGGAACTCTAATATATTATTGTTGGGATTGCAAATTATTGCAACCACTTTGGAAAACATTGTGGAGGATCCTCAGAAGAATGAAAATGAACCTATCAAATGACCCAGCTATACCTCTCCTGGGTATCTACCCAAGAGAATAAAAACAAACTATCAGAGTAATGCTATGTTTATAGCAGCACAATTCAAAATTGCCAAATTATGGAATCAGCTGATATGTCCATCAACAGATGAATAAATTTCAAAACTATGGAATATGTACACGATAAAAAAATTGGCTTTTTTTTTTTTTTTTTTTTTTTTTTGGTGGTACCGGGGTTCCTGGAAGCCCTTCTATCTCCGGGCTACACTCCCAGACCTATTTTATATTTTTGAAACAGGGTCTTTTACGCCAGCGCGGCTGGCTTCGAACCTGCGTGATCCTCCTGTCTCCACCTCCCAAGCGCGGGGATTACAAGCGTGCGCTACCACGCCCAGCAAAAAAAAAATTGTCATTTTCAAGAAAATGGATGGAACTGGAGAACACTATGTTAAAGTGAGGTTAGTCAGTCATAAAAACGTGAAAAAGTCTGGTTTTCTCCCTAATATGAAGAATCTAGAGAGAAAACAGGACACAGGAGGGAGTCTAGACAAGGAGAAACCTTAGATAAGTAAAAGAAAATGGTAGCCTAACTGAGGGAGAGAGGAAAATGGAAGAGGAAAACACCTCAATGAACAAGATGTACATACACAAACACTAAAGTCAATCACTATGCTGAGCGTAAGAAGGAGGAAAGAGTGAGGGAATAGGGAAAGAACTAAGGGTGGGCTAAATGAGTGTTTTGTGCATGTATCCTCTACCACCCTGAACTGCATCAAGATGTATGATTGCAATGCACCAATAATATAAAAAAATGAGACAATTTGGACAGCAGTAACTCAACATCTTTCACTGTCTGTTGCACTGCAAATGCAAAGTATTATTTATAGTAATTTTGCAGACCTCAAAACACTGAACAAGGAGTTAAGAGACCTGGATTTAATCCTAATTTTGTCAAAACATAACTTTTGTGTAACTCTTGGAAAGTCATTTCTCTTAGGAACATTTCTTTTCCTGATGAGTTTGAATGGCTCAGAAGTTTCTTCTGGAAATTAGAACCTTTGAACCACAAGGATCAGATGCATTGATCTTGATTTGAGTTCTTCCTGGACATATGCATGAATGGTTAGAATTGGAAGTTTCTCACTTTTGAGGTGAAAAGTTTTGTGTTCCTATGTGAAATGTGAAGTTTGAAATGTAAATAGTTGCTCATGCATACCAGATGTTTGTGAACTGGAGAAGCCTTCTTCCATGGCCTTGTCTCATGATCATCAGCTGCATCCTTGTGGCCTAGTGTAACTTCTGTTTTGATTCCAGTTACTAACTATACCAAGTTTGTTATTTTTTCCTCCATCTGTTTTCTGTTTTCTGTCTACCTAGTGGCTATTAATCATCTAAGACTCAACAACTATTTCTCTGATAGTCAATGCTAAAATGAGCATTGCAGTGTAGGTAAAATCAAGAAAAGAATTATACAAGGGTAGTTTATTTTATTTTATTTTATTTTATTTTATTTTATTTTTGCTGGTACTGGGGTTCCTGGAAGGCTTTATACCTCCCAGATACGCTCCCAGACCTATTTTATACTTTTTTTATATTTGGAAACAGGGTCTCTTAAGCCAGCACGGCTGTCTTTGAACCTGCTTGATACTCCTGTTTCCGCCTGCCAAGCACAGTGATTACAAGCGTGCACCACCATGCCCAGCATTACAAGGGTATTTTAAAATGAAGATTCACTACCAAACTACCAGGCCCATTCTGACTTACTAAAAAAGAAACTGCTGGGACAGAGCTTGGCAACTTGCATTTTACCAATATCTCCATTTATCCTAATACAGCAATTTAATAAGTCTCTCTTTAAGAAACATTGACTGTAAAGAAAGCCTCTTACTTGTTAGTGTAATTATTCATTTGTGTGGACCACAGGAACTGAGAGAAAACACTGCTATTTCTCCACCAGAAGAAAATTTCCTATAGATTCCTTGAGTCATTTCCATAGGTATTTATTCACTCATTGTCAGCTAAAATATACCAGGGTTAGATCCTGGGACATAGAAAGAGCAAGGTATCTTGGAAGGGACAGAGCCTGGGAATTTGTATTTTACCAATATCTCCATTTATCCTAATAAAGCAGGAACTCATTCCCTGCTTCTATTGTCTTTTCCATCAAGTGAGAGATATACCAAAAATAGTATTCACCACCATTAAGAACTCCCTGAAAATCTATGAAAATGATTATTAGGAAATCCTGACTTAGAATCTTGATTTAGAAAGGTTTATTTGAGAACTTATAAAAAATGGTGCAATAATTAGAAGGGATGAAATAACTCAGAGAGACATAAATACATTTAAGGCATAAAAAAGAAAATTTAGTTGGGAAAGAAATCAGATAGCACCGAGAAAGTGATAATATAATACTCCAAGAATTCTAGCTTATGTAGGCTAACATACTATGTATTCTGCAACTCATTTACTTTCAACTACACATAGCTTGAATCTAAAACATTCTCCTGTAGAGAACATATAATTACAAAATTTTAAAAAGCAGTCTGACAATCTGTCATTTTATTGAGTTGCCTAAGCCACTTATATTAAATGCCATCTTTCATATGTTCAGATTTAATTTGCCATTTGGAGATTCATTTCTATTTGCCTCATTGCTATTTTGTGTTCTCTATTCATCCTTTACTGCTTTCTTTTGTATCGAGGGGATTATTTTTAGCATATCATTTCAATCCTTTAATAAATTTAAGCTATATTTAATTTTTTATTTATAAGATGCATTGTAGTCAAACATCTTAATGAGATAAAAGACCTGTGGAGACAAACATGCACATATCACCCAATTAGTCCTTACCCATCCCTCCTTTTCATGTTTGGATTAGTGGTTGCCTTTAATATGTTAAAGTACATCTTGTGCTTTAGAGAGTTTCCCTCTTCCCTCCTCCCATCCCCTCAGTTAGGTCACCTTATTTGCTCCTCTATAGGATCTCCTTCTTCATCTAGAGTTTTTCCTGTTACCCATTTCTCCCTAGCTTTCACATATTAGGGAAAGTATGCAATTTCTTCTTTTATGTGACTGACTAATCTCACTTAGCATAATGTTCTCCAGTTCCATTCATTTCCCTGTAAATGATGTAATTGTGTTTTTCTTTATGGCTGAGTAAAATTCAACTGTGTACATATCTCACAGTTTTGTAATCCATTCATCTGTTGATGGACATCTTGGCTGGTTCCATAGTTTGGTTATGGTGAATTGTGCAGCTATGAATATAGATATACATGCATTAGTTTAGTAGTTTGGTTTCCTTTCTTTTGGGTAGATACCCAGAAATGGTATTGCTAGATCAAATGGTAAGTTCATTCCCATTCTTCTGAGGATGCTCCATACTGTTTTCCAAAGTGGGCCCACTAACTAACAATCCCACCAACAATGTTTTAGAGTTCCCAATCTCCACATCCTCACCAGCATTTGTTGTTGTCTGTTTTTTGAATGATTGACATTCTAGTGGGAGTTAGGTGAAATCTCAGATTAGTTTTGATTTGCATCTCTCTGATTGCCAATGTTGTTTGGCATTTTTTCATCCATTTATTGGCCATTGAATTTCTTCTTTCATGAAGTGTCTATTTAGTTTGCTTGCGCATTTTGTTTTTGGATGCTTTGTTTTCTTAGTGTTGAGTTTCTTGAGTTCTCTGTATGTTCTAGATATTAGTCCTCTATCAGAGGTACAGGTGGCAAAAATCTTCTATTCTGTTGGCTCTCGATTGAGGTTCTTGACAGTTTCTTTTGTTGTACAGAAGCTCTTCAGTTTCATGCAATCCCACATATTGATTCACCTTTTACTTTCTTGTGCCTTTGGGGTTTTGTTGATAAAGTGTTTACCTGTGCCTATGTGTTGCAGTGTTGGACCTATGCCCTCTTCAAGAAGCCTCAAGGTCTCTGGTCTAATTTCCAAGTCTTTGATCCATCTTGAATTGATTCTTGTACAGGGTGAGAAAGCGGGATTTATTTCTATTTTTCTGCATATGGTTAACCAGTTTTGCCAACACCATTTGTTGAACGGGCTATCTTTTTCCCAGTGTATGATTTTGGCCCCTTTGTCAAAAATCAATTGGCTGTAGGTGTGTGAATTTGTTTCTGAGTCTTCTATTCTGCTTCATTGGTCTATGTATCTGTTTGGGTGCTAGTACCATGCTGTTGTTATTACAATGGCTTTGTAGTATAAAGTCAGGTATTGTGATTCCTCCTGCATGGTTTTTGTTGCTGAGAATTGATTTGGCTATTGTGGGTATTTTGTTGTTCCAAATGAATTTAAGGGTTGATTTTTCTATATCTGTGAGGAATGATCTTGGTAATTTAATGGGCATTGCATTGAATCTGTAGATCACTTTTGGGAGTATGGCCATTTTGATGATATTTATTTTGCCTATCCTGAACATGGCAGATTTTTCTATCTCATAAGATCTTCAATTTATGTTTTCAGTGTTTTATAATTTTCTTTGTGGAGGTCTTTTACCTCCTTAATTAAGTATATTCTTAAGTATTTTATTTTTTTGTGGGAAATCCTGAGTGGAAGTGTTTTCTGAATTTCTTTTTCAGTGTATTTTATGGTTGGTGTACTGAAAAGCTTCTAATTTTTTAAGATTGATTTTTGAATCTAGACACTTTGCTGTACTTGTTGATCAGTTCTATAAGCCTTTTGGTTGGTCTCATGTCATCTGCAAATAGTGAAAATTTCAGTTCTTCTTTTCCTATTTTTACTCCTTTTATTTCCTTTTCTTTCCTTATTGCTCTGGCTACAATCTCAAGTACTATATTGAAGAGCAAATAGTGAAAATTTCAGTTCTTCTTTTCCTATTTTTACTCCTTTTATTTCCTTTTCTTTCCTTATTGCTCTGGCTACAATCTCAAGTACTATATTGAAGAGCAGTGGTGATAATGGACATACTTGTTGTGTGCCTGTTTTTGAAAGGAATTCTCGAAGTTTTTCCCCATTTAATAAGATGTTGGCTGTGGGCTTACTGTAGATTGTCTTTATGATATTGAGGTATCTCCCTTATATTATGGTTCTCTGCAGCGCTTTTATCATAAATGGATGTTGAATTTAGATTTAAATCTTTTATCATGGTAAGAACATATAAAATGAGGTCTATTTCCTGACAAATATCTATGTATCCAATACAGTTTTGTTCACTACAGACAAAATGTTGTATAACAGATCTCTAGAATATACTCATAATAAATAATTGAAACTTTATGCTTGTTGATTAGTAACTCACAATTTACCTTTCCACAGTCTCTGACAACTACTATTCCAATTTGATTCTTAATATTAATTAGGTTATTGTAAGCATGTTATATAAGGCGACTCATGAAGTGTCTGTAGTTCTGTGACTTTTATATTTCACTCAACAGAATGTTCTCAAGGCTTATTCACTCTATTTTATATTGCAATTTTTTTTTCTTTTAAGGTTTAAAATAATTTATTGCATGCATCTTATGGTTTGTATATATCATTTCCCCCAAATACTCATGTGTTGAAGGCTTGATCCCTACTACAGAAATGCTTAGAGGTATATCTTTTGAAGAGTATTAACCTCATCAGTGTTATACCCTGCTATTCAGTTCATAGTTGGTGGTAGTTGTGGGGATGTTGTGAAAATTTCAGAAGGTGGAGCCCAGTTGGAGGAGGTAGGTGATATGAGGCATGTACCAAAATGACATGTCTTTTCTCTGGTCTCTACCATCTATCTATCTATAACCTATCACCTATTGATCAATCAATAGATCTATGTTTTTGGTCACCATGAGGTGATCATCTCACCACACCATCTCTGCATAAAGATATTCTGTCTCACCATAAGCAATAAAGCCAGCTGAACATGGACTGGACCTCTAAAACTATGAGCTGAAATAAATTGCTCCTTTAAGTTGTTTTCCTAAGGTATTTTGTCACAGTAAAAGAAAGTTATCTAATACAATGTAAATAGTACATGTTCTTTATCCATTCATTTGTTGGTGGAAATTTAGGGGTTTTTGACACTTTGCATATTATAATAATGCAATAATGAGTATAAAACTCTAGATATCTCTTCTCTGGTACCCGGCTTCTGATTCGAATTATTTTGGAAAATTACACAGAAATAAAGTGATGGATCATACCATAATTCTACTTTTTGAGGAACCCATCTACACTTCTCCATAGTGGCTACACCAATTTTGTATTCCTACCAACAGTGTACAAGAGTTCTATTTCTCCACTTCCTTTTTAGTATCTATTGTTCTTTTTATAATGGTCATCCTGAGAGGTAAGAGTTGCTATTCATTATGGTTTTGATTAATTTTTCTCTGATTAATGATATTGAATATTTAAAAATATATCTCTTAGTCATTTTTATGTCTTCTTTGGAGAAATGTTTATTCATGCCTTAGGCTCTATTTTAATTAAATCATTAGGTTTTTTGGCTATTGAGTTGTAAAATTGTTCTATATATTTTGGAGGTTAACTGCTTGTTAAATATATGGCATGAAATTATTTCTCCCATTTGGTAGTTGTTTTTCCACTCTTTTGACTCTGTTCAGAGGCTGTTTAGTTTGATGTAGTCCAAGTTGTTTATTTTTTATTCTGTTACCTGTACTTTTGATTTCATTAAATTACTAAAACAAATGTCATAAAACTTTTCCCATTGTAGTCACTAAAGATAATTGGCATAACTTCAACCATGCCTTTATTCTAACCCTGAACATTCTGACAGCCATAATATTGCAATATTCTTTTCTAATACTGATGTGTTTAGTGAGTGTTCCAAAGGTCAGAGGTCAGAGGTTGAATCGGTGGTTAAAAGAGTAGCAAGAGCAGATAAAGGTATACAGAGCAAAACTTATCCATTCTTTAATGCATTTAAATATTTCCCCCCATTCCCCACTTAATGAGCTCAGAGGCAGAAACACTCAATGGGAAAGCATGAGAACCAGGCAGTGATAATTTTTTTTTTTTTTTTTTTTTTTTTTTTTGCGGGTCTGGGGATGGAACCCAGGGGCATTTGGCCTCCGAGCTACACACCCTGCCCTATTTTTTATTATTTATTTTGAAACCGGGTCTCACTGAGTTGCAGAGGGCCTAAGTAGCTGAGGCTGTCCGCGAACCATGATCCTCCAGGTCTCAGCCTCCCGAATGCTGGGATTACAAGAATGCGCCACCACGCCCGGTGGGAATTTGAAAGATTAGGAGGAAGTACAAAAACAGTATATCTGAAAGCAAATTATAAACCTCTTTGGCTTAACAATCATAAATACAAGTGTTAAAATGTTTTGTCTAGTTAATCTAATGATATACTTGGGCATCTTGTGACTTAGCTGAGAACATGGGGTAAATTGCTTGCTTACACAATCACAAATCTCCTGACTTCCAGATGAGTGACAGATCTAATATGGTTATGTATATTGTTTTATTTTGCAAAGAAAAGTCACCCAGCATATGTCAATGGAATGACACCCACAATTATTTATAGCACAAATTCTGTATGCCTTTTTGGTTTGCATAGTCTTAAAATTAAAGTGCATTAAGTATCAACAGGTAAAAATAGAAGATTTCAACTAAAAATTCAGATTGGGAAGTGTCCTTAAAAACTGAAAGATCTCGTCCTTTTGGTATTAATTGGCATAAACTGAGAGACAATTTCTCTGTATGTAAAGAGTAAATATCTTCTAATTCACCACATTTAATAACAGTTATTTTTCCTACATTGAACAAACTATCTATTTGAGGTTAAATACCTAATTTCAGGGGCATCTCAGTTTGTGCCCTCTAGTGTTTTATAGCAAATGTATTTTACAAAAGAAGAACAAACTATGATAACCAACAACCACCAAAAAGAAGCATTCTTGCTCAAAGGCACAATCTCATTGCTTCTCTTCCAATGGACCTAGAATGGCAATCCTGTCATCTACCCTTTCCCTCCCAATCTCCCCATCATATCTTCCTGATTAAATCCTACTGCTTTTATTCCATCATCTCAGGAAATGCCTCATCTAGGAAAACAACTCTAAATATTGAACAGTGTATTTAGATGTCCATGTCCACCCTTTGTGTTAGTACTTAACTTCCTTAGAACTATCTATGTATAGGTACCAAAACTAGATTTTGTTCTTAAATTTCCTGCCTCAATGATTGTCACTACACAGTGTCCCAATTCAGAACTCTTAAGAGTTGGTTTAGGTGCCTCTTTACAACTACCAAATAAATTCTCTTTCATTTTCTTACTGCAGTACTATGTTTTTAATACAAGTCCTCATTACTTCTCCTCTAGATTACTGGAGCAGTCTCCTATTTGTTCTTCTACTCAAAAATGCCTTAATTTGGGACATAAATATGTTATGCTCTTGGTAAGGATTCATGAAACTGTATTACCATGAACTCTGAGATCAAATCATAGGAACAGAGAAAAGAAAACTGAGCAGGAGGGTGTTGGAATGTGTTAATTCTGATCTGTGCTCTGTATCTGACCATCTGAGTATTCTGGGTAAATCATATCTTCTCTATGGGCTTCAGTGTCTCATATGAAAATGAATAAATTTACTAGACCTAAATTCTCTCAAGGGTCACATGCCTGTTTCATAATGATGCTCAGGAGGTATTTAAGACAATAAATTGATGGATATTTCTCTAAGGTCTGAGGATCATTCTAGCTATGAAATTATGTTGCTGATTACATCAGAAACATCATTATACTGAAGTGGTTCATAACTATCTATGGATGTTTAAAATGCTACAGAAGAGTCAAGGGGGATTTCTTATTTCCAGCACTTTTAGTGTACATGCATAATCCTTTATGTCTAATTCTGAGCAAAGATAAACCAACCATGGAGAAGTGCCCCTTCAAATTAGCCCATCAGCGACCTCTAGAGGTTTTTTGCTATTTTACAATCACACAAGATTTAAAAAAAACATTTAAAATGTATGCATTAATTCTAGTGAAATATTTCTTATTAAGTTTTTCTATTTAGAGAGAGTGAGAGTAAAATCAGCAATATATGCTGACCTAAATTCTCAGTTTAAGTGAAAATAGTTTTTTATTTTGTTTATTTTTAATCTGCTTTAATTTTAAAAGTGGATTAGGCACAAAAATGTGTTCTATTGCACAGTAAAAAAAAAAAAAAATCTGAGTGGTTCAAGAAATCTTCCTTGAAGAATGTGCTGTAATAACTCTCCTACTCTCCTATCACCTATAACCTCTAAACTCACATTCTCTAGTTTATCCTTTTTGTAGACTAACAATTTTGCAAATATCTGTAGCTCACCCCTTCTATACTTTTAACTTCTGAATAGTAGGCATTAGCCCCAGATTTCCAGTACCCAGCACAGCGCTTATCTTAAAGAAAAAATTCTAAAGGGGTGACAGTAATCTGTGCTTTAAAAACATGTCCTGAGGATAACATCAAGGCAGTGAACACACAGCAGCTTTGTGAGGTGCTGAACAAATGCCACTCCATGCTATCCTCTGCTCAGCTTGGCACCCTCTATGGAAGAGAGGCTCCTATCAAAGCCAACTGCAATAGATGAGCAAGCAGTCCCTTGCATCTTGCACAACTGAAAGTACATTTGTGTGGCAACAGTAATCTCTTTGGAGATCTAAATGTTTTCCTGACTATACTCAGAATTTGTATCAGGCAAACAGGATGCCAGTGGTTCTATAAGAAAATAATGTAAGAAATCATAGATTTAATTACAAAAATTTTTGCTGGAACAGGAGTGTAAAACATGGATCTTTCTTTACTGTAAAATATGTATTTAAATTTATTCAGCCATAAGAAAAACAAAATTACATCATTTACAGGGAAATCTATGAAACTGAAGAACATTATGCTATGTGAGGTTAATCAAAAATTAAGAAATCGGATGCTCTTCCTAATATGTGAAAGCTAGGGAGAAAATGGATTATAGGAGGAACTCTAGACAAAGAAGGAGATACTAAAGATGAACAAATACTGAGGGGATGGGAAGGCGAAGAGAAAATTCTCTAATGTTTATGATATACATTAACAAACATATCAAAGTCAATCACTAAGCCAAACATGAGGAGGGAGGGAATTGGGCAGGAATTAGGTAAGGGCTAATTGGGTGATGTGTGCATGTATGTCTCCACCATCTTGTACTCCGTTAAGATGTCTGACTACAATGCACCAATAAAAATTTTTAAAAAGTTAAAAAAGTTAACCAATAAAAAGTTAAAAAAATAAAATGTTTACTTGAGATTTTTTTAAAATAATACAATTGTAGTTTGTGAAATGCAATCAGCTCCATGTTAAATAACAGATGGGGCATAAAACAATTTTTTACTATGTTAATATATTATCAGAATTTCTTAGAAAAGGAAAACAGAAAATATCAGTATGTGATGGAATGCAGATGAATGTATAATATATAATTGTGTAATGTGTACCCATGGCCTATATCATAAGTGAACTCTAGATTTCATAAACCTTCTAAACATTTTAACTGGAATATCCAAACACATTCTAATATGTCTAGTATTGAGATAATTTTGACTCACCTAGACATTGTTCTTAAATTTCCTACCTCAATGATTGATATTATGCAGTCTCCCTACTCAGAGAACTATTAGAGTTGTCTTTCATCCCTTTGTACCCCTGACAAATAAATTCTCTCTCCTTCCTGATGCACTACCATATTTTTTAAAAAGTCCTCACACTTCTTTTTTATATTACTGGGGCAGTGTTCTTATCATTCTTCTACTCATAAATGTCTTAAATTAGTACACACATTTTTCGCAATTTGAATCTTTTCTCATCTTCCATCTCACAGACACTTTTACCTCAAACTTTCCAAAAAGCCTCTTCATTGTTCCTTTGATGTGTGTGTGTGTGTGTGTGTGTGTGTGTGTTTCACTGAGATTTGATCCTGGGACCTCATACATACTACACAAGTGCTGTATCACTCAGCTATCCCTCAGCCTTCCTTTTACTCCTTCATGGCTGTACCTACAAGAATGTTGAAGTGTTTTGTTTCTAGAATGTTTTTATTTTCTTCTTTTCCTTTCTGGATTTCATTTGTATAAGAAAAAATAGCTTATGTCACGCATTCATCCTGTCCCTAGAGTTATTACAGATGTATAATCTTTGTGTTCCTTCAGCATGTTGTGGAAAACTCTTAACATGTCACATATCATATAATTTAAACAACATATTCCATTTCAGAAGTGGTTGATTTTTATCAGATATTTCATATATGGTTCCCCATTACCCTCAAGATAAATTTTTTTATTCCTTAGCATGAACTACACAGTCCTTTAAAATAGCTTTCCTAACTTTCTTACCAATAAACTTTCTCACTGTAAACCCTTATTACCAATAAACTTTCTCACCATATACCCTGTGCTCCAGAACCAGTGATTCGTGTTCAGTTTTCCTAAACAGAATATATCTCATATCAGCTTGGGACACAGTTTCTAGCTGCCTTCACCCAGTTTTTAAGATTACATTCAGAAGCATATCAAGAGTCTTTCCTCCCTGTATTTCAAACCAAACCTTTGCCCTCACCAAGGTCCTCATTTCACTGTGTAGAAATTACCAGATTTTTTTTTTTGGCCTGGCCTATTGAGCCTGAAGATACTCCAGGGCAATGATGGCTATTTAGCACTCAGAATCCCCATCACCTGACCCCAATACATAGTAGCCGTGGAGCACAGGGATTAAGGATATAGGCTTTGAAGTACACTAAAAATATTCAAGTCCTTACTAACCACTTCTTAACATTGTGATCTTGTGTATTTTTAAATTCTCAAAATGTTAGTCCATTTATACATATAACGTGGATGACATTTATCATATAATGCTGCTTCTAGAATAAGCAAGATATGGTATATGAGCCATGATTCTTGCACCTGTCACTTATCAAGCACTGACAGAATGGTTGTCTATGTTACCTGATGGGCTATCAGTTTCACTGCTGGATGAAGATCAAATGGGCTGAGAACCCAGAAGTAATGGAGGGCTACAATGTCCAAAGCCACAGAAGAGGTGGAAAAGCATTCTAGCCGGGGGTGGTGGTGCACGCTTGTAATCCCCGCACTTGGGAGGCGGAGACAGGAAGATAGCGCAGGTTCAAAGTCAGCCTCCCAGGCTTATGAGACCCTGTTTCCAAATAAAAAATATAAAATAGGTCTGGGAGTGTAGCCCAGAAAAGGGTTTCCAGGAACCCCAGTACCACCAAAAAATAAAATAAAATAAAGCATTCTAGATGAAACACCCAAATATAGTGTGCAGGTATGCTGCGTAGACAGGCTAATGTTTGCACTGCAAGGCAAATGAAGGGTAGATTTGGGGAGAGAGTGCTGTGAGTGATTAGTACTATAGAGAGCCTCACTGTGCCCTAAAATGCAGGCCAAGGGAGATCACAGGAGAGTTCTGAATTGAACATCAGCCTTGATGACCCTGTGAGTACAAATGCTCCCTTACAGTTCCACTAGAGTTATTACTTTTCTAATAGTTTCAAAATTAGCCACTGCTCAATCTTCTCTTGTCATGAGAGTACCATAAAGATAACCTAATAGATCTTCTGGGCCCACATTGCTTTATTTTCATTATTTTATTTCCAATTCTTTGACTAAAGTAGGCTTTTCATACCCACTATGGGACAGATGAACAGAAATGTAGTTAAATGGTCAGGTGTGGGTTTTTTTTTTTTGAGGTTGCATCTAAGGAAGAGGTGATCTTAAGCCAGAAATGTGTGTGTGTGTGTGTGTGTGTGTGTGTGTGTGTGTGTGTTCTCCCCCTCCTCACCACTATCTTATTTTTCTGTCTCGCCTGTAGTTGTTCCTTTACAGACTAATATGGTTTGTTTTGTTATTGATCACCCTCTATTTTTTAGGCTCTGTAGACTTGTCTCTCCTATTTTCCTTGTTAGCTATGTCAGCAGTATAGAGGTTAGAAATGGAGTACAATATCATACCATACACGCACACATTCAAAATTGAACACATATCCAGAATCTATTGTTAGTTTGAAATATTGATCTTACAGAAGAGGTGGAAATGGCCTGAAATGAAGCATTAAAGGATCCATTCCACACAGAAGATACATGAAGGAACTATGAAAAATGAATTGTCCTTTCCCCATTTCTAATACTCTGACTTGTGTGGAGGATGACAAAGAACTCATGTCACAATCTTGTCTGCCTCTATTGCTTGGGAGATGCTGAGTCAGCTTCTTCTCCTGAGAAACGTGAAAGATATTTTCCTGGGAATGAAGGCATGGCATCTCCATGCTTCTAGGAAAATACACTTTGCATAGTCATTGAGATTCTGGACTCCAGTTCTTATGAACACTAGGATCAAATATTTGTCATGCTATATATATAATGTTTCTGTTTCTTTGCATATTGCTTTACTCCAGACTGTGAATCCTGTTGATTTTATTTTCATTTCCTTTCATGTATCTACCAATTGTGTTGAATTGCATGTGCTATGATCCAGGCACTAATGCAAGTGCTTTTCAAATACCGTAACTCATTTATTCTCTTAATGGCCCTTTGATATAGAGATCAATTAGTATCCCTGCTTTGAAGGTTAGGAGCCTGAGGTTCACAGAAATTAAGTAATTTTCCCAGGGTTGTGAGTTAATGAATAGTGAAGACAAAGATGAAAACAAGACTGCCAGGCTTCAGCTCTTCTGTTTTGAACAAACACTCTTTCCAGGTTATCATTTACACTCTAAAGCAAGCACAAGGTCTGGGCTAGCATAAAGCCCTCAACAAGTGTCTACAGAGAAAATATTTGTTCTGATTTTTTATTCTCTGTTGATATAATTGTTTGTTTGTGTCCCACTAATCCATGAGGCTACAGAGGATGGAAGTCTTCTTTGACTTACAGCAGCATCTCCAGCTTCTGAAATTGTGCCTAGAAGAGTATTCAACAACTATTTGCTCAAAGAATGAATAAAATCAGGTATGGTGGCACAACCTCCCAATGCTTTGGAGATTGAGACAGAAAGATTGCAGGTTCAAGGCCAGCCTCCACAACTTAGCAAGACTCAGCAACCCAGTGAGATCCTGTTTCAAAACAAAAAATAAACATGGCTAAGGCTATATCTCTGAGGTATAATTTTTCTGGGTTTAATCACCAGAAACACAAAAAAATGAGTGAGGAAGTGAATGAATGAGTGACCTTCAAAGCAAAAAAGCATACTTTCATGGAGTCATCATGCCCTTTTGCATTCGTTTTCTGTTTCTATTATAACAAATGACCAAAAACTTAGTTCCTTAAGAAAAACATGTTATTTGACAGCTATTTTCTGACATCATGGCTACCAAATTTTGAAACATCTTTATCACTCCCAAAGAAACCTCATAAGCATTAGCAGTTATTTCCATTCCCTGCCCAGCCAAGTCTAGGAAACCACCAATAAAATTTCTATCTAAATGAGCCTTGCTTATTCTCTACCTATCCCATAAATGGAATCTACACAACATGTGGTCATTTATAATGGTGTTCTTTCACTTATAATAATGCTTTTAAGGTCCATCATCACTAGAGTTGCATCAGTACTTCATTTCTTTTTTTGGACAAAACTATTTTATATTTGGTCTTTATTGGTGCATTGTAGTCATACATCTTAATCAACTACAAGAAGGTAGTGGCATACATGCACACATCACTCATTTAGCACTTCCCCAATTCCCACTCCATTTCCTCCCCTCTCCCTCCTTCTCATGTTTGGCTTAGTGACCGACTTTGTTATGTTTGTGAATGTACATTATGAGCATTAGAGTATTTTGCTCTTCCTCCTCCCATTTTCCTCACTTAGGTGACCTTATTTACACATCTAAAATTTCTCTTTTTTTGTCTGAAGTCCCTCCCATGTCCAATTTTCTCTCTAGCTTCCCCAATTCCTACCCTATTCTCTCCCCTCTTCCTCCTTCTCCTGTTTGGTTAGTGATTTTCGTTGATATGTTTGTGAATGTACATCATGTACATTAGGGAATTTTCACCTTATTTGTTCATCTATAGCTCCTTCTTCTTTGTCTAGAATTCTTCCTATGACCCATTTTCTCTCTAGCTTCCGCATATTAGGGAGAGCATCCCAATTTTTATTTATTTTGACTGACTAATTTTGTTTAATGACTATTTTACTGTATTAAGGAAAGACTAATAGAAGAAGGAAAGGGGAAGGAAGTAGGGGAAGTGGAGAAATAAGATGAGAGGAGGAGTTTCCTCCTCTCATGAAAGGAAAGTGTGAGACTGAGGAAGAAAACAAGTTTCGACCCTGTTGCTACCACTTAAAAGATGTGTGACCTTTGGAAAATTTTGCTTGGTTTTCTTACCTGTGAGGTGGAAATAACAAGTTTACTCAACACAGATGAGTATTGCAAGGACACAGGGAGTGATATGTGTGGAGAATATAGGACAGCCTGATACACGGGGTCAAAAGATGACACTCCAAATATGCCACTTTGGCAAAACGATTGTCCTGAGCTAAAAATAACTGAGAAACCTCAAATAAAAAAAATAAACACCCTGCCTTTCCTCTTCCCCATAAGCATAAAAGCAAGACAATACTCTAAACAGGCCAGAAAATGTAATAAGAGGAATCTACACTACAAATTTTTCCAAAAAATTCTCATTTCCCATAAATTATTCTCCATTTATCCATTTATTTTTCCAGTTCATCACCGTTGGAAGTCTAAAATTCTTTTCTTTTGTTTCATCACCTCTCTATAAATGTATTGTTCCTTAAAAAATGCTATACAAGCTCAAGTTCTAGTCATCCTTTGAGCTGCTCATTACTGAGTTTCTCCCATATGTCTGCAGGGTGCGTATGTTAATAAACTGTTTTCTTTTGCCTTGTTTATCTGTATTTTGTCCGGCTAATTTCCAGGGCCTTAGCTGGAGAACCTAGAAGAAAAGATAAGAATGCCCCTCCAATGAGGGTACATACTTTACATTTTGTAAATTATGGATCTATCTGTAAAATTAAATAATCAATAGTTATTTTTCCTGATCCTGAGAAGAATTTTGATCTATATTTCCTCTGTAAAGATTCTAGTTCTCTTTGTCCCTAGACTCTAATAAACCTCAAACTCATGGTTTATGTGCATATGAGAAATCCAAGAATCATGTTTCTTGGTTAAATTTGCTCATACTAACTATTCATTATAGATTGTTTTGCATAATAGTGTAGCATCCTTTTTTTTTTTTTTTTTTTTTTTTTTTTTTGCAGTACCAGGGATGGAACCCAGGTATATTATAACTCCGAGCTATACCAGCCCTATTTTTTAGTTGTTTTTTTTTTTTTTTTAACAGGGTCTCACTGAGTTGCAAAGGGCCTCACTAAGAAACTGAGGCTGTCTACAAACCGCAATTCTCTGGTTTCCACCTCTCAAGTGCTGGGATTACAAGTGTGTGCCACCACACCAGGTTTACTATAGCATTCTTGAACTTGAACTAAATATTTTAACAGCTGCAGGTATTTACTAGATAGTTCTACTCTAATTTATGAAGTAGTTTATTTTTGTGTGTGTGGTACCAAGAATGGAACTCAGAAGCCTTCTACCTCCAAGCTATACCCTCCAACCTAGTTTATATTTTTATTTTTAAACAGGGTCTCACTAAATTGTTGATAGCCTGACTAAGCTGCTGAGGCTGGCTCTGAACCTGCAATCCTCCTGTCTCAGCCTCCCAAGTTCTGGGATTACAAGAGTGAACCACCAAGCCTGGCCTTATGAAGTAATTTCTTATTGCTCAAAACTTACATTTTGTTTACTTTTACTACAAGTAAGGTAATTATATAAAAGTTCATGTGTATCTGATAATTTTCTCAGACCCAATTACTATTAACAAAACTTTTGTGTATAAATTATGCAAAATGATTTTCTGTTCTCCCACCAAATTTTCATCTACAGTAAGATTTTATTTATGTCTTACTGATTTTAATATATGTTACTATCTTTTAAATTTATATCTTTACATTATAGATTCTAAAGCTGACCAAATTTCTTAAAAAGATTTTTCTCAGAGCTTCAAAATGTACTTTAGAATAATGAGTGGGACTAGTTAAATAGCAAAATCCAGGGAGACCGAAGAGGAAAGGAAAAAGGAGGCTGAGGAAAGCCACAGACCAAATAATGGCATATCCATATCTGAAGATACATTGACCTCCTTACTGGCATGTAAGAGGAGGAAGGAGGGAAACAGGGTGATGGGGTCAGGAGGAAACCACACCAAGAGATGTTGTATGCATAAAAGAATGTACTGCTTTGAATCTCACTATATTACATAACTATATTTCTCCAATTAAATTCTAAAATAAAGAAAAAGTAATGTAAGAACAAACAAAATATTCAAAGGATGGGAGTAATTGTATTTAGTGGTTGCTCATGAAACTTATATATTATGTGGAACATGTTTTGGAAAATTCACACTTGGGGCACTGGATAATCATCTGGTTGTAACAGAAAAGAGTGGGAGAATTTTAGGAACGAAGAATGCCCTTGAAAAGATGATATTTCCTATGGAATAATAGACAAGACAATTTAATACATCCCCCATTAATGAAAAAGGAGAAAATAATTCAACTGAGGACCTACACTAATAAACACCTAAGAAAGTAAAAATTCACATATGCTGGGACAATTATTTCTTAATTAAATGTTTTCAGCAAGTCTCAAGGGAACTCAGCAGCCTGAACACATTAAGAACTGCTGGAAAACATGAGCATGTTTTGAGTAGAATACAGAAAAATTTTAATGAAGACATTAGGATTACTGTAATTAAATGGTCTCTAAATGTAATTATCTCTCTAGAGTTAAGAAACTTCACATATGAAGCTATATTCTGAATAATCACAGACATCTTAAATGGAAAAAAATAGAAAGAACCGATCTGCTTTAAGTTTAGGTAATAATATTTCCACTGTGACACTGGGCCAGCCCTCATGGGCTGCTCTCTTAGGAGACGGGACAATGATGCTATGTGCCTTAGTGCTTATGTAGCATGAGAAGTGAGGCATAGTCATAAGCTATCAATGACAGAATTGCAAAATTTGTTATTTTCATACTGTGATATACAGATTCCTTTAACATAAATTTGATAGATGATTTTATTTTTATTTATTTTTATTTTATGTGCATCATATCAAAAACGGCAAACATTCACACAGTTCTTGGCGCCCTCCCCATACTTCCCCTTTCCCCCTTCCCAACAATGAGTCCAGACTGGCCATGCTACGTTCACACTTATGCACATATCTGAATGTAGCTCCTCCATTAATCAACCACAGCCCTCTTTCTTTCCTATCATTTCTAGCTTTGTTGAGGTTTCCCCTCCATTATCTGGAGTCCCTCTGGTATACCTAATACTCCCTATTTTGGGCATATTAGAGAAAACATATGCCCCTTCTCTTTCTGTGCTTGGCTGACCTCACTTAACATAATGTTCTCCAGGTCTTTCCATCTTCTTGCAAATGAAGTAATTTTGTTCTTCCTTATTGCTGAGTAGATTTTAAGGAAATATTTCTTTAGACATAAGACTTACTCTCTCCTTACTGGACCAAAGTGTTGTTTGTTAGTCTATATAAATTCAATTATAAAAGTGTTTTCTAAACACATTCTATATATTCAAATCTGAATTAATAACTATTAAATAAAGTAAAAGTCCTGTGTGTATTGTCCGCTTCCTTCTTTCTATTGCTATGTAAACTCAGATTAATCACCTCAGTTCTCAGAGTTCCTTTAGTCTTCTATTAAACAGTTTAAGTAATAACTCTAACTTTTCATGGTTCTTAAGTTGTTAAAATTAGATCGTGTACATGTAAACATCCCATAAACTATAACTTATTTGAAAATATAAGTAATTACTCAAGCAGAATTGGAATAAAATAAGAATTGACTAGTTCTTACAGTGTCACAAAGTTGCTTTATGTCTAAACACTAAAAATCTAGTTGAAAAAATGTACAACCGAGCGTAATATTGTCTACCTACATCTATTTTCCTCCATTCTGTATGTATACCACAGTTTTATAATACATTAATCTGTTGATGGACATCTTGGCTATGTCCATAATTTGGCTATTGTAAATTGTGCTTTTATGCAAATGTATATACTAGTATCACATAAACATTCTGACTTCAGTTCCTTTGGAAAGATCCTCAGGAGTGGTTTCTTCTGTTCTTCATCAGATAGAGATCTGACCAGTTGAGGTACCACCAATGTTACATGTAATTTCTCACATTACATTACAGTGAACATCTATGTTTTTTCCATGTGACACAGCATTTTCTCAAACTATATTTGTTGAACTTGACTATATGCTTTGATTAAGCCAAGAAATGAGGTAAAAAGTATCTATGTGTCAATTTCTGCCAACGCCTTCAAAGATGGTACATGTTCCTACAATTTTTCTTGGAATCCTGTTATCTACAATAAGAAAAACATGCCCCACATAGTCTCTAGTCCAAAGAAAGTATGTAGACATATGGAATGTTTTAAAAATATGTTTAATATTTTTAATTTTTTATTGAACATAAATGGTATACATTTAAACTATACTTGATGCCCTCTCCCCCCTCCTGCCCCTGTTTTCTCTTCCCCCCTCCCAGCAATAAAACAATGATTGTCCCGGGTAACCATGCCATATTCATAATTTTACATATATTCAGATGTGGACCCTCATTAATCAAGTTCAGCCTTCCTCCTCCTCTATCTTTCCATTCAAGCTTTGCTGGTATTTCCCCTCCATTATCTGGAGTACCACTGGTATCCTCTGGATTCCCTAGTTTAGGCATATTAGCGGAAACATATGTACCTTCTCCTTCTGTGCTTGGCTGGTCTCGCGTAACCTAATGCTCTCCAGGACTTTACATCTTCTAGCAAAAGGTATGATTTTGTTCTTCTTTATGGCTGAGTAGAATTCCATTTAAGAAACTGAAAATTTTTCATTTCACTTTACATTCTCAACAGCACTGAATGAACAGTTACTAAACCTTCTTACACATGCAATTTTCTGTCTTTTCATTTTAACCATTCTAATGGATATTCAGTAGTACCATATTTGTAGTTGAACCTACAACTTCCTAATGACTAAAGATAGCAAGTAAGCTGGGCGTGGTGGCGCACACTTGTAATCCCTGCGCTTGGGAGGCTGAATCAGGAGGATCATGCAGGTTCGAAGCCAGCCTCAGCTGGCTTAAGAGAGAGAGAGAGAGAGAGAGAGACCCTGTTTCCAAATAAAATATAAAATACGTCTGAGAGTGTAGCCTGGAGGTAGAAGGCCCCTAGATTCCATCCCCAGTACCACAAAAAAAAGTAGTTTCTTATATGATTATTGGGTCTCTGCATATTTTCTTTTACAAATATTTGTTCATATTTTTCTACATTTTGTCTGTTTTATTATTTAGTTATATTTTATGCAGTCTGAATGCAAGCCCTTTAGTGGCTGTACGTATATTTATAGATAGATTGTGTGTATGTGACATAGAAATTGGATCACTGAGTATTGTCCCACAGATCTCTTAAACTGTTCATTCTTAAACTTTTTTTTCTTTCTCTTTTTCAGATTATTTTATTTCAATTAATTTATCTTCAAGTTCACTATTCTCTCATCTGCAATATTGTTAAGGCATCTGAAATTAGTTTTTATTTAGTTGTAATAATTTTCAGGTCTATCTAGAGTTTCTTTTTTCATATTTTCTGTCTGTTGGGATTTCCTATATGCCCATTTGTGAAAACCATTTAAAAATGTGTGTGTGTGTGTGTGTGTGTGTGTGTGTATTCCTTTAATTATATATTTTAAAATAGATACCCCAAAGCTGTCCTGTTACAGTTCAGAAGTATTTTAGAGAGTAGAAAATGCATAAGTCTCCAGTTAAAAAGCTCTGCTTTTCCACTTCAGTCTTCTGTTCCCTGATCTCTGCCTACTTGCAGAGTCCCTCAGGTTTCCCTCTCACTTATATTGAATAGTGGACAGAAACTTAGCCAAAATTTATGCACAGAGTTTGGGTTTCTTCCCCTTCCACATTTCTTTCATTTCCAGAATGTTATCCAGATATGATCTCTTTCTTCATTATATGAAGATGATCATGCTCTAATTTTTGCTGTCACCATTATGAGGTGATCAGAATTTTTTTGAAAGAAAGAAAAGAAGAGAAAGAAAGAGAGGAAGAAAGAAAGAAAGAAAGAAAGAAAGAAAGAAAGAAAGAAAGGAAGAAAGAAAGAAAGAAAGAAAGCCACAAATGTATAGTGCATAGTGCTGTTTAAGTTTTTGATTATTTCATTAACAAACATTTATTAATAACTATGTAATTATATTTAAAATATTATTTATTTTATTAATGATCATTTTATTAAAAATTGCATTGCAAGTATACATTACAGTGAGTTTCAATATGATAAAAATATACAAACACACAAATATTGGTGTATTTCAGTCCATAGCTGGTGGGAACCCAGTTCCTCTCTCCTTCTCCACATGTTAGTGAAATTATTAATAGTGCTTTCATATATAACCATAATATTATTTGAACTGTTTCTTTCCTCAATTCTTTTCTACCATTCTACAAGTTTCTTTCCAAATTATTTAAAGTCTCCTCTGTTTTCTGTTTTTTCTCTAACTTCCATATATGACAGAAAATCTATAACACTTGAGTTTCTCAGAAAGACTGATCTCACTTAACATAATATCCTCAAATTCCATCCATTTTCCTTCCAATAAATTTTGAATTATTAATTAAAAAATAATTCTACCTGGCCATAATTTTGTTCTTTATGGCCAGGTAGAATTACATTATCTGTATATACCACAATTTTTTTAGCTATTCAACTTTCTACAGACATGTGAATTGGTTCCATAATTTGGTTATTGTGAATTGTGCTTTAATAAACATAGATATGAATGTATTATTATATTATTATTATTATTATTATTTACTTATTTTGGAAAAATACAAAAGAGTGGTATATCTGGGTTATATAGTGGTTCCATTCCTAATCTTTTGAAGGAATTCCAAACTTAATTTTATAGTGATTATACTAATTTACAAGTCCACCAACAATACATAAGAGCTCCTGTTTCCCCATATTTTGACCAGCATTTATTTTTTTCTTGATGACTGCTATTCTAATTGGATTTAGATGGACTATCAATACAGTTTCGATTTGCAACTCTTACTAATTACATTTGATTTTTGATGATACTGTGCTTTTGATTTTTTTTCTCAATGTTATGTATGCTCTGGCAGTGTTTAAGGATGATTCACTTTACAAATTTACCAGAATCCACTTTAATATTTCAGTTAAGTGATATTTATGTGGCACCAAGTCTTTTATTTGTTTCTGGCTCACTGCTTAGATGCTGGTTATTATTCTTACATGAATCATACTCATAACTGATTTTTGTTAATATCTAGATTTTGTTACATCAAAGTGGAATGACAACTTTAAGTACTTGTGAAGCTATCTGAGTGTCAAATCCTAGCAATTTATGATGGTTCTAATCATTCACCATCACCCTACTCACACAAAGTTGTATAATTTGTATGCCTCTTCTTTATAGCCTTTCCAAAGCACTCAGAACTATTTATAAGCTCATATTTTACAAACTAATTTAAATTTCATTAAACTATATAATTATAATATAAAGTACAGTCACATAAATAGTTTTTAGGAAAAGGCATGCAGACTTTAGCTTGTAAAAATTACTTTTGTAGGATAAAGCATGTGAGCATGCTAAAGAAATCTCTACAAGTGTAGAGCTCAGAGTGGTTATCAGTCAGTATATTCTACAGAAGAGACAGATGTTAATTGAATTAGTCATTTAAATAGAAGTGAATTAAAAGCACTTGTATTCTAGTACACTTATCATTTTATATCTTAAAAACACAAGGTTTAGAAAAAGTGGTTTTAATTCTTTCAAGGTCAAAAACCTGATGGGTTATAAATAAGCATTTAAAATTAGGTCCTTCCTAGTTCTGGACCTTTTCTTTTTTCTAATTTTTTATTGATTCATTGTAGTCATACATCTTAATGAAGTACAAGATGGTAGAGGCATACATGCACACATCATTCAATAAGACCTTACCCAATTCCCACCACATTCCCTACCCCCTTCCTCTTTCTCATGTTTGGTTTAATGATTGACTTTGTTATGCTTGTCAACCATCATGTATATTAGGGAATTTCCTTCTTACCACATCCCATTCTCCTCAGTTTGCCTTATTTGCTTATTTATGGTTTCTCCATCCTTGTCTATAGTTCCTCCTATGACTCTTTTTATCCCTAGCTTCTGCATGTTAGGGAAAACATCTGATTTTTTACTTTTTGTGGCTGAATAATCTCACTTATCAAAATGTTCTCTAGTTCCCTCAAATGATATAATTTGTACTTCTTTATGGCTGAGTAAAATTCCACTGTGCACATATCCCATAGGGTTGTAATTCATTCATCTGTTGATGGACATCTTGGCTGGTTCCATAGTTTGGCAATTGTGAATTGTGTAGTTATTAACATAGACATGCATGCATTAGTTTGGTAGTTTGGTTTCCATTCTTTTGGGTAGATATCCAGCTATATAATTTCTGGGCCTTTTCTATATGTTATATTTTTATAAAAATGTTTTTATATTCTGTGTGTCTTCATGAGAACAAACTGTCATTTTCAATTCACCATAGAAAAACATGCCTGAGAAAAAAAAGAAAGATTTTTTTATTCTAATATATGGTGTTCGATTATTCAGCAAGTTTTTTTACTTCGATCCACTGTAGATTAGATAAAAAATGCACCAGGGACTCTTGAAACCCAGCACAAAATTGCATCTACCTACATGAAGTAATTGACTGAATGACACAGTTTTCAACATAATCTAGTTAAAGGAAAATTAAGTCTTACAGACTTGGCCTTTCTGTTTCTTTTGCTTTATTGAAAGCTAGCAAAGTCATTCATTTTCTTTTCCCTACTTATTCAAATATGTTTCTCAATTGCTAAGCACACTGCATATAGCTAGATAATTGTATAATTGTACAAATTTTACTTGGGAAAATGTAATGCAAGCAAAATACTTCTCCTGAGTTATGATATTTTGCTTTATATTCATCCCCCATATCTATACTATGCAAAAGGTATGCATTTTTATGTGCATCAACCTTTATCTATTTAAACATCTGTCATATATTTATGTATATTAAAACATTTATTTTCCTTTGTGTACATGTGTGGTACTGGGGATTAAAACCAGTCCAAACTATACTCTACCTTTTTTATCTATTTATTTTTATTTTGAAACAGGATTTCACTAGGTTGCTAAGGGCCTATTTTGCTGATACTGGCCTTGAATTTACAATCCTCCTGTTTCAGCCTCCCATGTACTGGGATAACAGGAGTGTGCCATCAAGCTCATCTCTATTTTCTTTATATATAATGACTATAGACTAGATATGACATCAATCAATCAAAAAAACCTGCATCTGCAAATTATCACTCATAATAAAGACAAAAGTTTCATAAAGACCTAAAATTATAGGATATTTTGGATAGCACTTAGTTCAATATTTTCCATTCTTATAGTATTAAGTCTCTAGTGATCCTTTACCTAGTATCAGTATTCTGAAAGTGAGCTTTTTAAAAATGTGAAAATCATATATTTACTTAGGTTAAGATTTATTATGTGCGAAAAATCAAGACAATTTTTTCCTCAACTTAGATGGACAACACATAAAATTTATGCTATAGTTGATATAAATTTAAATAATTACTAATTAATGAACTCAACTATATGAGGAAATTTACAAAATATAAAATCAAAAGAATAGTAATAAAAGTAACATCAGTAAGATGAAAGAATGAGTTTTCAGTGTCCTTTCCCTTAACAACATCAGTCTGAACAACTATCCAGTCTTGGAGTTTCACTGAAGAGATATTCACCTGGATAGAGCACAAAATTTAGAACTGGTGCACTGAAGGAGTCAGGCCTGATTGCACAAACATGGAATCCTAGTACTTTGGGAGGCCGAGACAGGAGGATTATAGGTTCTTAGCCAGCCTCAGCAGTTTAGCAAGGATCTCTGCAACTTAGTGAGACCGTCTTTCAAAATAAAAAGTAAAGCCAGGCGTGGTGGTGCACGCTTGTAATCCCCACGCTTGGGAGGTGGAGACAGGAAGATCCCGTTTGTTCAGAGCCAGCCTTGCTGGCTTAAGAGACCCTGTTTCCACATAAAAGTAAAAAAATAAGGCTGGGAGTGTAGCCCATGGGAGTGTATCCGGAGGTAGAAGGGCTTCCAGGAACCCCAGTACAATTACAAAAATTAAAATAAAATAAAAGAAAAAGAATATAAGGCTGGAAGTGTAGCTAGCTCAGTGTGTGTGTGTGTGTGTGTGTGTGTGTGTGTGTGTGTGTGTGTGTGTGTAAAGGGTAGAACATCCTGTACCACACATACACCAAAAAAAGAATATAGGAAGGAAAATTTCACATCCCTTTTGGCATCCCCCAACCCCAGGCTGTATTGAGAAAGGTATTTTCCATATGGGAGGAGAATGAAGTAACATCTGACTTAGCCTCAGACTCCAGAACAAGGGCATACCCAGTGAGCACCACAAAGGTATCTATGGACTCAGGCTCTAAGACAAAACCTGCTGGCCTCACTTCTTAGCTGCTCCAGTGCCAGACAAGCACCTATAGCCCTAGGCCATAGGTCAAGTTTTACATCATCACCCAAGTCAACATCTACACACGGGCTCCAAGCCTTTTCCAAATCCAGGCCATCCTGAATTAAATAGATTTCAACCTGTCTACTCAGATTTCATACATATCTGTGGATTAAATCTCCAGGCCTCCTCCCAAAAACTCAGGCCCCACATGCCCCCAGAAAATCCACTAAGAAAGTAGAATGCAGGTCCTCTCACCACACACACACACACACACACACACACACACACACACACTGCTAACTATGAGAATACATTAATTTGCTTAAATGTATATTCACTATATTCATGTATATCAAAACATAATGTTGTTCATCAATGTTGCTTATTACAATCTTTATTTTAAAAGTATCAAACATGGGCAAGAATGTAGAGAAATTGGAACCCTTGTACACCACATGCTGGAATGTAAAATGGCACATTCTTTATAGAAAATAGTGGACAAATGGTTTAAAATTACAAATAGAACTACCATATGGTCCAGCAATCCCATAATTCCATTTCTTAGAAATACCCCCAGCCTTCTTTTATTTTTATTTTGAAGCAGAGTCTCACTAAGTAATGAGAAGCTCACAACTTGCTGAGGTTGACCTTAAACCTATGATTCTCCTGTCTCAGCCTTGAAAACACAGGAATTGCAGGCATGCACCACCACGTCTGAATTATTTTATGAGACATAAAATAATCCAGTCCCCAAAAGACAAATTCTGCATTATTACCTTTATATGAGCTATCTAAAGTAAAGAACTCATAGAGAGTAAAATTAGTTACCAGGAACAGGGGATTAAGGGAAAAGATAGTTCTTTAATGTATATAAAATCTCAATTTTACCAAATAAAAAGTTCTATAGATTTGCTATACAACTTTGTACTTATGGTTAACACTACTGCACTATACATTTAAAAGTAGTTAAGACACACATACACACCACTACTTGCCTAGAGATGCAAATGAGGTAAGAAGAAAGGAATGGAGAAATTTTTTAAAAAGTGAGAAAATATCCAATATATTTCTCTACCTGCATAGTAGGATTTACCTGAAAGGTCATTTTAAATGAAAAATAATAATAATAACACTTCAAAGAACTAAAAGAGAACAAATAAACAAGGAAGAACACATATTTAGGTATTCTTGTAATAAGGAGTTAGTTGTTTCTATGTAAGTCTTTGAATACAAAAGTCATATAAAAAGACTAATAAATTCCCACTGTTTTTAATTATGTGGATCAAAATGACATAGCAAAGTCAAAAGACAATTTATAAACTGGTAAAATGGTTGGAATTTATATGATAGAAAACTTTCCTTAATGTGTTAATATCCATAAATCTAGAAGAAAAGAGCAAACATTTCAGTGGAAAAAAAAGCTCTAGAGGCATGAAGAGACAGTTTATATAGAAATAAATGCCAAAGGCCATTAGATATATGAGCAAGTATTCAACTTTACTTAGAAAAAGAGACATGAAAGAGATGCTGTTTTTCACCTGTCAAATTAACAAAAATTCAAATGTACCAATACATTGTTAGTAAGGCTGTAGGACAAAGCAGTAAAAGTCTTAATTGCTTTAGAAAATAGAAAAATAAAGTCAATCCTACATAGGATAAATGGGCAACAACTTCCAAAATAACACACATTTACCCTTTGTCTGACAATTGTGGTTCTTGAAATTTATTCTAAAGCTATTCCTGCTCACAAACAGAACATTATATGTATGAGGGTGTATAGCAGAGCATGTTTATAATAGCAAAACCCTTTTAGAAATAAGCCAATGTTCAGCAAGAGATTAAATAAACAACTCATCCAGGCTCTGATACACACACACAAATGCATATCAACCTTGAATTCCATGCATTGCCCTTTGAAAACTAGTGGTGGTTACTGAGCACATCATACTTAATGACATCTTCAAGCTTTTACAAACTTTTTTTCCTTCACTTTATATATGTCTAACTCTCCTTTTTGTGTGTGGTACTGGGAATTGAACCCAGGGGAATTCTGCTACTGAGACTACACATACAGCCTTCTTAAAATTTATTTATTTATTTATTTATTTATTTATTTATTTATTTATTTATTGCAGTACTGGGGATAGAACCCAGGGGCACTGTACGTCTGCGCTATACCCCCAGTCCTATTTCTTAGTATTTTATTTTTTGAAATGGTCTCACTGAGTTGCTAAGGGCCTCACTAAGTAGCTGAGGCTGTCTGTGAACTGCAATCCTCCAGTCTCCCCCTCTTGAATGCTGGGATTACAAACATATGCTACCATGCCTGCCTTCCTTGTTTATTTTGAGACAGAATCTCACCAAGTTGCTGAAACCGACCTCAAGCTTGCAATCCTGTCTCTGTGCTGGGTCCTTTCACTATTATTTCTACAGATAATAAAAATGCATATTTCATTATCTTTGCCCATGACTATATGACATGGCATTTCAATAATTTGTCCCAAGCTCTCTTGAACATGGACCCCTGACACATTTATCTCTATATCCTACTGTTAGTACAGCATTGGGTCCAGAGTAGGTACTTGAAAAAATGTAGCAAAAAAACACAATTAATAAGAGTTCAGGACAGAGAGCAGAACAAATCCATAAGATAAATCCCTTTCGGTATTGATGGCAAAAGGAAGTACGTCAGGACTTTATATTGTCAAAAACTACTCATCCAGCATCGTCGTTCAGGAAGGGCATTCCTTACACCTATTTTAGGGGCAGGACAGATGGAAGTAGTTATTTTAGAAAATAGCACTTGAAACCAGGGAAAGGATCTAAAAAGGCCTGGAAAAAGATCCCTTTACTCAAAG
Organism: Muscardinus avellanarius; assembly: GCF_963383645.1. Taxonomy (NCBI): domain Eukaryota; kingdom Metazoa; phylum Chordata; class Mammalia; order Rodentia; family Gliridae; genus Muscardinus; species Muscardinus avellanarius. Next base: position 169,257,399 of record NC_137786.1, on the reverse strand, counting down.
AAACATACTGGTTCAAACCTCTCTTTCCTTTCCTATTTGTCAGTTCTAAACATGCCAGTTTCTTTCCTCAAGGTTTTAGCTCCTGGACATGCTGGGAACCTCAACAGCTCAGACTTGTGGAAAAAAAATAAAGTAAGAGACATGCAAATAAACAGGGATGAAGAATTTAGATTTAGGGTCCACATGATAAACCGTTGCATACTTCCCCAAAACACTGATTCCATTAAACATTTGGTTACAAATTTGAAAATTAATATTTTTAAATTAGCACTAGGAAAAAACCATAGAAGGGTCAAGTGACATTAGTCACATTGAAATATTTGCTTATATGACATATGTTAACAAACATGTCATATTTGCTTCTAAGGCATAAATTAACTCAGAATGTCCAGCTTTCTGTATATGCAAGATAATTCATGGATGTATTCATTCTTGTTGGTTATTATATAAGATGAATAGAACCAAAAGAGTAGCAATTCAAAAAAATACATTTAGAATAATGTAATCAAAACACTATTATTTCTTTTTTAACTAGATATGACAAACCTTACCTTTTATTAACACAAATGTTATAGGATTGAATGCATTTAGGTTATCATTCTAAAGAATGCAGTGCTGATTTGATAGAAAAAGAAAAGAGCCTAATTTTCAGCAATGATTCCTCTTTTATTTGTATTCTCAAATACTTTGATATGTATAAAGTCTCAGATGATTCCAGCAACACTGAGTAGCTATTAAAATATTCCATGTTTTACACAGATGGTACTAAGGCTTACAGATGTGAAAGTAACTGTAAGTTAGTAAGTGTAGCCAATCAAATTATAAAACACTTATTCTGACAATAAGGCTTTTCTAGCTCATTCCACTGCTATTTCTTTTTCATCTGGGTGAATTAACTTGGAGATAAGAATTTACTGAAAGACTCTCACTTCCTACCAGAGCCTATCTGCTCCATCATCATTTCACAAATAGTTTTAAAGAAATATAGATTTATTTAGAATTAACTAGATCTTACATTACGTATCCTCTGTCTTTATATATAGAAGATTGACTTGGGAGGCGAATCATGGTGTTAGACTACCTTGGGCATCTGTGCTGTCATGCATCAGTTAATGACAAGGATATGTTCTTAGAATGACTATTCAATTTTTGTCATTATACAATGTCACAGGGTGCAATTACATCACCTAGTAAGTAGAGGCCACCATACTGTGACACATGGCGCAGCCTATGCTCCTTGGCTACAAATCTGTATGGTTATTGTACTGAACAGTGTAAGTAATTATAACACCATAATTAAGTATCTGTGTATCTGAAAATATCTAAAGAGTCAAAAGATGATAGAAAATAAAGATGGCACACCTACATAGGCCCCGAATGGAGTTTGAAGGACCAGATATGTCTCTGGGTGAGTCAGAGTGAGTGGACGATGAGTGTGAGAGTCAGGACATTAATGCATGCTACTGTAGACCTTATAAACACTGTACACTTGGGCTAGGCTAAATGTATTAAAAGTTATTTCTTTTCTTCTATTATAAATTACCTTATTTTTTCTAAAATTTACCTTGTAAATCTTTTAATTTTTGTGATTTTGACTCAAAAAACTTTGGGGGTAATAGGAATTGAACCCAGAGCATTTTACCTCTGAATGACATCCCCAATTCTATTTTTAATTTATTTTGAAACAGGGTCAGGCTGGTTAGTGAATATCTTGTTAAGTTACTGAGGCTGATCTTTCTGTCTCAGTCTCCCAAGTACCTGGATTACAGGCATGGATCACTGAACCCAGGTTAGGTTTTTACTCTTTTTAATAAGATTTAGATTAAAATACAAACACATTGTATAGCTATACAAAAATGTTTTTCTTTATATCTTTGTGTTTATGTTTTCAAATTTTTTAATTTTATTTTTTAAATGTCTTGTTAAAATCTAAGGCTCAAGCACACACTATCCTGTGCCTAGATGGAGAGACACAGTCATAAAAATCATTGTCTTTTATCTCCACAAGTTTCCCTTTGGAAGGTCCTTAAGGATAGCCACATGCATAGAGTTGCCATCTACTATGACAGAAATGCCTTTTTCTGGACTCTTTCTGAATTATATGCCTAAGGCTGTTTTACAAGATAAGTTTTTAAAATATAAGTAGAAGTTGTACATTCTAAACTAACAGCTAAAAGTATCATTTAGTAAGTAAAAAGAAAATCATTTATTATCAAGAATTATGTACTGAAGCAAAAGTTAGTATTTACATTCTCAACCTTCACTAGGCAGGCTGAAACCTCAGAACTGGGTTCAAAATATGGTTCTTTTGCTTGCAAAAGCAGCATGATCAAAGAATTGGGTTCTTTTTCATAAAAAAGCATACACAAGTCCAGGCACAATGGTGTACACTTGTAATCCCAGTATTTGGGAGGCTGCAATTAGAAAGTCACAGATTTGAGACCAGCGTTAGCAATTTAGTGAACCCCTCGGAAGCTTTTAGAGACCCTATCTCAAAATAAAAATTAAAAAGGTCTGAACATGTAGTTTGGAGGTAGAAAGTCTTTAGGTTCAATCTCTAGTACCATAAATAAGAAAAAAAAAATGTAGCCGGGCGTGGTGGTACATGATTGTAATTCCAGCATTCGGGAAGCTGAGACCTGAGGATTGTGGTTCGCAGACAGCCTCAGGTACTTAGTGAGACACTCTGTAACTCAGTGAGACCTGGTTTCAAAATAAAGAATAAAAAATAGGGCAGGGGGTGTAGCTCAAAGGTCAAATGCCCCTGGGTTCCATCTCAGACCCCCCCAAAAAATTTATAGACAAGTGAGGGAACCAAGTCAAGAGTCAGATTCATGGCTGTTACTCTAATGCCCTTCTACTGAGTCATCATGAATCCTGTAGCACCTTGCAAATCCTCAGTCAAGACCCTGCTCCAAACTGGATGCCTTATGAATAGAATTAAATTTATCAGGCTGAAATCTAGCTTAATTCAAATTATTGTTTAATGATAAGCTTGATCCCAGATCTTGATTAAAGTGGGTAAGTAGTAACACAAGCTCTTTTCTAAAAGGCTTTTAGTGATGATCTTTTGTTCATGTCAGAAACTATTATTCAGTTATCCACTCACCCATGCATTGAAAAGAGACACTGAATAACTCAGAGAAATACCTTACAAGTATATTAATTTAATCCGTATATTTAAAGAAGGCATTTTGAACCCTCCTCTAGAGCCCATTCATCTCCATTTTAGTTTTCATGAATGAAGTTGGTGGGTATTACAATGAATACATATGGCTGAAATGTATAAAATTGCCCTGAAATGTTTTAATACAGTATTAATAACAGAAAGATAAAAGAGAGAAAACCTAAGCAGCCATGCTTTTTGTGTTAGTAGTAAACAAATGAGCTTCAACACTGGGGAGAAATGAGATTATGGAACCAAAAAACATAATCTAAAACAACATATCTCTTGGAGCAGGTAAAAGCCCAGAGGAGTAAGTTATAAAGTCTTGTTTGGTATGGGAACCAAATTAGATGTGTGCATGAGATGTACAGTGACTGGGAAAAAAGACACAATCATTTGCAAACTTGGAACTTGTACTCTATAGAGACTGTAGTTGATGACAATAAGATGGTCCACTTCACTTCTTCCTTACTTACTGCTATACCAAGAAAGATTTTATGGCTGATCTAACTCACTGTCAGATAACTCAAGATGAAAGAGAAAAGAAGAGTTCAAAGGATCCATAGGAAAAAGTGTTGCATTTATTTCAGCAAAAAGAGAATGATAAATCGCAGGTATGCATTCATTTTCTATCATTTGGCAATAAAGTATCATAAATATGGGGGCTTAAAACAGCACTCATTTATTTCACTGTTTCTGTGAGTTTGAAGTTTGGCCACTGACTTCCCTGGAGTTTCAAAAGAGACAGCTGGAGCTATGTTCTCATCTGGAGCTTCAGATCTTCTTTCAATCTCATTTAAGTTAATATATTTGGTTTCCTTGTAGTAGAAATAAAGTGGCCATTTTTTTTGTACTTGCTATTAGCCAGGGGCTTCTCTTAGCTACTAGAGGATACCTACAAGTCCTAACTATGTGACCAATTCATGACATGGCAGCCAAACACTTTAAAGCCAATGGAAAATCTTACTGTAATCTGCAGGGATTTATACATTGCAATTTAATCAAGGAAATGGCTATTCCATACTTTCATAATCATACTCAAGAAGAAAGAAATGTCCATCTATACATGTACACAAGCATGGAATCTTGGGAGTGTTCTATAGATTTTACTTCATAAAAAAAGGCAAAACTTTTTTCAATGGTGTGGTAGTATTTTACGCTCTCAAGAGCAATGCATGAATGAATGTTTCAATTGCTCAATAACCTCAACTACATTTAGTATTGACAGGTATTTTATTTTGTTTCAAGTTTATTTTGGTTTTAATTTTAGCCATTCAAGTGAATGTGAGCATTAGGCCTTAATTTTAATTTCTTTAATAATTAATGATGGTAAGTTTTAATAGATTTTGATTATCTAGATATAATTTTGTTATGGTTTAAAAGGATCTATTCAAGTCATATGTTTATTATTTGTATGATATTATTTAACTTTTTATTATGAGTTTTAAGGTATTTTTCATATATAATGGATAGAAGACTTTTCCCAGATAAATATTTGTAAATACACTCCTCTAATCACTTGACTGTGTATTTAATGAACAGATTTTATTATCTTGATAACAGCTACCTTACAATTTTTTTCTATGGTTGTTGGAACATCTTTAATTTTTTAAAAAAATGTAATACTCTGAGATAGAAAACTTATTTTCTCCTAAAAGCCTGATTTTTAGTTTTGGAGCTTAATTTTTGTGTGCAGAAGAAAGGAGCAGTTGAAGTTCAACTTTTCTCATATGAATATCCAATTATTTCTGCACAATTTGTTAAAAAGTGTTCCCTTTCTCTTATTCGGCTACTTTTGTATAATGACAAAAACAATTGAACATATAAGTATATTCTGTTAGCTTATGTAGGCTCTATTAATCTAAACTCTATCTTTATACCAATATGATATTGTCTTGATTAAAGTAACTTTTCACAATGTCTTGAAATTATATAATGTAAGTTCACTTTTATTAATTTTTATTATTTTGACTATTTCAGTGCTACATTTTGTTGTTGCTATGTTTCCATATTAATATCATAACCATAGCAACCATGACAGCTTGATTTGTTTTGATTTCCCTTGTTTTCAAAGAGTATATTTTAAAATAAATTGTATCCAGAGTTTATAATTGTCATCCGCTGTTATGTATGCTTAATACAAGATTCCTGACCATTACCATAAGAGAAAGACTCCCTTTAAAATTTTTAAACTAGCACTTTGTCACAGAGCTAGCTCTTCCTGTAGTACAAGTAAATGTGTCTACTCCTTCCCAAGCATCGTCTCTCCTCATATTTCAATCTCTGCTGAAATATAAATACATGCAGGGTCCAGACCATCTTTTCTTTTCCCTTTGGAGCTGCACAGGGTATTGAGAAGAATCCATATTTCCCAAACACTGTAATTTTTGCACTGGATACTCTTTTATATAACGCTTTAAAACCAATCTTGCCGAATCCATGAAAACAGCCAATAAGCAGCGACTGGTCATTTTAAAATCTATTCCTCCTTTGATGGAGATTTAGGTTGATTTCATATCTTGGCTATAGCTAATAATGCATTTTGTATGTTATTAGGATTGCTTAAAAGAGTGTATTTTAAATGTTTTAATCAAAAGGAAATGATAAATATTTCAAGTACCTACCCTGATTTGATTCTCCCATAACAAATTAATGTAAAGAAATAATACGCAGTACCCATAAAAATACAAAAACTGTCCAAAACACTTGTATCACTCTGAACTTCGTTCTGGTGCATGATTTCAATGCACCAATAAAAAATTGTAAAAAATACACAATTGTTATTTATCAATTAAAAATAAAATAAAACTTAAAGAAGTCATTCATGTGTCCTCATGCTCAACAACATTCTTGGTCACCAATAATTATATCAATATTTATATTATCAATTGCAAAATTATTTTCTAAACTACTCAGAAATTCAGTCTACAATTTTCTTAATTCTTCTTGGCTTTCTTTCTCACATATTCTTTTTATATTTTTGTGTTGCAGACATGAAATATGTTGTTTTCTTTTCAGGTAAAATCTGACTTCTTTATTCAAGTATCTTTGCATAGACCCCTTTAGTTTTTCTCAGGGCTTGGCCTTCAGTTAAGTGCTCTCTTTACAAGTGGGCCTTTCTGCTGACCTAGTCTGTTCCATGGAGCAATTATCTAGCTGAAAACTCTATTTCTGTTTTTACTCTCTTTCTCTACATTGGGAAAAGAGGTGAGTATTTAGCATACTGGTGGTTCTCAAAGTAATGAAATTCAGGTTCCTGGACTCATAGTTCACTGCATAAGTCTGAGGTGAAGTATAACAATCCATTTTAAGACAGAAACTGTGTAGTTTTCACTAGTATAACACCAACACAAATTTAAAATATCTAATATAGACAAAGCCTCCAGTCACTATTTGCTAAACAAAACCACTTTATTGTAAATCATGCTTTATAAAATTACCTTTTTTCCTATCACTATGACTAGTTAAGCATCACATCTGTGCAGTGACATCATGTTTCATTTTCTTTTCTTTTCTTTTTTCCATTTTTGGATTGGTACTGGCGATTGAACCTAAAAGAGTCATTCTACATCTGAGGTACACCCCCAGTCCTATTTTACTTTTTATTTTAAAAACGGGCCTCACTAAGTGGCTAGGGACTTTGCTAGGCTGCTGAAATTGGCCTAATACTTTTGATCCTACTGTTTCAGCCTCCCAAGTGCTCGGATTATAGTTATAAGCTATCATGCCCAACTTGGCTTTATACTTAATAATAAAATAAAATATCACATTTTATAAACATTGTCCATGCAAAAAATATGGAAATTTCAGTGGAGATAAAATGAAACAAGATTATGTATATTGTTAGGAATGAGCTTAAATAAAACATTCTTCAGATTACAATAAACAATTCAAATGTTCCCTGTTCATAATGTATGTGTGTACATGCATGTGTTCATATGTGTGTGTGTGTGTGTGTGTGCAGAATTCCCAGGGAAATTCTACTTTTATTTTTATTTATTATTATTATTATTATTATTATTATTATTATTATTATTATTATTTTGGTGGTACTGGGGTTCCTGGAAGCCCTTCTACCGCCAGGCTACTCTCCCATGGGCTACACTCCCAGACCAATTTTATACTTTTTTATGTGGAAACAGGGTCTCTTAAACCAGCGTGCTGGCTTCGAACCTGCACGATCCTCCTGTCTCTGCCTCCCAAGCACGGGGATTACAAGCATGCACTACTACACCCGGCTGAAATTCTACTTTTGAGCTAAATGTCCCGCCTCTTTTTTTTTTTTTTTTTTGAAAGAGTATCTCGCTAAATTGATGAGGCTAATCTCAAACCTACCATCCATTTGTCTCAGCCCCCCAATCACTGGGATTACAGGCATATATTATAGGCAAGCAAAAATAAACTTGAATCCCAAAACTGGTGAATTATGGGAAGTTGATGACATGTGGTAACTTAAGAACTTCCTTCAGAATCTGGCACATAACAGAACTAACAATATTTGCTTTCCTCCCTCACTTAGTCCTACTGTTCACTAACACTCCAACAGAAAAGGTTTCCTCCCTTGCTTATGACTCTTTATACTGTTTACTTTTATTTCAGTCTCATCCTCCCACGTACTGAGATTACAGGTGTGGCCCACCATGCCCAGTGTCAGGATAGACTATTTAGAACTAAAGCATTCACCCATTGCCTGCCACGGGTATTTTTTCTTGGTTCACAGCTGAATCCTCCAAAAAACACACTTATCATAAAGGAGTCGTCTCACCCAAAGTTACATCCATGAATGCAGCCAGCATCCAGTGTCTAATCTCAGTGTAGCTGACAAAGACTTAGCTACCTTGCTTCAGTATGAGACAACTCTGAAGTTCCATTCCTGTGTCACTGATCCACAGGACATTTCTGGGATTGAAAGTTTGATTGCAGATCAAACTTTCCCTATGATAATATTGCTTCCCTGGATCTGTCACAGGTGGCATACCTGAGACCACTCCTAAATAAACCACCGCGCCCAAGCTCCATCTTCTACTCCATCCCCAGGACCTAGCCTATGATCATGCTTTGCTTTTCTATTCTTGGCCAAATGCAAGCTCTAATCTCTGAAAATGAAATGGCTATCAAAGCACATGGTTCAAGGAAGAAAAGGATAATATCAAATTTTTCTCTCAATTCCATACCATACCCTCACTCTACTGCAGTTGCTGTCCCCAAAAACAGGCTATAGTAAATGATCTGAATATAAGTCTTCATTCCAGAGACTATTTCCTCAGAAACTTGTCTTAGAAAAGCCTGAAACAGGTGTCTGCCATTTTACTCCTTATTAAAATGAGACTCAGAGAGGTGAAGAAATTTGCTAAGGATAACCCAGCAATAACTATCAGGGCCAATAATTCAAACCCAGGCCTAGTTGTTTCCAGAGCCTTTGATTCTATCGCACAGCCCCTCCTCTTCTGATAGAACATTACCTCATTAATAAAAGAACTTGTGGCCTTTTCTGTTTGCTTTAAAGTAAACCTTCTCAGGCTGACAGGTCTATCAGAATTTGTCACTTGCAATTTAATGCCACACAGCCTGGTTGGTACTTGTCAGGCTTACAGTAAAGCCTGAATAGATGCTATGCCATTATGAATTTTATGTACTGGTGTCATGGAGCCGACCACCACATTAAATACTTAATGCCAGTCAAATTTATTTACTAGATCAAACATCTCCCCTTCAGAAGTTTTTCTTTTATCTGTTAGACTAAAGTCTCCAGAGCTCTTTGACAGCCGCTTGGCACCTTGTCCTCATGGAACAATTTATTGCCAATGGCGACATTTTTTAGTCTAGGGTAAGGACTATTTATGAAGAGAAACAGGCCCCATGGAACTTCAAGTTGAGAGAAAAAAGGTAAAAAAAAAAGTTTAAAGATACTTGTATAATGTAGAGCTTATAGAAATTGATGAAAGTGTTCTTTTGTTCTGTTGCTTTTTGTTCTACATCAAAATACTATTTATATTGGCCAAAGTTACTTGAAGACTGGTTTCAAATCCTTCAGTTTTGCCTCTTTTTTTCATCTTTAGAATATTTCTGAGGGTATGAGAAGTAAAAAATGCAGGAGATAGCTCTGCCCTGAGCAGCCCAGCAGGGTTTTCTGTGGTTTCTTCTGAAAATGTTGGCTACCCAGGAAGCCAAAATTGCTTTCTTTCTTCTTCTTTCTTCCTTTCTTTGTTTATTCATTTCTTTCTTCTCTTCCTTCCTTCCTTCTTTTATTTTGTGTTGTATTGGGGATTAAACCCAGGGACATTCTACCTCTGAGCTATATACCCCAGTCCTATTTTTTTTTTTTTAAGCAGGGTCTCACTAAGTTTCAGAGGAACTCACTAAGTTGGTAAAACTTGAAATCCTGCTGGATCAAGCTCCTAAGTACTGGGATTAGAGGCATGTGCCACCACAACCAGCCCAGGTTTGAGACTCAGAGGCATTGATTTTTGACCAACACACAAACAGGAATATTATGTTGTTTATGAACCCACATAAAGGAGAAAAGGACAAGCTTGAGCAAGAACAGAGGATAATTTAAAAAAGAGCTCTGGATCTCATGATATGTGAGAAATTACTGAAGGTCACCAGAACCCGTGGGCGGGGAAGGTTCAGAATAGAGCAGCAGTGCAAGGTCATGGAGATGGTGATTACGTGTGCCCCTAATCTTGTCTCATTCAAACTCTTGTCACAGGAATTGTGTTTGGAGGCCAGAGCTCTTAGCTGTTCCCACTCTGACTCTCTTAGTTAACAGTGATTCATTCTTCAGCTTTCAAGGTCCTCTCCTCCAGATATGTCCTGTCCATCAACAACATCTCTCTGACTTCTGCCACCACCAAAATTGGTCTGTTCACCTTGTGATATGTAGGATTTCATGGAGCCCTGTGGTTCTACCTCATTGTCCTTACTACAACTTGAAACTTTAGAGCTGTTTTGTGATTTTCCAATAACTATTGGATGCATCTACCAAATGCCCTTACAGCATAAAACAGTACTGTTACATTACGAATTTTGCCCTTAGGGCTTAAGTGGGGGCTTTTTATAGAATAGGTAATTACCAAATACTTTTCCCAAAGAAAATAACACAACATTCAAAAGCAAATGAATGAATGAATGAATGAATGAGTGATTCAAAAGTGAAATCAGACTTGCTTGTCAGTGGTTCTGCATGCAGCTATGGGATTGAGCTTCCTACCAGGAAAGATATTAAAAAGCAGAGAACAAGAGATTTTTTTTAAATTTATGTGATAATTAGCCTTGGACCCAAATAGTTGCTACTTACTATATTATTCTGGAATTTTAGGATTCTGTTAGTGCTATTTTCTTTCTTTTTGTGTCTCTATAAGGATCATCTATTTTTGTTAGATTTTGATTGACAAGTTCAATGACCGCCTAGCAATTCTCTCAGCTCATGGTAAAACAGGCTTACTAGATCCCAACAGAAATCATCAGAGAAGCTTATTTGCCTATTGGAAGGCTATCCTTTTGAGATTCATTTATGAAAACATAATTCTCAACATCTTGTCCATCATTCTTGTCTCTTCTGGGTATAGCAGATAGCTCTAAATATCTAATGTTTAGAACATAAGTTTTTTGGAGATTTTCACTCCTCTGAGTATGGTTTACATAGTTATGAAAGTGATAAAAACAAATATCAAATTCAACAGCCAATCAAATGTGGAGGGGTATATATTTCAAATCTCTAAAGAGTGCACACATAATAAACAAAAATTAATGGAAAACTAGAATAAAAAGTCTGTTTTAAATAAGATAATAAACATGATATAAATACAAATCTCAAAAAAAAACCCTGAAATCAGGGAGGTAAAGTCTTTCTAAATTGTAAAACTTGTTCAATGATGTAAGAAGTTTACTACTGATAAGTATTTTTTCATGATGGCTGATGGACACCTGCTAAGGGTATTACAGTTATAATCTCTACATTGAATTATTGGGTCTCTATGTTTTTTAAATGCCTGTTCAATTATAAAGTTCTAGGATATTATTACATTGCTTTGAAGACAAGATACATAAATAATTGTGAAATAAATCTGTTCCTATACCAAACAACCTACAAACTTAATTATTTTATTCAGCAAAGAACACTGTGATTTATAGAAACTGATGTGGATGTTGGTATAGTCTAAAATACTATCTTTATATTTAATATATAAGAAATTAATTGTTACATTAAAAAAAATTTTGCAGTTATATGTAATAAAATATTGAGGCAGGGCATAAAACCTGGGAACAGAAAGTGTTAAAAGAGGCCATCTGTATAAAGAACAAAAGCAGGAATATTAATAATATGCAAAGGTAACCATGGCTAACAAGGACTATGGAAACCAAAACAAACTTCAGCCTCTTCTGTGGGCTGCATTATAAGAACAGCCTGTATAAACCAGGAAGGGAGCAGGTGAGCAAAAAACGGCATCAGGAGACTACAGCTCACAGCCCCTCTTGGCCCAAATCTGAGTAATCATAAAAGAACAGATGTGGGACCACAAGAAAAATAAAAACTCACTTCCCAGGAGCTTCATCTTTACTCTCTTTCAGAGACCCCCCCTACCTTGTTTTGGAGAAGCTGATTTTGTCTTCTAATTTTGCTTGACTTAAAATGAATCTTTATATTCCTTTATTGATCCTTCTATAGTCTCTTGATTTTTAATTTCACACACAAAAACCTAATAAGAGAATCCTCTGCATTCTTTTTGACATAAAAGTAAGAATTTGGTTATAATATGTAAGAGAATCCCAGGATTTTAATCCACATACTTCTAACTCCAATGTTCAAACATTTCCCATACATGTAATTAAGTGGTCATAGAAAGAAAGTCAGGACAGATGAAGGAAGCCCACTGTGTAACACTGTCTTATTTCTTGGACATCAGGCATTAATAACAAGGACTAAATGGAAAGCAGGAAAGCAACTTGAGAACAATACCCAAGGTCCTGAAGGACCAATACCTAATAAGGAAGGCAGGCATCCTAAACTCTGGGACTCATGAGAAGGGGCCCTCTATGGTTTCTCCTCATGAATCTGAGCTAAGGCTTAGCACACCTGGCCAGGTGGTGTCTAAAGCAGAGTAATATTTTCAGCAGCAGTGTAAATCAGAGACAATCACCATTGCCAAAGGTAAGAAATTAAGCCATCCTTACAAATAGGGCAGGGAGATAGAAGCAATGAAGACCCAAAGCCAAATGAGACATAGTTCAGAGCAGATGGAAGAGAGAAAGACTGGGTTGGTTCTGAAGCTAAGCATAGGCAGCTGCAAGAACTGGGCTCTGATTCCCATAGCCATAAATACAAATATACAGGAAGGCAAGAGATGTTCCTGAGTGGTGCTAGGCAGAAAGGTTAATTCAGGTCATGTGCATGAGTAGGCAGAGTGGGAGAATTTCATCAATGGTCTAGTAAAAACAAATGTTCCTGATACTCTTATCCTGGACACCCATGATATAAAAATTATGGCAACTGGTAACACTACTAACTGTACATTGTACCATAAGAAGAGCTTGAGCCACGTGTGATGATGCACACCTGTAATCCAAATACTTGGGAGGCTGAGACAGGAAGATCACAAGTTGGAGGCCAGCCTTAGCAGATTATGAGGCTCTCAACTCCCAAATAAAAACTATAGTAGGGCTGAGGGTATAGCTCTAAGGTAGAATATCTCTGGATTCAATCTCTAGCACCACACACCCCCCCCCAAAAAAAAAAATCCTGAGGGTGGTGCTGAGCAACAAAATGACTACTTTATAGCCCAATCAAGGCAATCTCAAAAAGAAAGATGGCCTGAATCTGTAGGGAGAATTACCAGGAATTCCAGGTGGAGACCATTGGGAAAGCAAAACTTGCTTCTAATGTTGTATAAAGATGATATGTTTTCTTTCACTGTTATCAGGCATTAGCAATCCAAGAACTCTATATGTACCCCAAACTATTGTATACTTAGAGATGCCACAGGTAGTTTTATTTGCTTTTTTTGTCTTTTTTTTTTTTTGCTGTTACTTTTGTTATTGTTGTTGTTTTTAAAGACAGCAATAAGAGAAGACAATACCAGTTCATTCATGCCTAAAGAAAAAAAGTAAATTTTCTTCAAATCCTGGTACATGCATAGCACTACTGCTATTTGTTTGTGTAGATTTATTTTGTAAATGTGTATGTAAATTGCCTATTTGATTAACTCTGCTTTGATTCTCCTGCTGCTGGAATGGGGCTTGTGATGCTGCATAACACACCCAAATCAGAAAGGGAACAATGAACAAGCAAACAAACTCTGCTCAGAATCTGAAAGGAGCCATTATTCATCACAAAAGAATTGCCTGCTGCATTTGTGCTCATTTGTATGGGCAAAAATTCTGTGTGACCAGATAGCGATCCCAAGCCATTGTTTCCAACTCTGTACTGGCTTGGTGTTGCAGCCAGAATGCAAATTATATGATTTGCTGCCATTGTGTGTCAATTAAAGATAAAATGTGAATTCCTGTTGCAATATGCTCCTACTGGCATAGCATCTGGATTCCCTAAAATTTATGGACCAGTTTGCAACGATGATGGGCTGCTTGGACGTAGGCTGCAGAAAGCAAGCCCTGGCCTCTGAGCAAAGCTGTGCACCATCTCCTGCAGCAGCAGAATCATACAACCTATGTGTATTCCAAGGGTACCATCTAAAAGTGGACTTTTTATCCCCTTCCTTTCCCTGTTGAATCTATGCTGATGCCACTTCTCTCTTCCAGTCACTAAGATTCAAAGCTTAAACAGATTATGTTCCCTCTTTGATTTTCCTGCAATCTCATATCAAATCCCATAGAATCCACTTTACTATATCACTCTTGATTAGTCCCTTCCTGGATTCATATACTATATCGCACTCGCCTTAAAGATTGTAAAAACCTAATTGTTTTCTCTTTTTCTATTATCTTTGTTCCATATCATAGCTGCACTTACCCTTATAAATCACTTTCTGACCATGGCTAAACATTTGGTGGCTTCCTGGGTCAAAGCCATGGTACTCTGCCTGTGATTCTCTCTCACCTTGATGTTCACTCTGCTACAATGCTCTTTTTCCTTCTCCATTGTTTTTGAGAATCTGATACTCATTTCACAAAAATAGGGCTCAATTTTTGTCTTTACTAAAACATGTTCTTAAACAAGCACAAGCATGTCTTCTTGCCATTTCTGCTTATACAGTTGCCACCTCCACTACTGTATGTATGTGCTGTCTTCACACTGCTTACATATTTGACCATTAATCATGTTTTATCCTTTTTTTCATTAAAATAATTGATTTTTAAAATTCTAATCCTTTTCCTTTAGAACTACTTTATAAATAGACATCCACTAAATGTTTTTGGTAATGAATGAAAATGATGAAATGAATCATAAATCAATCATTTTTAAGGATATTTTGGTGCTAAAAACACTATCAAAATATTTTCTTGAGTAGATTTTTGCAACTTCTGTTAAATTTTGGCTATAGCAAATTCTTTTGAGACACCTTATCTTTTTCATACAGCAGCATCTCTCTAATAAGAAAACAATGTGCACTTAGTAATACTTTTAACATTTGTAGGTTTGTGAAAAAAAGTAAATGATATTATTATCTATATTCCCCCATAACATAAAAATAAAATTTTAAGGGCCTCATAAAGCTCCATCCTGCTTTATAGGGGCTCTTATGTCACCCTCTGACTTAACTCAGAATGATTTCACTTGGTTAAATAGGGTAATTGCTGTATAGATATGCTCCTGACCACTTAAAATATTATGGTGGAAGACTTACCTAATGGAATTCATCCGTCAGAATCTACAAAACTAACTGCTATGGAGACAATGACTAGTCTTGGAAGAAAAAGAGACTAAAATTTTGTTTTAATGCTTAAAATGACAGCTGGACTCTAATTCAATATCCACAATTCAAGTGAATGACATAAAATTTTCACAGTAGCCTCGTTGGCATTTAATCAGAAGAAAAGTTAATTCACAGTCATCCCAAATTCTAAGGGATTAATTTCACAGCAAATAGGTCTTTAAAAGTTGCCTAAGATGTTTCAGTAATAGAAATCAACAAATAGCTTTCTAGGGAACTATAAACTTCTATGTCGGTTTTAAGATAATTACCTGCGTGCTGGGATACATAGATAGAGAAATAAAAGTCCCTACCTTCAAACAGTTTCCATTTCTAGTAAAAAGTGGATCAGAGCTCAAAAGTATTTTCACAACTGTGTGGTACTTGATTCTCACAAAGATAGTGATAATGTTATCCTGTACCATTTTGAAAAACAAGAAAACAAAGCTTAGAAAGAATCAACATTCTCATCAATGCTGTTTATATAAAATTGGGTTAATAATTGTCTTTACTCACATCATAGGATTGTTATTAAGGGTAGATGAGTTAATGGATATAATACCCCTGACATGCAATAAACTTTCAATAAATTATAACTATTATTAAGTTTACAATTATATGTTTTTTATCCATTAGGATTTTATCAGTAGTTCGCACAGTTATAGTCTCTTAGAAGGTAAAGGCCTTCACTTCCAAATGGAAGTAAATGATTTTTTTTGTTGTTCTTTGGACGCACCATCAGCAAATATCTCATAGCCAGAAGCAGGAACATGACTTTAGTTTAATCTACCAACATTACACAAATTGCAACAAACTGAAAATTCATCTGGATAACACAAAACCAATGTTCATTATAGATTTAATTAAATTCTCTTGGGATGTTTAATCTAGCCTCTTATCTGTCTTTGAAGTTCCCTATAAGGTCAGAAACTTAATCTAACCATAAAAACTAAATAGATTTTGATGACTCTATATCAGAAAACACTAATGCCATTTCCTTATCTCAGAAATAGTCTGTTCCTTATATACACCTCTAATGACTAAAGGAAACAACCTTGGCTGCCTTGTCCTCACTTTACTTTTGAATAAATTTTTTTCTTGCTGGCTTTTCTGTTAAAAACTTACTTTTTTGCCTGTATATATGTGATTCCTTTTTAGCAGAAGAAAAAAAAAACCTTTTTATTCTTTCATTCTTTTTAATAATGCATGAACTGGCTTTTGTTATACTGGTAATACCACCTCTATTTATAATATTTCAGTTTATTATCTCAAAAATTCTTCTAGCAACTGTATGTTTAAGCATACCATATATTTCATATCACTCAAGAAAATTATAGAAAAAATGGTCTCTCCATGAATTCTTTCAGCCATAACCAGGTGAGAAGCACAATAACATAGCATCCCCCTCATTTTTGCTGAAATCAGTATCCCATCTGGAAAACTCTGCCCTTCCTTTTCATAGATCCAGTTGCTACCTCTTCTTTAGGACCTAGATAGTGACCTACCATTACTGATATTCTTCTCTTCCTCTGTTGAACTACAGTCACCCTGTTGATCTATAACCACACTGCTCACTGAGTAGTCATTGGCTACTTTGGGAGAACTTTTGATTTCATTTTTGCCAGAAGTCAAACTGTCTTTTAAGCTTCCACAATACTAAATGAGTACAAGGAGACTGCTCCTTAAAATTGTTAGAATTTGTTTATTTTTTAAATTACTCTATGTAAAAGCTAGATTGAAATCAGAAAAGAAAAGTGATGTTGTGAAAGTGAGGAGAGAAACTAGTAGAGTAGATAAAGGGGATTGATAGAGGGTGGAGAGGAGGAAAAAGATTTGGGAAAGGAAAGAGACCAAACAATGTTATGTGAACATATAAATGTATTCCTATCACCCTTGCTCTCTTGTACAGGGAGGTAAGGAGGAAGGAAGTGAGACAGGAATGAGAAAAATACGCCAAGTGATGTTGGATGCATCACTTTGAATATCTCAACAATGAATTACAATGTACTGACAAAAATTAAATTAAATTAAAAATTAAAAAAACAAAAGTAATGCTGCACTCTTGCAGCCCCAACTATTCAGGAGGCTGAGGCAAATGGATCCCAAGTTTAAGGACAGCCTGAAAAACTTAGATAAACTCTCAATCAAAATAAATAAAAGGGGCCAAGGATGTAGCTTAGTGGTAGATCATTTCTAGGTTCAATCCCAAGTACCAAAAATAAATAAATTAATTTAATTAAATGGCATTAGACACTAGGTTACAGTGAAAAGAATATAAATTTTGGCATTGCCTGGAACTTAAACTCATAGCTACAAAAAATGTGGAAATGAGAGACATTTTATTAACTAACCTCTTTATACTTCTGATGATGCATCTGAAAAATGCTGTGAATGAGAAGTTATTGAAAAAATTCAATGAGATAGACTCTAGAGAGAAAATGGCACAAAAAATTGCCCAATAATACGTTATTCTTCTTTTGTCTTAATATTTTGCTAAAAAATAAGACACACAATTCAAGTACACATCATCTGTTAGCAATTTTTTTGTGCAGTAACAAATGAGTACCACATGTCATTCTTAATGGTACTATTCAGGACCTCAATATAGTATTTCATAAAGTAGGTATCTCCTTTATACCAAATGAAGTTTTAGCCTACTTCTTTAAGGAAATTTCAGACATGTGTTTCTTTGACCCTTTATAATCACATTTTGGAAGTAATAAGCAAGAAATCATTGAATAATATAAAAACAGATTCAGCAACTCACAGATGACAAAAAATATATGAATTTCTCAAAAGCCCCACCTAACTGATATCTTACAAATCTGAGTTAAATTACATTTAAATATTTTACTTATTAAGTAAAAATATTGACAATAATAAGGGGCAAAAGTGATCATGATTTTACACAATTGAAAAATAAGCATTTCTATCACCTTTATAAAATATGGTCAGACCCATTCAAATAAATTTTATGCATATCCTATAACTAAGTAAGTTTACTTTTATACAAATGTATATGCATGAAAGTTCTGTAAATGTATTTTGAAAGGCATATTATTTTACTATATGGATTGCAACATGCAGGAGTGTTCTCTAATGGCCTTGTACAAATTCAGTTCTCTCTCTTTCCCATTTCTATTTCTCAAAAGTAAGGAAAATGTGCTGGGCATGTACCATCCTGTGATAAGAGGACACTGTTCACAAGAGTTCAGGCTCTATTTTAGTCCCCACCAGGAGCAGATCACATTCAACACTTTAGTCCAGTGCCCCAGGGTTCAAGCCTTAGCCAGGGTGTTATTTGTGGTGCAGATGAGACACCTGTAGACAAAATTCCTTTTGTCTGGAGCAGCTTTCTTGTTGCAATGAATCATAAATCTAAGTTTTCTCTTGCTGCCTATCTGTATGTAATGAAACCATTTCCTATAACTTGCTTATATAACTGTCTAGTTGATAACCAGCATCAAGTAAATCTGCTTCACATAAAATTGTAATAGCAAAAAATTTTAAATTATGCAAATATCCATCAGCAGGGACATGGTTAAAAATTATAGTATATCCATACAATAAAATACATCCAGAGAGTAAAATAAATATGACAAATACTGAATGATATCTAATGACATAAGCATTATTAAATGACAAAAGAAAATTGTAGGACAATAAATTAATATATTTCATTTAACTAATATATCTATTATCTATAAATATATTTAGAGAATAAATCCTCACATGTTAAATTGTTGACAATTTTTAGCTACACAAGGTAGAATCAAAGAAATTGAAATTTTAACTTTCAGTTTTACACTGGCACTTTAATTATTAAACTCAAATAATATTTACTGAGCATATGCAATGTATTTTGTTGCATAATGGCTAATTAAATAAGAACTCCATTGTAAAGAACTTTAATATTAAGTGAAAGTGATAAATAGGAAGGACAAATGTGGAAAAGAAAAAAACAAGGATTTCTGAATATATAATGTTTAGGTATTTTATGTACAGTATGTATTTGAATTTCCAAATTTTTAAGATAGAACAGTTTTAGTTATTCCATAGATTTAAAACATTAGGTGTAAGTAGCCTAAGTTTACCCTAGTAATGAGTGATGGGTCTGGAATCCAATTTTAAGTATATCTTATTGGAAAGGCTATTCACCTCTTATGTATTCCCACAGAATAGAAGACAATATGACACCTAAGATTTCTCACATCATTTAGGTTTAATCTCTTTCCTGAAACCCAGCTACCTATTCTATACCTGCATGTCTTGCTGTCAAACTCTGAATCTCCAACATTAATTTTCTTTGATCCTTCAAACCATTCTTCCTCCAGGGTGTATCTCAGATCACAGTACTAATATCTACCCAGCCACTTCAATTCACAAAATTTCTGATATCTTCATTTCCCTGACCAATAAGCCATCGATTCAGCTACTGCTAATAAGGTCTTGCAGACTTCTCAATTGTTTTAATCACTCCAGTTCAGTGCTGGTCACATCGAGTCCTGTGTTTGGTGACAGCTTTCTAATTGTCTTTTTACCCTATTTAGTTCATCCTCCACCTCGTGGTTAGTATATCTTTCTAAAGAATGATTTCTCTATGTCACTCTTAATGTGATTATTCATTCTATACTGTCCTCAGAATAAAATTCAAATTGTGAAAAATATCATTCAAGCTTATATACAAATATCTTTTCGAGTCATCAACCCCCACCAAACATATACCTCACACATCACATTGAACAATTAGTCATTTCTCAAAGATGCCTTGTGATCTCATATCTTAGTGCCTTTGCAAATGTCGTTCCTTTTACCTGGAAGACTCTGGCATTTCATGAAAAGCACACAATTATCCTTCAGAATTTATCTCAAGTGTCACTTCCTTTAAAAAGCTTTGCTCAGATATTCTCTTCTGTATAAAAAAGTCTTCCCTATCGTATGTACTCAATATATTTTTCAAAATTCTTATTTTCCTCACTACTCCATATTATAGACTAATTTGCATTCATCTTCCTTCCTAGAATTTCTTGTTCCTTATTAAGCATTCTTATCCCAGCACTAAAAAAAAAACTAAAAATTGTCATATGTTCTGACCATAATTGATATCCAATAAATATATATCCAATTAAACAAATTAAAATTATTCATATACCTATGTGTTCCATTGGAATATCTTGTTCAGCACCTACCTGTGCTATGCACAATATCAGGTACTAGTGATTGTCCAGGAAACAAAAGAGGAAAAAAATAAGAGACCATAGATAGATAAGAGACTCTAGGAGTTCATAGAAATAAAAATATATATATCAATTTTATTTACTTTAGTGATAATTTGGCATTGAGTTAGTTCATCTTGATACTTTAACAAATTACCACTAAGTGACTTAAAACAATATACATTTATTATATTAAAATTCTGGAAATCAACTCTATAATGGGAATCAATGAGCTAAAATCAAGGTGTTGACAAGGCTGACTTTCTCCTGAACACTCAAGGAGAAAATCTATTTCTTTGTCCTTATAAGATTTTAAAGTCTCACCTCATTCTTTCCCTTCTGCACATCCAGGAATTTAACATCTTCAAATCTCTCCCTTACTCCAGTATTCTTTTCTGCCTCTCTCTTCCACTTTGAAGAAAGCTTGCCATTTCACTGTATATATCTACCTAATACAAGTTAATCACTTTCTTTTCAGGTCATCTGATTAACAACTATGCTGCCCTTTGCCATATAAACTAATATATTTAAAGTATTCTGAGATTAGAACACAGACATCTTTAGGAGAAGGGCATTTATTCTGCCTACCATATGCATTCAAATAATAGAAATTATTCTGTTTTTCTTCTTTCTAGGTGTTAAGAGATAGAAAATCTTGGAAACTTGTTTTCAGATACACTGATCAGTGGGCTGAGCTACATAGTTTTCCTAAGGAAAGCTAGACATACATTCAACATAACATTTAGCAAAGAGAATGTATGGGTGCAGGTAAGTGGCTGCAGACCTGCGGCTGACTGGCTCAATCGGGATGGCCACTTATGGGTATGAAATAAGCATGCAAAAGATGTGCAATATCACTAGCCTAGCCACTGGGGAAATAAAAATTAAAATCACAGTGATAAGCCATTATACAATATTAAAAACACTTCCATGGGACTGTGCGTGGTGGCACACACTTGTAATCCCTGCGCTTGGGAGGCGGAGACAGAGGATCACGCAGGTTGGAACTCAGGCGCGTTGGCTTAAGAGACCCTGTTTCCAAATAAAAAGTATAAAATAGGTCTGGGAGTGTAGCCTGGAGGTAGAAGGGTTTCCAGGAACCCCAGTACCACCAAAAAAAAAAAAAAAAAACTCCAATGGAAATTTTTAAAAATCTCATAGAAAAATAGAGTAGAATGATTCTTATTGTTCTTACCAGAGATGGAGGAGGGAAGAACAGAAAATGCTGAGTCAATGAGTACTAAGTAATAGGAGGAAGAAGTTATGGTGTGCTATTGCATGGTAGGATTACTACAGATAATAACAACAATGCACTATATACTTAATATAGCTAGAAGAAATAATATTTAATGTTGAAATATATTCAATGAATTGAATTGAAATATAATGCAATGTGCACATGTATAAAATATCACATAGTGCTACATAAATATGTATAGTTTTTATGTTTTCTCGTATCACTTAAAATTATTTTAAAAGTGTAAAAAAGAGCACCCACACCAAATTCCAATGAAGATGAAAAGAAACTGGATTATTAAGACATTGCTCATGAGAATGTAAAATGGGGCTGCTACTCTGGAAATAGTTGAAATTTTCTATAAAGATTCAACATGCAGCTATCATATAACCCAAAATTTACACTTCTGGACATTCATCTCATAGAATTAGAACTTATTTTTACACATAACCTGTGCATGAATATTTACAGTGCCTAATTTGAAGCATCTGACAACTAGAATAACTCAGTCTTCAACAGATGAATGATTAAAGAAACGTTATTAGGTTCATATCACGGAACACTAGTCAGCAATAAAAAGAAACCAACTATTGATACATAACATGGATAAATCTCCAGTGAGCAAAACTGAGTGAAAAAATAAGACAATCCAGTGAACCTGGAAAACATTATGTTAACTGAGATTAGCAAGTCAGGGAAAGTGAAGAGTCATATGCTTTTTCTCATATGCAGAAGCTAAGGAGTAATTGGATACAAGAGGGACTTTAACCTCTTGTAAAAGAATAAACAAGGAGGGGAAACCCCAGTGAAGGGAGTAGGTTGGTCTAACGGGGGACAGTTACTGGAAAAAAAAAAAAACACTTTCATTGATGTTATGTATATTTGTGAGTATACCAAAGCCAAACTCAATATCTGTAAGGAGACAGGGAGAAGTTGGGAGGGTCTGGGGGAAGCTCACCAAGAGCTCTATGCATGAATGTCATTATTACTATTAACTACAAGTGCACTTTGCATAATTATGATGCAAGACTAGATGCACCAATAAAAGTATTTAAAAATAAAATTTAAAAAGGAACAGAGAAAAGTAAAAATAAAACAATCCAAAAGGTTGTTTGTAATTCTTGCAAGAAAAAATTAAGAGAAATGATGAACAGTGGTTACCAGTGTTTAATGAGGGAGAGGGGAAGAAAGTAAATGTGATATTTTAAAACAATGTGTGGTAATGAATATGTTCTATTTCTTGAATCTATCCACCATCCTGGTTGTGATATTAGAGTATAATTTTGCAAGATGCTACCACTGATGAAACTAAGATGTCACCACTGATGAAACTAAATACAGTATACATGGGAAGTGTCTGTCTGATTTTATTCAACTGCTTGTGATCTTGCCTTGTCTAAAAATATTTATCAGAAGCAACTTCCGGGAAGATGGTGACAGAGAAAAGCAGGGCTTAAGAGCCCCGCTAACAACCAATCTCGAGTACCACAAAATCAGTGCCTTTCATAGCCAGAAAACACCATCACCAGAGAAACAAAAAAATCACCAGGCTCCAGAGAGAAAGAGGACTGAGAACAGAGCTCAGAGCCACAGAGGAGATACACCAGCCTCACACCCGACGATGCGGCAGCAGCGCCATACTGCCGGCGGCAGCGGCGAGTTCACCCGAGGGCTACAGCAAGCCGAGGTGAGCCGCTGTGGAACAGCCAGGCGGGATTTCTCGGCGCAGGGAGCATCTAAAGCTCCCAGTGGCTGAGCTCAGCACATGCTGCAGGGATTCAGAGTGGAACTCAAAACCAAGAAGAAATAAGCCAGCCTCACGGCCGAGGGTGTAGCAGCGGCACCATATTGCCACCGGCGCAGCAGCAGCAAATTCACCAAGTCCAGTACAGCTACATCTGTGTACTCAAGAACAGTGAGTCAAATTGCGGGCCACAGAGGAGAAATCCCAGTACTGTACTCCCTGGGACTTGACCCAGTGAGGGAGTGGCGGTGGCAGAGATATCACACCATAGGAGAATGTGCAACCTGGCACACCCAACATAGTCTAAAGCAGCCTCTATCGACTCCCTGGGTCGGAGACTCTGTGATACAACACAGTAAAGGAGTAGTGGGGTCAGAGATACTACAGACTCGAGATCCAGAGCACCTTAAGCAAAGGCATAGTGACCCAAGGGAAGAACCCAGAGAAGGCACAAACTTCCGAAATCATGGGAAAGAGGAATAATACTGGAGCAATGAATGCCCACAACTCCACAACATCAGAATCCGATAAAAAGAAAGTCAGAGATTTCTAGAAGATCAAATCAGGAAAATAACTGTAGAAATAATAGAGGTGCTTCGAAAAGAACTCAGAGAGAGAGCCAAAAAGAGATAAAGGATGCAATTAATGAAGTAAAGGCCTCAATTCATAGCAGAAACAACCAATTAGACCACATGGAGAATAGAATCTCGCTCTTAGAAGATTATCATTCCAAAAATGAACGCATATTTTCTAATCTAGAAAAAAATATCTGACAGCAGGAATCTGACATTGAATAAATATGGGCCCATTTTAAGAGAGCTAACCTAAGAATAATTGGAATAGAGGAGGGAAAAGAAAGTGAAACCAAAGGGATCAACAATCTCTTCAAGGAAGTAATAGCAGAAAATTTTCCAAACATAGAGCAAGAGGTTGATACACAGGGCCAGGAAACTTATAGAACTCCCTTTAGACAGGATCAGAGAAGAGGATCCCCAGGCCACATAATTGTCAAAATGACTAATGTGGAAGCCAAGCAGAGAATCTTAAAGGCAACAAAAACAAAGGGCCAAGTGACATTCAGAGGCAAACCAATTAGAATCACTCCAGACTTCCCAAACCAAGTCATGAGAGCCAGAAGGGCTTGGAGTAACATATTCCAAACTCTGAAAGAAAACAACTTCCAGCCAAAAATTTCCTACCCAGCAAAACTTTCCATCAAATTAGATGGAGAAATAAGAAGCTTCCATGACAAACAGAAACTGAAGGAATTTATGTTTTCAAAACCAGCGCTAAAGAAAATACTCAAAGAGATTAACTACAAAGAAGAAATAGGTAACACACACCAGAACCAGAGAAACAAGATTTTCCATCCAACAGACAACTAAGATTGGTTATCTGTGGAGATTCATTATTTATGTTAGTCTTTTACCTATCTCTAAATGGTATTGTTTGCCTTTATTGTTGTTAATTTTTAGGATTTCTAGTTGGAATATTAATATACCTTCAGATATAGCATTTAGAAATATTTTATCCCATTTTATTAGTAACTTTTAACTCTGTTTACATTGTCTTTGGATATACAATATATTTTTTTATTTTTTAGGGAGTTTGTATACTCTTCTGTTGCCTGTGCCATTGAAATCATATCCAAGAAATCACTGCCAATTTCAATGTTGTGAGGTTTTATGACCCAGAATTTCTCCTAAAAGTTTATAGTCTTAAGATTTATATTTAGGTCTTTTATCTATTTTGAGTTAATATTTGTATATGGGATTAGGTAAGGGTCCAATTTTATTCTTTTCCATGTAAGTATTATTTTTCAACAATATTTAGTTAAAAGATTATTATTTCCACCACCAAATGTTTGTGGAAACCTTGTCAAAAATAACTTGACAATATAGGGAAGAATTTAGCTCTAGGATTTTATTTAACTCCAATGGTTTATATATCTGCCTTTAGAAAAGTACTACACTGTTTTAATTATTGTAGCTTTATATGGTTTGAAATCAGAAAATATATATCTTCTAGCTTTGTTCTTTTTCAAGATCGTTTTGGGTATCTAGAGTCCATATTTCATATTAGGATAGATTTTTTTCTGAAAAATAAATATATAAATATATGATAGTTTCACCTAAAAAAATAGAAAAAAATATTCTCTGGTA
The DNA here is from genome assembly GCF_963383645.1 of Muscardinus avellanarius. Lineage (NCBI taxonomy): Eukaryota > Metazoa > Chordata > Mammalia > Rodentia > Gliridae > Muscardinus > Muscardinus avellanarius. The sequence continues at coordinate 169,232,004 of NC_137786.1, read as the reverse complement.
AGAAAGAAAGTAAAAAGAAATATTGAAATGTTATCTTTAAGTCATCAAAAGCTTGGTATCAGACAAATGAAACTGTTATGTGAGATTATCATTTTTAATTTTGGATAAATTGCTATAATACTAGATGTCAACCACTAAGCCAAGCATGGGAGGGAAGGATGGGGAGAGAATGGGGTGGGGATCAGGTGGGAGCTGACTGGGCGATCTGTGCATGTATGTCTACAAAAGTTTGTATCCCACTATGATGTATGAATACAGTGCACCAATAAAAAAATAAATAAAAATATTTATCAAAGATAGCTTAGTAAAAGTCTGACACACGTGGCAGTTCTATTTTAATATGTTGAGAGATCTTCACATTGCTTTCCATAGTAGCTATGCCATTTTGATTTTCTATCAACTGTTGTACAAGAATCTCAGTTTTCTTTTTTTTCTTTTGTACTGTGGATTGAACGCAGAGATATTCTACCTCAAAGCTACACCCCCAGCCAATTTTATTTCTTATTTGGAAATAGGGTCTCATTAGGCTGCTGCGAGCCATACTAAGTTACTGGGTCTGGCTTTGAACCTGTGATTCTCCTGTCTCACTTTCCCAAGTATCTTGGATTATAAGCATGTGCCATCATGCCCAACTGCCAGTTTTTCTACATCACCTGCTTTTTTTTTTTCTTTTAATAATACCCATTCTAACAGGTGAAAGGCAGTTTCTTGATGTGGTTTTTATTTGTATTTTATGATGTCTCTTGAATTGAACATCTTTTATAAACTTATCTATTTGAATACTTTCTTTGTAAAAATATCTATTGATCCTGTTTTTAATTGCATTAGATTATAAATCTATCCATTTGTAAAATAATATACAAGCCTATTAAAACTGAAGTCTTAATTAAGATGAAATCCTGTTATTTTGTGATGAGTGACTTTCTGGAAAATGAAAAAGTAATAATAAATATTATTACAAATACCAGTTTCATGGGTATATTACCTTAAGAAATAAGAAGACATTAATGTCTGAATCTTGCTGCAGTCTCTATTTTCAATTACAAAGAAATAAATTTGGATCAAATTATATTTTTATAATTAGTGGCTTGGACATCTTGTACTCATGCAATTTTGATTACCTATGGAGAGTGCATTTCCCAGAATATCTTTCCACTTAATATTTCTTGGTAATAATAAAATGTCACATCTGTCAAGTTTTATCAACCACTGATAAAGCAAATAACATTAAGAGAGAACAGAAGATCAAATTTTAAAACCCATGATCACTTTAAGGTTATACACACACACACACACACACACACACACACACACACTTTCCAGGACATTTACCTGTTCTTTTCTTCTAGGATAACACTTCCAGTAGGACAATTTGAGGAAAGTAACCCTATTTATTATTATCATCTAGCTATTCATAAAGTAGTAATTGGTTTATATGTACCTAAATACATGAGGAAACGGTAAATATAATAATGGGTTCCTTGTGCTCCCACAGTTTGTCCCAGCTATGACTAAAAGAGCTGCTCTCTGAATAAACACATTTGTTCACACTCAGCACTGCTTCTCCCCTTCTGAGCCCTCTCTTATTCACATACTCTGGGATCCTGAAGAGCATCTCTTCCCAATCACTAGCATCAGCATTATTGCATGGTTAAGGTCTGAAGGGCAAATTTTAAAGATTGAGGTCTGAAGGGCAAATTCAAAAGAAACACACCAAGTGATGTTGTGTGCACATATGAATGTTTCACTCTGAATCCAGTTTTAAAAAGTATATACATACATATTATGAATTATTATATTATAGAATTTATATATATTAAAATTATATATATTCCAAGACTTTATACTTGTTTTCTGTGGAAGGGTTGGTCTGATAGTAGGTGCCGGACATATAAGCAGCATGCATAGTGTTTTAAAAGCATAACAAGAACAGGAATAATTAAGGAAATTCCCTAATGTACCTTCACAAACATATGAAAGTCAATCACTAAGGAAAACATGAGAAGGAAGGAGGGGTAGGGAGTGGGGTAGAAGTGAGGGAGGGCTAAATGAGTACTGTATGCATGTATGCCTCTACCATTTTGTACCCCATTAAGATGTATGATTATAAAAATAAAAATAAAAATAAAAGGTTTATTTCAGTGAGTATAACATTATAGAAAATTTATTCAAAACTCAATGACTAAGATCAGAAGGGACCTGTATCTATCCAGCAAGAAACAATAAGTGATTGTGTTTAGGAAAATAGTGCTTAGACAGCCTCAAAAGTGAAATCCATTCTTTCTCATCATAGAATTGTTACTACCATTTCATGTGGACTTTGTTGTTCAAAGACAACAAAGAGTGGTTTAAGATATTTGCCATTCTTACAATAAACCCTTGACACTCCCCTAGAAAACATACATACTTCTGCCCAGAAACCTTCCTGGATGTCTACATTCATTAATAGATAATTTTCTAGCTCTTTTCTTTGCTTCAAATTATATTTTAGTTGAGAGTAATGTGTTCCCTGGCTTAGACTCAAATTTTAAACACAGTTTTCAACATTTACTAAAGTTTTATCTCTCCCTTGTCAGCAATGTTTCATAAATAATACATTTTAATAATCTTAGAAGAATGTATAAGTATACAAGGAGAATGAATGAACAATCTAGCTGTCCTGAGATGTGATAGACAAACATCATTCACTATCTCAGTGACTCAGAACTCAGCATTCTGGTTGTACTTAGGAGCAATCCCTTACCAAGTGTTGTGGTGATATAATTTCTTTTCTGAATTCTCTATTAAATCATTGGAGCTATAGTGCCTGGCAGTTTGCTTACAGTAACAGTTGTTGGATTAATGAAAACTCAAAATTTTTAAATGATAAATCTTGATCTAATGTACATGTGAAAAATAAGATTTCTGCTTTGCAACATTAGTAATTATTTTGAGATGATGTCTGTATATATATGTATATATATGTATATAATATATATATATATACATATATATACATATATATATGTGTGTGTGTGTGTGTGTGTGTGTGTATGTCTGATTATTGTAAACATATAAAAATATCTGTGTAATTTTCCAAGACATGTATTTGATGAGTACATTTTATGAGATGCCACATTCCTTTATCTCTAAAATACTCCCACTTATCTGATAATCTAAACTATGTTCCTGATATTGCAGCCCCCTAGCTTTCTTTTGCTAAAACTAGACAAAGGTTTTTAAGAGAACCCAGTGAACCTTAACATTCTGAGTATTCTTGGGTATTTTGATAAAAACTTCTCCATATTTGCCCACAAAATGGCTATCAACCACAAAAATGTTTTTTCTCAAATGCATTCTCTGTTGCAGCATATTTTTTTTCTTAGAACATTCACCTGTTCCCCACTGTGTGACATGTATAATTCAAATCTCTGAGACTTCCATTCACTCTCTCACTTTGGGCAGAATCTTCTACTTCAAACCATCCAGTAGGTAAATAACCTTGTAAGAGGTATTATCTTCTCTGAAACTTAGTCTCAACTTTAATAAATGGAAATAATAATACAGGTGACTATCAAATATAAGCAGCATGATATAGTAAGTATTTAATAAATGCCAGTTACTTATATATTATTTTATTTTATAAGCAGCCTGAATTATGGCATCTTCACACAAATAATGTGTTCTCTACCCCAGAGCAATTATTAAAGTTTAGTTTACTTCTGTTACTTTTTTGTTTTGTTTTGTTTTTCTTTCAGTTCTGGACACTAACTCAGGGCCTGTGCATAATAGACAAGCACTCTGCCACTGAGCTACATCCCCAGTCCAGATATAATTTTCTGTAATGTTAAAAATGCTCTATATCCATGCTGTGAGATATACTTGCTACTATTGACATAGCGATTCATTATTTGGAATGTGACTTGTGTGGCTGAGACACTATTTTTTAAATGTTAATGTTAATTAATTTCAGTTTAAATAAGCTATATGTGGTTATTGACCACCATAGTAGCCAATGAAGAGCTATAATTCCCTTCAAATTTTCATAATTCCTATTATAGAAATGTATTTACTTCAAAAAATGTACTATTTCTTCAACCCTTAGATACTATTATTTATTTATTTATTTATTTATTTATTATTTAATCACTTCTATGAAGTAGTCTTCTTTGATTTTGTTTACTTATTTGTGTTTTCCTTTCTTTTCTAATGGAGAGATGTTGCCCATTCCTGTCCTTTTCAAGTGAATTAAGTTAGTTTTTCATCCTCAAATAATACTTTGTATATATCTATGTAAGAATTTCTTGAACTGTGCTAAGATTCTTTAAGTGTTTAAACACTCATTTAAATACTTTGAAGACAAAAAATATTTTGAAGGCAAAATTTGGTTTTTTTATTTTTAGTGTTGATAGAAAGCACTTACATATAATAGAGATGTGTGGGATGGATAATCTTATCCAAGATCATGCAGATATAAAAAGAGAATCATGAGATGTAAATTAAGACTCAGATCTATTCAAAACACAACTTGCCTCCTTAATTCAAAAGTCAACCTCATAAAAAAAAATTGCCAACAATGCTTTATGGAGCATGAACTAGGAGTACAATAATAATATATAATATCACTAGGTGATCTTCTTAAGAAGTGGTTGGTAATTACATTAATAAAAATTAATGTAGCAAAATATTATGGTTTAAAAATATAAGACAATGTTATCAAAGTAATTATATGCCAAAATATTATAATTTGGGCTTTAGAAAAATAAGCTATTTTTCAATAGAGATGAAAATTAAGATCAAAATAAAATCATGGATATTTTAGAAAAATAATCCAAAATAATGTCTTATAAAAAATACAATAATATCCAACATAAAGGAAATGTCTAAACCCCAATCTTGCTTAATTTCTGTAGCAGTTATTTGCCTTTTTCTGTGCATTTTTGTTGACTGCCTTTTTTCTATTTGAAATCTTCACTCCTCTCTTCCCCTGTGATATAACATTTGTTTTTCTCTTTATAACTCTGTTTTCCTTAATCCCCTCTGCCCTACTCAATTCTTAAATGCAGATAACCTCCTAGATTCTCTTTTGGTTTATCATGCATTTTATTCTCCTTTTATTAATTGACCTCTCCTCCTGTCAATGTTGTAACTTAAAATAACATGCTACTATAAATCCAGATTTATATCTCAATCTAAGCCCAGAGTTCCAGTTTCCAGCTCTGATTCACCAGTCTGTACTTTCCAGGACAATATTCTGATGTATAACACAGCAGGCTGAGAATTCTAAGCGGGGTTCCTAAAAGCATGTTAGAGTTTTGCTGTGTGACTGAACAGTTAATAAGTAAGACAAGACTAACCCTGAGAGCCTGAGGTGGGGGACTCTATCATGAACTCAATGGGCCTAAACAGCATTGGTAAAGCTTCAGTCTGTGTTTTTTTCAGCTGATATCCTCTTTTCTGTCATCTTCCCATCCTTAGCTGTGGTTTCTCTACTTCAAAACAAGAGCTATATTTTCTATTCTAAGTGATTTCTTATCTCTACTGAGATCTGTAAAGACCAAAGCAAAATGCAGCTGTTGAACAAATTTCCCTTTGCTTGGCCTACGTCTCTAATTCCCTGGTCTCATTTTTCAGCAAACCAATTTTCTTTTTTTCCCCATCTATCGCCTACAAATACAATTTGAGAAATTCTTTATTGCTGATTGAATTAAGCCCTACAAATTAATACTCCACGGGTTTTTATCTTTCACTTTCACTTATCTCGTAAAAATTGTTCATATTATTTGCCTTTGAGTCCTCTCAATTCTTCCAACCACTAAAGAGTTGTGGTTGTCTTTTAAGGCATTTTATTTTCTAATGCTTTTCTGTGGGTAGTGGCAGAGCAAAACTTATCGAGTTAATTTTTATCAACAAGTATGAATGTATTTTTACCTAAATTCATTTAATTTCACACTTTGATGCCAATGCTTTCAACCTTGCCATAATTTTAATACATATTCTACACATACGTAGTTATTTAGTTCTTAATTTAAAATCATTTATTGAATCTATAATGGGTTAACCATATTAGATCTTAGAAATAATAAGATAAACTACACATGAAAACTATCTGAAGAGGCATAGAATCTTGAGAAAAAATATATGTAAAAAGATATATGGTAAATAATAAAGTATATTTGTTAATAGTAAAATTTTGTGAGTGATTAAATGACCATATAACTAAAATAAGTGAATGGACAGAGATGATTTTCTAAAAGAGGTAAAGTGTGAATTCTGTGTAGAACCAGGGTAAAGGTCTACTTAAGGTAGAGAAAGGAATGGTGATTCTTCAGCCAGATATTTACAGTAGATTCTTTAGGGATATAACACAAGCTCAAAGAATTTCATCCTGCTCTGGGAAATGTTTCCGTAATCCATGATATTGGCAAAGGTATGAACTGTGGAGTCAAGTATGTGCTTTGTAACATAACCCTCAATACACATGTCCCTGGATAACTTCTTGGAGTAGATATGCACATTTAAACTAATTCAAGCAAGCATAATTTTTGAAATATTTTATATAATATATTAAGAAAGTCTAATCAATCTTTTATGGCCATAAATTTTAACATGTGAAATCAGTAGCTCTGAGACAACAGTTATGTCCTACCATGTAAACTGAGGGTGAATGGAAAGAATAAAATGAGACACATGGGATAAACAGAAAAGACAAGTAACAAACTTGACCACCTTCCAAACACCCATTCCAGTTCACCTGATACACACCTGCTTAATCGTTCTGGGAGATACACGCTTTTTCTTAAAAGAAATTTCCAAATTTGGGCTTAAGCTAAAGGGAGCTGTTTTCATTAGTGGTAGTCAATGAGTCCTTAGTAATCCAGGTATCAAAAAGTCTGGGCCAAACATTTTCATATCTCAATAGCCAAATCTGTTACAAATGTAGTACAAATATAAGCAGTACAGCATTAATTAAAATATAAAATAAATGTTCATAAATCCATAATAAGATCAACAAATGATTAGATAGATGGAGATAGATGATGATGATAGATAGATAGATAATAGATAGATAGATAGATAGATAGATAGATAGATAGATAGATAGATAGATAAAGAACCAAATAATTCTTACAGAAGAATTCCAAATAATATAGACTCCCCTTTTCCAAGGAGACAAAACTTGATTCCCCCATCACCTTTAAATGTGGAATGATTTAGTAACTGAATTCCAAACAATAGAATATAGAAAGAGGAAACTGTTAACTTTACAACCGACAAACACTACCTGAGCTAAGTGATCAAGTTTAATGTCACCAATGAAAGTTATATTGGTAGCATATTCTCCTGAATATAATGTGGTAACAAGGGTATTTAACTTCTATGATATTCTTCACAAAAACCTGTAGCCTCAGTCTAATCATGAGGAAAAACATCAAACATACCCAAATAAAGACACAGTTTAAAAATATCTGACCAATGCTCTTCAAATAAAAAGAAGTGCTGTGTGCATGTGTCACTATCACTGTAAACTATATTATTTTGTGAGAACATAATTCACCAATTCAATAAATAAGGTAAAATACAAAAATACATGTTACAAACCAAAAAGACTAAAGACACATGATGACTACCTCCAATGTGGTATCCTGGATGGAAGCAAAGGACAACAAAAAAAGAACATTAATGAGAAATGGGTGGAATCAAGTAAAGTTTAATTACTAGTGATTCACCACTATCAATTTCTTGATTTTGTCAGATATATTCTAATAATGTGAGATATAAAATACAGAGAACTGTGGATGAGGAATACATGTAAACCCTCAATTTCTCTTTGCAATTTTTCTGTAAATATAATATTATTCTAAAGTAAAAAGGGTATATATGGAGTATAAGATTCAAATACAAGCAGCAATCATTACAGCCAAAGAAATAGTGGAGACCAAACTTTGGTAAATAGCCTTTGTCATATGAGACAGTGAGAGTCTATCAAAAGGAACAGCATTTTAGAAACACCATTCTGGTATCTTCATAAAAGATATACTTGGAGGGGGTTACTTGCAGAGCTCTAGTAAAAGATTTCAAGGACATACATGAAAGTCAATTTGCTGCTCTAGCACTACCTACTGAGATCAAGACCTAAGATAAATGCCCACTTACATAACTAAACCTGTGTAACCAAGTCACAAACACAATTTTTTAAGAGCTTGATACACACCTGATGCACTAGGGTGGCCCCTAGCTATGAGACTGTATAACTGGTCTGCGATCATTACAGAGGTTTAAGTTTCTTTATTGATTTGAAAAAGCACTGCAATTCACCTTTAAATTTTCTTCTCCTCTTCCTTCCCCTTTACATTATAAAATTTCAAAGGTCCTTAGGGCTTTCTACATGCCCCTTCCAAATCAACTTCCTTTAATGTTCCTTGAACTTAGCATTTAAAGTCTAATAATATTGCGGTCACTGACATTCCCCAAAGTCTAACCCATTATCATAGTTGGCTATTTTCCTAGGATGTGTTTAGAATAGCAACTGACCACAAGCTAAGAACAGTCACATCCCTCAGTGTGAACCCAAGAAATCCAGCCATTCTCAAACCCTGTCTTCTGTAGCTGGATCTTAGGTGCTTTGATCAATATCTGAGTAATTAAAATTTCTCATGATCAAAGTTCTGACCTTTGGATTGGCCTTGCTTATCAGTAAAAACATGTCTTGATCTCCTTGTCAGTAGCTGCCTGAAGGTTTATGCAGAGATATCTCTAAGCCCCTGCCTCTCTCCCCTGTCCTTGACTTTGGTTCATGCTGTGTCTGCTGTGTCAGCCAAAATCATGCTATAAATGTCTTTGGCTAATCCCCAGCCAGCACCACCTCCCTCCCATCTATTGTCCTGTTCCTCAACTACCTTCTCAACTAGCACATTAAATCTTCTAATATTTTTCTGGTCTAGCCTGCTATCTGACTAGTTTTCCTTTTATGAATCTTTAAAAGCATGGAATTTATATCCAGTAATCAAATTTTGTGTGCTCTAAAGGTTTGCAAAGAAAATCTAACCTTTGCTTTTCCCACAGAGAAGATGACAGTTCTCCCTTTCCACCATCACCACATTAAACCAACACCTTCTTACCCATAAATCAATATGAAGAGTGCTCTAATAAGCACTGAGGGTGCTCTTCAATGCCAAAATTTCTTTGACCCTTAGTTAGGATTATTACATATTCTTACTTTAAATTTGCTGAACAAATGCTATTGAGTGGCTCCTATCACCACAAATTCTAGAAGGTGCCAGAGGTTAATAAGAGTGTAATGGAAGACAGAATGAGTGATGGTTGAGGCAGACCTACTATTTCTTGGAGCAACTCATTCCTGTACATTTGAGAACAATGGGGTTGAAATTAGACGGCTACCCCTCCATATCACTTGGCAACTGGAAGTGAAGAATGCTGATGGTGTCCAGTTGATATGATGGATTTAGTTTCCTGATGAATGAATGAAGTGCTCTCTCTCTCTCTCTCTCTCTCTCTCTCTCTCTCTCTCTCTCTCACACACACACACACACACACACACACACACACACACACTTTTCATTGATAAGTCATCAGAAAAATAGTGTTTTGGGCTCAGAGCACAAAAGCAGGATGTAGAAAGTGGGCTAGAATATAGCTATGTTCTTAATGTCCTTTAGGTCTAGGGGAAGAGGACTCCTACACTAGTTGAATAACTTGCTATCATTGTATGGCACTTTGATGGTAATGTGTGGTCTGGACCTTGACACAAATCAGAATTTGGGTCTATAATATTTTAGACTCCATTTATCTATCTTAGGTAAACATTACTCACATATCAGTAGATAGGTATGAACAAATATTTTCTTAACTTAAAATATTTTTATAATATGTAATTTATTTTTCCCTGTCTTAATCATCAGCTCATTCTATATTCCATTATACTTTTATTAACCATATACTGACTAGTTAGAGCAGTGAGTATAGTTAACTTTCAGAAACTGTTCATACACAAATATCAAATAACCACAAATTTTTCAGTCCAAACAAGAACTAATGAATGGAATTTGTAAGAAAACATGGTTTACTTAATTGAATGTGGTGAATGACAAAACAAGTTTACTAGTTCCTTACCTGATATAATAAAGAATACCAAGACCAAACACCTTTAAAATTACTCAAATCATTAATAACAAAGCTCAACATAGAATCATCATATGCTCAAATCAGATATTTAAACAAAAATTAACATCTTATAATCTCCCATAGTGAAAATGGAACATTTCCTAAGTTCAAGGTACTGTCCTGAGGCTGCTCCACCCTACCTCATTTTATGCATAGGTATTAAATGTAATAATGGATGTGAATAATAATATAAACTACTCATCACATAACAATTTTAAGAATTAAATAATCATTAGATATTACCCATTTCTAGTAAGGTGTGATAACACAAAATTTGCCAACAGCATTTACTGTATGAATTAATAAATAAATCAATAAAGAGAACACAAAATTTCACCATAGAAATAACTTTCTGAGCCAGGCATTGGTGACACACGTAGAGAGAGAGAGAGAGAGAGAGAGAGAGAGAGAGAGAGAGAGAGAGAGAAGTAACTTTCTGATTTACCTACTCATGCCTGATTGTAATTGTATTTATATGTTCAAGGCTTTGTAAAAGTCAAGAGTGTACTTGCTGTGGCCTCAAAATCCTTGAAGAACAGATTGGGGAAACCCACCATAAAAGGCAAAACAAAATATGAACTTAAAATGATAACTCATAGAAAATACCCATAGATGTGGCAAATACTAATGTACTTTCTTTGTGCAAACACAAGTTCATATATTTTACAAGGAAAATTATTTGTATTTTTACAAGGTAATAATTTGGTTTTGAGAAATAAATGAAACAAAGGATACTAAATTGCCAATCACATTTAATCCACACATCAACTCAATGAAATGAGTAACATTAATATCATCATGCTAAAGATACAGAAAGTAAATTATACAGCAGTCAAATATCTCATCTATAGTCAAACAGCTAGTAAGTGGCTAGAGAGTCCACATAAGTAAATATATTACAATAGTTTTAACCACAGCTACCTTTCCCAGAGCAACACTTACACTAGTAAGTTCTGCCAATATTGGTAAATAGTTGGGCCATCATTTTCTTTTTTTTTCTTCCAAAATTAAAGAAACAAGCCTCCTCTATCAACAAGATTCACATCTCTTCATGATCCCACTTCCAACCAATAGCAAGTGTGTCACTCTGCAGAGCTTCTTCTCCTACTCTTTCCCCTTATCTTCTCTCACACCGATGCTTTAAAGTAACATTCATGCATGTTCAGTGTGTTCTCAGCCCCTGCTTCAATCTACATCCATTACAAACTATCGCCCTATCTCTCATCTCTGACAGAGCCAATTGTTTGAATCTGTTTATCAATACAGGCTGCTTCTCCTTATCAATTAGCCACTAGCACCCAAATACACAGAAATCCACTTTAATTATTGTGACATATTGATCAGTCCTCAAACTAACTAACTCTGAGTTTATAATCTCTTTTCTGAGTACTATATATATAAATCTGATCCAGTTACCTACTCCATTAGGATGACCTCAGGAACTTCCAACTCAGCATATGTAAAACTAAACCTCTTTGTGTTCGTGCTTGTGTGTGTGGTACTGGTAATTGAATTTAGAAGCATTCTACCTCTGAGATAATCCCAGTCTTATTTTTTTATTTTTGTAATAGAGCCTTGATAATTTGCTGACCAGCTTGATAAAGTTCTGAGACTGTTCTCAAATCTGCAATCCTCCTGTCTCAGCCTCCCAAGTACTGGGATGGCAAGTATTTACCACTGTGCCAAGATACAATTCTTTTCTTTCTCTTACCTGGCCAATTACAGTAAATGGCATAACTCTCTGAGGCAAGATGTACTTTTTCTATCATTCATATCAAAACTCCTCCAGCCTTACCCATTACCCTTTTCCAAACCCACTGCCCAACTTTTAGGGATTTGTTATGGCAGCTTCTCAGTATTGGTGGTAGTTGCTCAAGCTTTAAATATTTAAAAGATTTGAAGCCTCCCACACTTTATGCTCTCTCCAATCACCACGTACATATCTTTCCATATATTACCAAGTTATCTTCATTCTATTTCTAAAATATCTTTCAAATCAGTTCACTTTTCTCCCATTGGTGTTAATAGTGCTGTATATTTCTGCATATTAGTTTCCTATTCCTGCCATTATAAAGTGCTACAAACTTAGTAGCTGAAAACAACACAAATTTATTTTCTCATAGTTATGTGGGTCGGAAATCTAGAATGTGTTCCACTGAGCTAAAAATCAAAGTATCATATTATAAAAAGGACAATGAGCATTAGAATGGGAACTTATTTTCCTGAATATTTAAGACTATGTGTCAGCAGATTCAAGATGGTAACTCTCAAAGAAAACTAGCACTGCATAAGTGAGCAGGCAAGAAAGACTCTGTTCAGCACTATTGCAATAGAGAGAAAAATTGAGACAACTCAGTCAAAAGAAAAGGCAGAAGTGTCCTTAAACCTGCCTTTTGTTGTTAAATAAAATGGTAAGAGCTAGAGAAATATTTGTGGAGATAGATAAAATTTTTCTCATAGTGACAATTTCATTTAGTAGACTAAATAATACATGTGTAAAAATTTTGAGTGTGCTGAAAAGTTGAAAGTCAAAAACTTTGATATTGTCATAATGAAAAAATAAAGTGATTAGTAAAAATATATTCCTTTCTGTGGGTTCCATTTGTCTTTTTAACTTTCTGGAAGCAACCCACACCCCTTAGCTTGTGGTATCCTTGCTCTATACTAAAAGCCAGCTGTGCTGGAACCAGGCATGGTGGCACACGCCTGTAGTCCCACTATGTGGGAGACTGAAACAGGAGAATATCTAGTTCAAGGACAGCTTCAGCCGTATAGCAAGACTCTCAGCAACCTAGTGAGCTATTTCAAAAAACAATTTTAAGGGCTGAGGGTATGGTTCAGAGGTAGAATTATCCTGGTTGAATATCAATATCAACACACACACACACACACACACACACACACACACACACACTCCATGCAGCACCTCTCTGAACCAGGCTCTATCTTCATGCATCTCTCTCCCACCACAGCTAAGAAAGGTTTTCTGCTTTAAAAGACCTATGTGATTAAGTCTGGTCACTGATATAATAGAAATCTTTATATTCCAATGTCCCTGATAACATCTGAAGATGTTATTCTGCCATCAAAGGCATAATATCAATAGATCCCATGGATATTGTTTCATATATTTTAGGGCTCGTTGTTCTGCCTATTGCTGTTTATATTACTGAATCTTTTAACTGATGCTTCCACTTCTACTCCTTTCTAATCTGAACACAAAAAAATCACATAAATGCTTCAGAATATGGGAAACAATAGAACTAGGACAACTAGTGGAATACATAATACAAGATCAATCCTTAGATCAGGAAAACATCAGAAAAAAGAAGGTTAATGAGACAATTGATGGCATTTGAACTTATATCAGTGATTATCTAATATATATATATATATATATATATATATATATATATATATATAATAAGATATATATAATAAGATATATCCGTGTTATGTCATTGTTTAAATTACTACATTTAATAAGGATATTATAATTTTTCATGTACTTAGGAAATTTGTGCTAAAATCTTTAGAAATAAAGGCGCATGATTTCATCAATTTACTTCCAAACCATCTAGGAAACAAGAATATCTATGTGTTTGTATGTATGTGTGAGTGATAAAAATATGCTTCTTTAGGGAACAACATAAAAACCTATTAGGCCCAAATTGCTCTTATATGTAAAGTAATAAATGAGAAAAGAAAGTGAGTAGAAAGAATTTGGATCCAGAAGGCCAGGTTAACTTTTAGCTTCCCTACTTACTAGCAGGTAGTTTGGGAAAAGTAACTACTCAGTTTCACAGTTTGTATTGTAAAAATGATTGATAGGATAATTTTTGAGAAACAAATGAAATAAAGAATACTAAATTGCCAATACCTTAACTGTCATAAAGGTTATTAAATAATATGTTTGAACTAAATATGTTCAATAGAGATACTTTGAAATAATTTTCTCATATGGATAAGTAGGAAGTATCCTTTGTAGAGCTTGTGTTGGTTTCTTTAAGTTAGGAAAGAGATCTTTCCAAAATTGGACAAGCTGGACTTCCAGGAAGATGGTGACCGAGAAAAGCGGGGCTTAAGAGCCCCGCTAACAACAAATCTCCATTACCACAAAATCAGCGCCTTTCATAGCCAGAAAACACCATCACCAGTGAAACAAAAAATCACCAGGCTCCAGAGAGAAAGTGGACTGAGAACAGAGCCACAGAGGAGATACACCGGCCTACGCCCGAGGACGCGGCAGACGTGGCAGACGAGGCAGCAGCAGCGCCATACTGCCAGCGACACCGGCGAATTCACGGGACGGCTACAGCAAGCCGAGGTGAGCCACTGCGGAACAGCCAGGCGGGATTTCTCCGCGCAGAGAGCATCTAAAGCTCCCAGTGGCCGAGCTCAGCACACGCTGCAGGGATTCAGAGTGGAAATCAAAACCAAGAGAAAAACGCCAGCCCCAGAGCCGAAGGCGTAGCAGCGGAGCCATATTGCCACCGGCAGCAGCAGCAGCGAATTCAGCGAGGACAGTACAGCTCCATCTGCATACTCAAGAACAGTGAGTCAAATTGCGGGCCACAGAGAAGAAATCCCAGTACTGTACTCCCTGGGACTTGACCGAGTAGGGGAGTGGCGGTGGCAGAGATATCACACCATAGGAGAACGTGCAACCTGGCACCCCCCACAGTCTAAAGCAGCCTCTATCGACTCTCTGGGTCGGGGACTCTGTGATACAACCCAGTAAAGGAGTAGTGGGGTCTGAGATACTACTGACTCGAGATCCAGAGCACCTTAAGTGAAGTCATAGTGACCCAAGGGAAGAACCCAGAGAAGGCACAAACTTCCGAAATCATGGGAAAGAGGAATAATACTGGAGCAATGAATGCTCACAACCCCACAACAGCAGAACCCAATAAAACAGAAAATCAGAGATTTCTAGAAGATCAAATCAGGAAAATAACTGTAGAAAATAGAGGTGCTTCGAAAAGAACTCAGAGAGAGCCAAAAAGAGATAAAGGATGCAATTAATGAAGTAAAGGCCTCAATTCAAAGCACAAACAACCGATTAGAACACATGGAGAACAGAATCTCGCTCTTAGAAGATGATCATTCCAAAAATGAACGCATAGTTTCTAATCTAGAAAAAAATATCCGACAGCAGGAATCTGATATTGAAGAAATATGGGCCCATTTTAAGAGAGCTAACCTAAGAATAATTGGAATAGAGGAGGGAAAAGAAAGTGAAACCAAAGGGATCAACAATCTCTTCAAAGAAGTAATAGCAGAAAATTTTCCAGACATAGAGCAAGAGGTCGATATGCAGATCCAGGAAACTTATAGAATTCCCTTTAGACAGGATCGGAGAAGAGGATCCCCATGCCACGTAATTGTCAAAATGACCAATGTGGAAGCCAAGCAGAGAATCTTAAAGGCAACAAAAACAAAGGGCCAAGTGACATTCAGAGGCAAACCAATTAGAATCACTCCAGAATTCCCAAACCAAGTTATGAAAGCCAGAAGGGCTTGGAGTAACATATTCCCAATTCTGAAAGAAAACAACTTCCAGCCAAAAATTTCCTACCCAGCAAAACTTTCTATCAAATTAGAAGGAGAAATAAGAAGCTTCCATGACAAACAGAAACTGAAGGAATTTATGTCTTCAAAACCAGCACTAGAGAAAATACTCAAAGAGATTAACTACAAAGAAGAAATAGGTAACACACTCAAGAACTAGAGAAACAAGATTTTCCATCCAACAGACAACTAAGATTGGTTATCTGTGGAGATTCATTATTTATGTTAGTCTTTTACCTATCTCTAAAGGGTATTGTTTGTCTTTATTGTTGTTAATTTTTAGGATTTCTAGTTGGAATATTAATATACCTACAGATATAGCAATTGGAAATATTTTATCCCATTCTATTAGTAACTGTTAACTCTGTTTACATTGTCTTTGGATATACAATATTTTTTTTTATTTTTTAGGGAGTTTGTATACTCTTCTGTTGCCTGTGCCATTGAAATCATATCCAAGAAATCACTGCCAATTTCAATGTTGTGAGGTTTAATGACCCAGATTTTCTCCTAAAAGTTTATAGTCTTAAGATTTATATTTAGGTCTTTTATCTATTTTGAGTTAATATTTGTATATGGGATTAGGTAAGGGTCCAATTTTATTCTTTTCCATGTAATTATTATTTTTAACAATATTTAGTTAAAAGATTAATATTTCCACCACCAAATGTTTGTGGAAACCTTGTCAAAAATAACGTGACAATATAGGGAAGAATTTAGCTCTAGGCTTTTATTTAACTCCAATGGTTTATACATCTGCCTTTAGAATAGTACTACACTGTTTCAATTATTGTAGCTTTATATGGTTTGAAATCAGAAAATATATATCTTCTAGCTTTGTACTTTTTCAAGATCTTTTTGGGTACCTAGAGTCCATATTCCATATTAGGATAGATTTTTTTCTGAAAAATAAATATATAAATATATGATAGTTTCACCTAAAAAATAGAAAAAAAATATTCTCTGCTAAGAAAGAAAGCAAAAAGAAATATTGAAATGTTATCTTTAAGTCATCAAAAGCTTGGTATCAGACAAATGAAACTGTTATGTGAGATTATCATTTTTAATTTTAGATAAATTGCCGTAATACTAGATGTCAACTACTAAGCCAAGCATGGGAGGGAGGGATAGGGAGATAATGGGGTGGGGATTGGGTGGGGGCTGACTGGGAAAAGTGTGCATGTATGTCTACAAAAGTATGTATCCTACTATGATGTATGAATACAGTGCACCAATAAAAAATAAAAATTAAAAAATTAAAAAAAATTGTACAAGCTACTTTACTAAGTAATTAAACAGCAAACAAACAGGGATGAGTAAACATTTCTGGCACCATAAGAATGGAGTCATTTCTAGATTTAAAAAAACCTATAAGTTTAAAAATGTACGTTCTGTATTTATCTCTGCTCCCTCTTATAGCAATACTACATTAAGAGTAAAAATGTTTCTTCTTACTTATTTTTAATTGATGGATAACAGTAGATATTTGTGGGGTACAGTGCATAAAGATCTATTCAAGATACTTAGGTTGTCTATCATATCATGTATATACTAAATTTTGATAACTATTCCTTCTTCCCTTATTCATCTCCCACAATTCTGAGATCATTATCTCTACCATCCAAGATGATGTTCTATCGGAAAGAATAAATTAGACTAGCACATGGGACATCACTCAGATGTATTAATAGCAGATTACCTCTAAAATATCAGAGAACACAGGTCACTTTTCTATTAATTTCAGAATTGTCAAGCTTCATCCTCTCAAGCAGAAATTTAATCACTTATTGATGGCCCAAACTTAACAAAATGAACAACGTGGTGGAGAGAGATAATCAAGTTTTGCTGGGATGATACTTTACCAGGATGATTAAAGAGAAGAGAAAGAAAGTAAAAAATGTGTGGAGAACTTGCTGAATTGCACGATGAAATATAAATTTCTCAGAATCAAGTTTAAAAAGTGAGAAGGTGGTACATAAAGGAAATGCATCAATTTCCATAAATTAGATGGAAATATCTGGGAAGTGAAAGAACATTAGTTAGAGCATTGGGAAAATTGAAATGATTTGAGAAATACTTTTGGAGCTGGTGGTACTAGATAT
Source organism: Muscardinus avellanarius (assembly GCF_963383645.1). NCBI lineage: Eukaryota > Metazoa > Chordata > Mammalia > Rodentia > Gliridae > Muscardinus > Muscardinus avellanarius. The sequence goes on along the minus strand of NC_137786.1, from coordinate 169,214,167 downwards.
AGCTATGACCATGGATCTTATTGGGTTAGATTGGAAGGAAGAAAATAGTTTCAGTAGATGAGGTCATTTTGCAAGTAATAGATATCTAAAACTATCTTAAGGAATATACAGGCTGCATTGACTCATGACTGAAAAGCGCAGAACACAACCAGTACCTACTTCTCTCTTCTTCTCATCTCTTTTCTTCTTTCCTTCTCTTTCTCTCTCCCTCCCTCCTTCCCTTCTTTCCTCTCACTTTCTTCTGTGGTAGAAATTAAGTGTTAAACAATTCAATTAACAATATAAAGTACATAAGCACTCTTCCTTTTCACTCCAAAATATCTTTTACTTGATCTTCATTCTGTTTATCTATTTATCATTTCCTTTTTATAAATTGTTTTCTCATACTGAGAATTGAATCCAAGGGGCAATATGTCTCTGAGCTTCACTCCCAGTCTTATTAATATTTATTTTGAAACAGAGTCTTACTAATTTGATGAGGGTTTTTATAAATTTCTGACTGTTCACAAACCTGCATTCCTCCTGTTTTAGTCATTTTAAATACTGGGATTACAGACATTTGCCACACCAGCTATATCCCTCTTTTTTTCTAAGCTTAAATTCTTCAGGTATCATGTACATTTTTGTATCATCTCAAGACCTCTAGAACATAAGTTACTATCTTATAGTTTAAGAATTCTCCTTTCTACTTGATCTTTTACTACAAAGATTTATATTTCTCTATTTTGAAAACAAAAACAATAACAACATTTTTCAAGATTGCTCCCCCTTTAAACTTCTTTTTCTATCTTTTTTATTAAATTTCCATAAAATGTAGTTCACAGTTACTGCCTTTTTCTACCTTTTAATTAGCCTTTTCCATATCAATCTTCTGCTTCCAACATAGTCATGGGACTGGTTCTGTTTTTAATCAGTCATTATTTCTATTTAGCTCCCATGGTACAAGTCTGACCCTGGTTTCCATATCATGACCTCAATTTTTTTTTTGGTTCATTTCAAATTCTTGTCCTTAATATTTTATCAAACCTATTTTCCTTTTGACTCACCTATATCTATCAATTTTCCAGGAAACACAGATGGACATCTCTAACACATTCTTTTAAATAGTATCTTTTTCAATATTGTGTAAATAAAGTAGAATACCTATAAAATATGAATAAAATTCCAAGGAAATTATTGAGAGTTAGCTTGTCCAAGGTTTACAAGGTTGATCTCTTGAGATTAGCTCCCCTCAAAATGAATACGTCTCCTACAAAGTGGCATACATAGAAAATTTCTTATACTATGAATATTCTCAAGTTTTTTATCTTTAATGTGTCTTAATTTTTATCATGTAAATATACTGCAAATGCTTCACAGCAAGAAAGAAGGATGAACTATGCATACATAGAGCAAAATAAATTATTTGGTATAGAAGCAAGCTAAGTAAAAACAGATCAATCCCCAAAGTTTACATACAGTATGACTTCATTTTTATATTTTGGGGGTTAATGGGTATTGAACCTTGGGGCATTTTACCTCTGAGCCACAGACAATACCTGCCCTTTTTTAGTTTTTTGTTTCTGCTTTTACTTTGAAACAGCATATTGATGATTTGCTGAGTCTGGCCCTGAATTTGTAATTCTGTCTCACTGTCTCAACTTCCCATATAGTAGGATTACAGGCAAGTATCACTATACTTGATTTATTTATAATTCTTAAAATGACAAAGTTAAAGCCGGGCGTGGTGGCGCACGCTTATAATCCCAGCATTCGGGAGGCTGAGACCTGGAGGATCGCGGTTCGCAGACAGCCTCAGCTACTTACTGAGGCCCTCTGCAACTCAATGAGACCAGGTTTCAAAATAAAGAATAAAAAATAGAGCAGGGGGTGTAGCTCTGAGGTCAAATGCCCCTGGGTTCCACCGCCAGACCTGCAAAAAAAAAAAAAAAAAAGAAAGAAAAAATAAATGACAAAGTTATAAGAATGAAGAACAGTTTAGAAGTTATTAAAGGTCAAGAAGAGCTTGAGAGTGGTAGGGAAGTACAGTGAGTATTAAAGGATAACAGGAAGAATCTTTATGATAACAGGGAGGTTCTGTGCCAGGAATTTATTAATGGCATTATTCTGGTCACAGTGTTTCTGAAGATGTTTCCTCTTAGAGGAAATCAGATAAAGAGTACAAGAGTACATGGGATCTTTCTGTAGTCTTTCTTACAATTGCATGAGAATCTATGGTTATCCTAAAATAAAAGATTTAATATTTTTAAAAAATTATGTCGCCGGGAGTGGTGAAGCATGCCTGTAATCCTAGTACTTGAGGAGCTGGAACAGGAGGATTGAAGGTTCGAGACCAGCCTAAGCAACTTAAAGAGACACTTACCAACCTAAAAGAATGGGTTTAAAATTTTTAAGAAATTAAGAAAGGGCTGTGTGTTTAGCTTAGATGTAGAATATCCTTGAGTACAATCTTTAGTACCACAAAAAATTATAATAAAGTATAAAATTTGTTATTATCTTGTCAATATATAACAAAAACATTTTATTAAAAACCTATTGTTATGCCAACCAACTGACAGTATTATTATAGGAGTCAACAAGAATGAAGACAAATAGTTTTCCTGAGGTCCTAGCAGAGAAATGAGATTTGACCTTCCTCTGGGTCAAATTTTCCTATGAGGAAAATACATCGGCCAATTTGGGAGTTGAACTTGTTGTGGAAGAAAATTTTTAGAAAAAGTCAGATTTAAATAGCAAAGTTTTTCTTCTGCTTAATGACCCTCCGCTTCTTTTATATTTACAACTTGATCTTTAGGTATTTCTTTTGTAATTTTCTATAGAACCTTTGTTTCAGACTATGTTTTCCCCAATTTCTCTGCATTTCTCTTAAAAAATAACCTCACCTTCCTGCATAAGTAGCACAGACTTAGGTCTACCATGTGTTGTGTTTTTAAATTTCTCCAATAATGAGTTTGTCAATCCTTTAGTCTTATTGGAAGGGCCCTCTACATGAGAGTCTTCCTTGAAAAATTAAACACTAGGTCTCCATCAGTGGATGAATAGATTACAAAATTATGGGAAATACACACAATGGAATTCTACTCAGCTATAAAGAAAAATGAAATCATGTCATTCAAAAGATGATGGAAAGATCTGGAGAACATTATGTTAAGTGAGATCAGTCAGCACAGAAAGAGAAGGGACATATGTTTTTTCTAATATGCCCAAACTAGGGACTATTAGGAATACCAGAGGGACTCCAGATAATGGAGAGGAAACCTCAGCAAATCTGAAATGGAAGGGTAGGAGAGGAAGACGGCTGAGGTTGATTAATGGAAGAGCTACACATATTAGAATATGTGTAAAAGTATGAATGTAGCGTGGTTAACCTGGAAACTCATTTTTGGGAGGGGGAAAGGGGAAGTGGAAGATGGGAGAGGGCACCAAGCACATTTTCATTATGATTCTCATACAAATAAATTTAATTTAAAAATTAAATTAATATAATATCATCTTAAAAAATAAAAAATAAATACATATTGCATAGATTCTGAGAGCGCTCTTAAAATTTTTATTCAGAGAGCTAGGAGTGGTGGTGCACACACATCTATAATTTCAGTACTTGGGTAGATGGGACAGGAATATCACAGTTTAAGCCAACCTCAGCACTTCAGTGAGGCCCTCAGCCACTTAAAACCCTGTTTCAAAACAGGTTTTATTGTTGCTGTTGTTTGGTGGTACTAGTGTTCCCGGACTACACTCACAGACCTATTTTATATTTTTATTTGGAAACAGGGTCTCTTAAGCCAGCGAGGCTGGCTGTGCCATAACACCTGGCAAAAAACAGGGTTTTGAGCCAGGCATGGTGGCGCAGGCTTGTAATTACCGCACTTTGGAGGCGGAGACAGGAGGATCAATTAAGTTTGAAGCCAGCCACGCTGGCATAAGAGACCCTGTTTCCAAATAAAAATATTAAAAAAGGTCTGGTAGTGTAGCCCAGAGGTAGAAGGGCTTTCAGGAACCCCAGTACCACAAAAAAAAAAAAAAAAAAAAAAAAAAAACGGGTTTTGAATAAGAACAAAGAGAGAGAAAAGAAAAAAAAGGACCAGAGGTTTGCTCAGAGGTAAAATGCTTGGCTTCCACATTGGTCATTTTGACAATTATGTGGCGTGGGGATCCTCTTCTCCGATCCTGTCTAAAGGGAGTTCTATAAGTTTCCTGGACCTGTGTATCAACCTCTTGCTCTATGTTTGGAAAATTTTCTGCTATTACTTCCTTGAAGAGATTGTTGATCCCTTTGGTTTCACTTTCTTTTCCCTCCTCTATTCCAATTATTCTTAGGTTAGCTCTCTTAAAATGGGCCCATATTTCTTCAATGTCAGATTCCTGCTGTCGGATATTTTTTTCTAGATTAGAAACTATGCGTTCATTTTTGGAATGATCATCTTCTAAGAGTGAGATTCTGTCCTCCATGTGGTCTAATCGGTTGTTTGTGCTTTGAATTGAGGCCTTTACTTCATTAGTTGCATCCTTTATCTCTTTTTGGCTCTCTCTCTGAGTTCTTTTCGAAGCACCTCTATTATTTCTACAGTTATTTTCCTGATTTGATCTTCTAGAAATCTCTGATTTTCTGTTTTATCGGGTTCTGATGTTGTGGGGTTGTGGGCATTCATTCATTGCTCCAGTATTATTCCGCTTTCCCATGATTTCGGAAGTTTGTGCCTTCTCTGGGTTCTTCCCTTGGGTCACTATGACTTCGCTTAAGGTGCTCTGGATCTCAAGTCTGTGGTATCTCAGACCCCACTACTCCTTTACTGGGTTGTATCACAGAGTCTCCGACCCAGAGAGTCAATAGAGGCTGCTTTAAACTGTGGGGGGTGCCAGGTTGCACGTTCTCCTATGGTGTGATATCTCTGCCACCGCCACTCTCTTACTGGGTCAAGTCCCAGGGAGTACAGTACTGGGATTTCTCCTCTGTGGCCCGCAATTTGACTCACTGTTCTTGAGTACGCAGATGTAGCTGTACTGGACTCAGTGAATTTGCTGCTGCTGCCGCTGGTGGCAATATGGCGCCACTGCTACACCCTCGGCCGTGAGGCTGGCATATTTCTTTTTGGTTTTAGTTCCACTCTGAATCCCTGCAGCGTGTGCTGAGCTCAGCCACTGGGAGCTTTAGATGCTCCCTGCGCCGAGAAATCCTGCCTGGCTGTTCCACAGCGGCTCACCTCGGCTTGCTGTAGCCGTTGGGTGAACTCGCCACTGCCGCCGGCAGTATGGTGCTGCTGCCGCGTCCTCGGGTGTGAGGCCGGTGTATCTCCTCTGTGGCTCTGAGCTCTGTTCTCAGTCCTCTTTCTCTCTGGAGCCTGGTGATTTTTTTGTTTCTCTGGTGATGGTGTTTTCTGGCTATGAAAGGCGCTGATTTTGTGGTAATGGAGATTGGTTGTTAGCGGGGCTCTTAAGCCCCGCTTCTCTCGGTCGCCATCTTCCTGGAAGTCGGGACCTTAAAGAGTTTAAGTCACACAGCAAGGTCTAACCACAAGGAATGTTCAGTTCGGAAAAGCAGAAAATGGTCCTGTGATGTTTATTCAGAATGTAGGCGGGAAGAAATTACTACCACCAAAAGAGATTTAAAATACATTCTCCTGAATGTCCTGAAACTCAGAATGAAGCTGTAACAGAGAATTTATAGCTAAATAGAATCGTGTGCTCATGAAGTAGAAAAGCATGCTCCACTCCACCATACTTATCAATGGTTAGCCTTGGGGAAGAGAGGCTTTCTTTCTGAAACTCAGTTCCATCACCTATAAAACTCAGATAATAGTGACAGTAGTTAGGTCTATTTTATATTAAATGTAAATACATATATATATATTTACATATATATAACATATATATATTATAATATGTATAGTATAAAACATATTTTTTTGATGTTACTAGGGATGAAACTCAGGGGTATTCTGCCTCTGAGCTATACTCCCAGCCTTATTTATTTATTCTTTTTTAGAAACAAGGTCTCACTAAAATTTGGAAGGCCTCACTAAGTTGCTGAGGCTGACCCTGAACTTGCAAACCTCCTGTCTCAGCCTTCCAAGACTGGGATTACAAATCTGTGCCACCATGCCTGGCTATATAGTATACTTTTCATTCTATCATCATAACCATTACCATGGCTAATACCTATGACCACAAGTCTTCTGATTAGCTATCATTGCTAAATATACATAGGTATGTATATATAGTAAACAAAACATTTTAATTTTATGTCAATATTTCTCAAACATTGTTTCTTTCTGTGTGTGTGTGTGTGTGTGTGTGTGTGTGTGTGCGCACGCGTTAGAGTGTGCATGCCCACGTGCATGTACTGGAGATGAGATTAAATCCAGAGCCTCATACATGCTTTGGAATGTGTTCTACCACTGAGCTACACACCTAGCATTAAATATTCTCAATTATTTTTACCTCCCACTCAAATAATCCTGTGAGGTATTTTATTGTGTAGATAATGAATATAAATTTTGTTTGGGCTTCTGGCATACAAAGTAAGAAACAGATAAAAAAAAAAAACAATTATTTAAAGCCTGTGTGTGTGTGTGTGTGTGTGTGTGTGTGTGTGTGTGTGTTACTGGGGATTGAATCCAGGTGCCTTTTACCTCTGAGCTACACCCCACACCCATTTCATTTTTTATTTTTAAACAGAGTTTAACTTATTTGCTGAGTATCTCACTAAGTTGTTGAGGCGGGCCTTGAACCTGTAATCCTCCTGTCTCAGCCTCCCAAGTACTGGGACCAGAGGCTTCAGCCACCATGCCTGATTTAAAACTTTATTATCAATGCTACTTTTTGCATGTGGAAGATTATATATTAAGCATGCTTATGAAGAGCTGTGCAGCAAGGAGTGGTCTCAACAGGGTGATTTTGTACTCCAGGAACTTGGCAATGTCAACATGTCTGAGAGACATGTTGAGTTGCAACATTTATGGGAGCTAAAATAGAGGCCAGAGATGTTGATAAACTTGACTCAATGCAAAGAATGGTCTTTCATAACAGTTTAGCTGGAAGTGCCAATAGCACTACTGCTGAGACACTTTAGCATAGTATTTGTTAAATAATATATCAATTTACTACTCTAAACATTTAGAAGAGTGTTGTATTATGTGTACTTTGCTTTTTCCCTCCCCATTTCTTTTTTTACATACTTTTGTTGGTGCTTTACAGTCTCACATTGTAACGTAGCTGGGAGTGATAGTGACATACAAACACAGCTCAGAATTAGTGAGCTTACTCTCCTCCATGCCCTTCCTAACCAATCCCTAAATCCCATCCACTATTCCATTAGTTTTCTCTCCTCATTTAACTGAAATCTTTCTTATTTGCTGTTTTCTCTCGAGCCTTCGCATATAAGAAAAAACACAGAACTCTTGATTATCCCATGCTCTGGCATTTTTGTAAGTAGTCTCTTATTCCTCAACAAAAGCTTTTAGAGATGTACTATTATTCCCAATTTACAGATGATTAAATAAAACCACAGAAGTTAAATAGCTTGGCCAATGTTACTTGGATAGTAAGTGGCAAATCTGTATTTTGGTTCAGGCAGACTGGTTCTGGAATTTTCTCTTAATCACTGCTCTACTGCAGGTACTAGAGATAATTATGTAATGATAAATATACATAATTATAGATATGTTAAAATTTAAATGTTTAGTCATAATTGAATGACCCTTGAATATAAACTGAGTATGTGTAATTGTGACAGAAGAAAAAAGAATGTAGAGCATGTATGAAATGCTGCAAATTGGTTACTGAAAAGTTTATCTAAAAGGAGAAATGCAGAGAAGAAGAAATTTTATGATATGATTTGTTTGATGTACTAAGCATAAAAACAATGCAAACAAGGTACACAAGGGATCTTTGGTTGTTTTGTTCAATGATGTATCATAAGTGCTTATAAGAATGCCTTCTAGTTAGTGGGATTCAATAAATGGATGTGGTCATACCTTTTTTATTTCATAAATTAATTTCTAATGTCTCCCTAGCCTAGTATCAGAAAAATCTGATAACTCACTCCTTGGCACATATTTTTTAAATGCCCAGCAACTTAGGACATCAGGTCTAATTCCAGTGGTCAACAGGACAAAAAATAAGAGCATTGATCATAACACCTCTCTAGTCATTATCTCTTATGTGGGACTGACATCCAAGATGCCAGTCAGTTTGTCATGTCCGTTTTCTATAAATGGTAAACCATTGCTGTTCGAATGCCCTGTCCACATAGGCTTCAGATTCACATTCTCCTTAGTATTCTGAGTCTTAGCAATTATTTCCTCAGCAAAACCACTGGGATGAAAGTTGCAACCAATATCAACACCAGAATGTGCAAAATCCAGGCTTGTCCCATAGACCCTGGGGCACTTGTACAAACAAAATTTACTTGCCCAGACTCCCTCCTAATTCATTATAATTTCGTGACATCAGGCATATTTTCCCTTGTTTCCTTGAGTCTTAAATGCAAACAACTTGATCGACCCAAAGCAGTTCTTCATTAAAGAAATTGGCCATAGCAGCTGGGTCCTGATTTCTTCTCCCTCTGGAAAATTTTATACAAATATTCTACTTTCTACCCAGCAACCACTCTCTACACCAAGGGGTGATTAAGTGTTTTCTTCAGCAACTCAAAGGAAATAAAAACCATGTTGCCCTCTAATTTAATGAGTGTATTCTGAAACTATCTAAACAAAGATGAGTATTCAAGAGATTCTTGGTAAAACAAATAATATCATGTGGAATCCAATGACTCTGAGAGTATACATCCTTAATGTGTAAGCAGAACTGAGTAGGACTGGAGTGTTGGGGTACCGGTGAAAATTGGACAACAATCTTTCACAAAAGAAAATATCAGAACTATTTCTAATTTGTAGCATTTACCAAGTACATGGCGTAGAAAAAGAAAAATACCCGAATTGTGGCCTGGCAACATGATGCCATGATAACCAAGTTGGAAAGCAAGGTAATCAGATCTCTCCAAAGCAAGCCAACCACACCTCTGTTTAGAGCAGTGAATATGGTAGAGAGAAGGGATGCAGGGAGTACCTAAAAAATGTAGCAGAGATACTTAAAATTTTATATCTATGATGGACATTATGAAAGAGTCTCATTAATTTACATGCAACAGTTTATACCTTCTGAAAGCAGAACAGATTTCTTATAAAGCAAAGGCTGATGGTCCATGGTACTGATCACAAAACATTTTTGAGGGATGGTGTGCTTCATGCCTTTGCTCTCACATTACAATCATTGTTTTGCATTGCCTTTTCAAACAAGGTGAAACAAAAGTTTCATGAAAGAAAGTTTGGTAAAAATATATATGTTTAATATCTACGTTTTATTTTTATCTCTATTTTAAATACTATATATGCATTGTGTTATACTTAGTCAAATAACAGAATATCCACACCATAATTTGGAGAACATCTACATGTTTTTTCAGATGAAGCTTTTTCAATATTTAAATCTATTTCTGCACTTTTTTTGAATTGGTGACATTCATGCATGTTTCTAAGACACTGTGTATTTTGAAAATGGGAGCTTTGCCTTTATTAAAATACAGAGATAGGTTAGCAGTAGGGACAAAGTTGACATTGTCTATAGAATTCCATAAGCACTTAGTTAGACTGAGGTATAAAGTTGGAATGTTCTGGTTTTTAAGTTAAATAAGCAAGAGAAAAGAAAAATAAGATGAAAAGAAATCAATTTTAGCTAAATTTTTAGACATAATAAAGATCTTAAAATCTCATTTAATCTTTATTACAGCTTTCGAGTTGGATATAACTGATCCTAATGTATAGGTGTCTCAGTTTTATAAACAAATTCTAAAATCACATAGCAGGGAATGATGGAGTAGGGTTGGAATGTGAGTCTATGTTAACAACCAGTGTTCTTTGTAATCCACAGTGACAGCTCAGGAAAGTAGATAAAGCTTCATATCATGAATGAAGTCAGAGAAGATTATCAAAGTGGGAAACCAAAAACCAGTCAGATCCTATAAGGTAGTACTTAATTTGGTAATAAGGCAGAAACCTAGAGATTTTAAATAGATCAAAAAGAGTACTAGTCCATTAACAAGGGTTCATAATATTGTGTCACATGGCCGGGTGTGGTGGCATACGCTTGTAATCCCAGCGCTTGGGAGGCTGAGACAGGAGGATCATACAGGTTCAAAGCCAGCCTCAGCTACTTAGTGAGGCTCTTGGCAGCTTAGTGAGACCCTGTTTCCAAATAAAGTGTAGAATAGGTCTGGGAGTATAGCCCAGAGGTAGAAAGCCTCTGGGTTCCACCCCAAGTACCACCAAAAAAAGAAAAAATTGTGTCACCTGACTTTTTGATGTGATAGAGGAAGTTCCCTAAAACCCCTCTTTGTCCAAGGCCAGGCCATCCCCAGGACCTTGGTGGAAGTGAGGATGGAACCTTAGGTGAAGACCTTATGTTCCTGTGAGTGTATGAAGGCAAATTGTTAAACTGGGACATAAATGTGTTGTATGATTTCATAATTTCTTTCAATTCTGTGATTTCAGATATTTTAATCTTCCTAATTACCCATACATTATAGGAGATTACATAGTGATATTGAGGAACTATACATAGAAAAAATGCAAAATACATAAAATATAGCTTCTGCTTCACAAAATATATAAACACACTGTGGGAATAAGATTCACACATATGAAAGAAACAACAGGAAAATGGGTTGCCACAATCTTTTCCATACTTGGAAAAAAATTAAAAAAAGATAAGCAATAAAACATGCACATCAAACACAAGTGGAAATAAAAAGTTGCTAAATCAAATAGAACAGATTCCAAGTATTTTGCAGTTATATCAACATAGAATCTGTTCTCAAACTGGGCAAATCTAAAGGTTTTAATGAATGATTCATAAAATAATACTCAAAACAAAGAAAGTCAAATCAATGAAAAATTATAGAGTTTATTTAGTCAGCTTTCAGACAGCTCTGTCTACATTAAACCATGCATCTCTCTTTCCCTCAGTCACCCAGAAATGAGCTGTGGGGAACTGAAAGGATGACTGTTTGGAACATATTGGCCTTCTGACTCCAGTACCAAAACAAAACAAACATATATACATATGTAAGTACATATGTGTTTGAGACATGTTGTTTTTTATGTCAAAATAATATTAGAGAACAACCTGTAAAGCAGACAAATTGTTCTTTTACAAGGATAATAATATTAGTATTCAATACGTGTGATTTTCATTAAAGTCCTGAACTTGGGAAAGGTATCTAATCTCTCAGTCTTATTTCTTACCTCTGCTTGAACGGGGGTATAGGAGGTAAGATTTCCAGCCTGTGTAATCTAAAGTTCTGGCCTTTCACTTGGCAGTATTTGATTCTACATCTGAATTCTCATGACGCTGTTACTGGAGCTAAGTCCTTATTGGCTCAGTCTTTGACTTTCTTTTCCAGGCTCTTTTCTCCACACCACACTTATGTGATAGTCATATACCAAGGAAGTACTGATCCTTGAATAATTGCTCGATATTAGGCAGGATCTTCAGTTGCAAATGTAAACAGAAAGCAAGCAGGAAAAATATACTTTAAAAAATTCTAACTTTAAAAGCAAAGTGGGATAGATATTAAATTGTTTAAATTTGTATTTATGTGATTTCTAAGATCATTGATTATTGACCAAGAGTTCATTACCATTTGGACTATTTGGGGAATTATCAGTGTTAGCATTTTTAATATTGCCAGAAATTCCAAGAATTTAGTAACAGTACTTAATATAAGTGTTTAGAGGAGTGTCACAGTAACAGATTCATGATGGACACTTGGGATTTGGACCTGCAGCAAAGAGGGGACACATAATTTTTTTTTCTTTCCCTGCCCTGTGTTTTCATAGTATCTATTTTGGACATGCTATCTTCACTTCTTTCTTCCACAGGTAGGTACTCTGTCTTCTATTTGTGGGCTAATATTTTTTGTTCTTTATTAAGATGCATGGTAATTGCAATCTTCTTAATTGCTTTCTAATTGGTTCTTTCCTCCCCTTGGTGTATTTTTCATGCATTATTAAATTCCAACTGGCTTTCCAGAGCTCATTTTGTATTCCTTCCAGGCAGCTCTTTCAAAGTTAAACTGTGTGTCTCCTGATCCCTTGGTCAAGCAGGAATTGATAGGATTGCTGTTTGGAAACTATGGATTTTCTGATAAAAATACAAAGAAGACAACAATAACAACCCATCTGATCATCACTATCATTCACAAGTTCCTTCATACAAAGAATTTCATTTTATAGCAGTTGCTCTGAGCAAGCAGTTCTATTCTAATTCAACATGAGAGACATCTAAGGATCAGAGAGGTTAAATATCTTTCAGATCAAATAGCTGATTTGGGACTTTCACTTAAGTCTCCTGACTCTTAAGTCCTATGTTCATTCTACCAACACACACTGCTCATATATTAAAACAAAAGGTAGACTTCTAACCAATTAACCTTATTCGTTGTCTACATATTGCCCAAGAAATTACTTCTCTCATCCATTTATGAAGTTCATTAATAGAGAAAATATGTCATAGAAAGAATCAGTCATCTGAAATTACAAGACCTGATTTTGAGTCCTTGGATCCAGATCCAGTGAGGGAAATCACTTAACCTATCTAATCTATAATATCCCCATTTGTAAAACTAATCATCATTCTACTTAACTTGCAGTGTTATTGTGTTTCCTATCTAAGTAAGTTATTTTTACAAGGTCACATTATTAGGAGTTAAGAAATCATATTTCTATATAGTTTTAAAATTTATTTTTATTAATCTTTCATTGTCTTAAAATGCCGGGCCAACAGATGCTGAAAGACTTTCTGAACAAAAGTAGAATTTTCCAAAAAATATTTCAAATCAACCCAGAGGCCAACTGGTTAATCAAAATATATTCTGAAATTCTAGATAATATAAAATTCTAAGTTCTCATCATATATTACATTTTATATATCAATATTGTCATATTGATCTATATGTATCAATATTGATAAATACATATTAATTATACTTGCATATATTAATATATATTTTACTATGAATTGCTCAAAATTTAAATTAGAGTTTTAAGGCTAATCTAATACAACTGTGATAATCCATCTATAGTCTTTAATTTTACCAAGTTATAAATTTAAATCATGTCTATGCTTATCCAATGTACTAGACTAAGTAACTTAAGCAATGTGTGTGTTTAACCCCAGCCTCTTCTCAAATTACCTTTTTTCCCATATGTAACTATTTAGCTTTTTGATAGGATAAAACAAATTTATAATAGTGTTTAAAAATTTGCAAAAGTTTAAGAATATATCTTGTGCAAATGTAAAGAATTCTATTTGAAGAGTAAATTTTATGACTGTTTTTTTTCCATTGAAATCCAAATATGTAGAAGATAGGGAGAAAAAGAGTCATAGAAGGAACTCTAGACAAAGAAGGAGAAACTCTAGATTAGCAAATTAGGCAAACTAACTGAGGGAGAAATGAGGAGGGGAAGGAAATTTCCTAATGGATGTGATCTACATTCATAACATATCAAGGTCAACCACTAAGCCAAATATAAAAAAGAGGGAGGGAGAGAGTTTGGGGTGGAAATTGAAGAAGGGCTAAATGAATGATGTGTGCATGGATGCCTCTACCATCTTGTACTCCATTAGGATGTATGACTAGAATGCACCAATAAAAAATTAAAAGAAAAAAAGAAATAAATGGGAAGCTATAGCAACATGAAATCATTGGGAAGAACCACACAGCAACTCCACATTTCCATTCAGAAAGTAGATGAATGGTGATGGTTGCAGAAACAGTTAAAGTGGAGGTTATATTCACTATTAACTGAGTGCTGCAAAAGGAACCTGGTCCTCTTTGAGGAATATTGTAGATATCAATTTCAGTTCACAAAGAGGTTCTATATAGTAGGCATTATTATACCAAGCTGAGACTCATGATTTTTTCTGTACTGAGTAATAAACCCAGGGGCATTCTACCTCTGAGCTGCACCTCCAACCTTATTTTTTTTTTTATTTTGAAACAGTGTCTCACTAAATTGCTAAGACTATCCTTCATCTGGTAATCTTTCTGGCTCAGCCTCCCAAGTACTGGAATTGCAGGCATGTGCTGCAATGCCTGGCTGAGAGACAATTTTACTTTTTTAATTATTTATTTATTTTATTTATTTATTTTGTGAGTGTGTGTGTGTGTGTGTGTGTGTGTGTGTGTGTGTGTGTGTGTGTGTCTTACTAAGGATTGAACCCAGGATCATTCTACCGCCAAGCTCTATACCTCCAGCCCTATTTTATTTTTTATTTTAAAACAGGGTCTTACTTGGTTGATAAGAATTTCACAGGTTATCTTTGAACCTGCAATCCTTCTGTTTCAGCCTCTCAAATACTTGGATTACACATGTGCACCACCATGCCCAGCTTGAGATAAGATTTTATTTATTTATTTATTTATTTATTTTTTATTTATTTTATTTTATTTTATTTTATTGGTGCACTGTATTCATACATCATAGCGGGATACAAACTTTTGTAGACATACATGCACACATCGCCCAGTCAGCCCCCACCCAATCCCCACACCATTCTCTCCCCATCCCTCCCTCCCATGCTTGACTTAGTGGTTGACATCTAGTATTATAGCAATTTATCCAAAATTAAAAATGATAATCTCACATAACAGTTTCATTTGCCTGCTACCAAGCTTTTGATGACTTAAAGATAACATTTCAATATTTCTTTTTACTTTCTTTCTTACCAGAGAATATTTTTTTCTATTTTTTTAGGTAAAACTATCATATATTTATATATTTATTTTTCAGAAAAAATTCTATCCTAATATGGAATATGGATTCTAGATACCCAAAACGATCTTGAAAAAGAACAAAGCTAGAAGATATATATTTTCTGATTTCAAAACATACAAAGCTACAATAATTAAAACAGTGCAGTACTGTTCTAAAGGCAGTACTATTCTAAACCATAGTACTGTTCTAAACCGTTGGAGTCAAATAAAAGCCTAGAGCTAAATTCTTCCCTATATTCTCAAGTTATTTTTGACAAGGTTTCCATGAACATTTGGTGGTGGAAATAATAATCTTTTAAATAAATATTGTTGAGAAATAATAATTACATGGAAAAGAATAAAATTGGACCCTTACCTAATCCCATATACAAATATTAACTCAAAATAGATAAAAGACCTAAATATAAATCTTAATATTATAAACTTTTAGGAGAAAATCTGGGTCATAAAACCTCATGACATTGAAATTGGCAGTGATTTCTTGGATATGATTTCAATGGCACAGGCAACAGAAGAGTATACAAACTCCCTAAAAAATAAAATGTATATCCAAAGACAATGTAAACAGAGTTAACAGTTACTAATGGAATGGGATAAAATATTTCCAAATGCTATATCTGAAGGTATATTAATATTCCAACTAGAAATCCTAAAAATTAACAACAATAAAGGCAAACAATACAATTTAGAGATAGGTAAAAGACTAACATAAATAATGAATCTCCACAGATAACCAATCTTAGTTGTCTGTTGGATGGAAAATCTTGTTTTTCTGGTTCTGGTGTATGTTACCTATTTCTTCTTTGTAGTTAATCTCTTTGAGTATTTTCTCTAGTGCTGGTTTTGAAGACATAAATTCCTTCAGTTTCTGTTTGTCATGGAAGCTTCTTATTTCTCCATCTAATTTGATAGAAAGTTTTGCTGGGTAGGAAATTTTTGGCTGGAAGTTGTTTTCTTTCAGAGTTTGGAATATGTTACTCCAAGCCCTTCTGGCTCTCATGATTTGGTTTGGGAAGTCTGGAGTGATTCTAATTGGTTTGCCTCTGAATGTCACTTGGCCCTTTGTTTTTGTTGCCTTTAAGATTCTCTGCTTGGCTTCCACATTGGTCATTTTGACAATTATGTGGCATGGGGATCCTCTTCTCTGATCCTGTCTAAAGGGAGTTCTATAAGTTTCCTGGCCCTGTGTATCAACCTCTTGCTCTATGTTTGGAAAATTTTCTGCTATTACTTCCTTGAAGAGATTGTTGATCCCTTTGGTTTCACTTTCTTTTCCCTCCTCTATTCCAATTATTCTTAGGTTAGCTCTCTTAAAATGGGCCCATATTTCTTCAATATCAGATTCCTGCTGTCGGATATTTTTTTCTAGATTAGAAACTATGCGTTCATTTTTGGAATGATCATCTTCTAAGAGCGAGATTCTGTTCTCCATGTGTTCTAATCGGTTGTTTGTGCTTTGAATTGAGGCCTTTACTTCATTAAATGCATCCTTTATCTCTTTTTGGCTCTCTCTGAGTTCTTTTCGAAGCACCTCTATTATTTCTACAGTTATTTTCCTGATTTGATCTTCTAGAAATCTCTGATTTTCTGTTTTATCGGGTTCTGATGTTGTGGGGTTGTGGGCATTCATTGCTCCAGTATTATTCCTCTTTCCCATGATTTCGGAAGTTTGTGCCTTCTCTGGCTTCTTCCCTTGGGTCACTATGACTTCGCTTAAGGTGTTCTGGATCTCGAGTCAGTAGTATCTCAGACCCCACTACTCCTTTACTGGGTTGTATCACAGAGTCTTCGACCCAGAGAGTTGATAGAGGCTGCTTTAGACTGTGGGGGGTGCCAGGTTGCACGTTCTCCTATGGTGTGATATCTCTGCCACCGCCACTCCTCCACTGGGTCAAGTCCCAGGGAGTACAGTACTGGGATTTCTCCTCTGTGGCCCGCAATTTGACTCACTGTTCTTGAGTACGCAGATGTAGCTGTACTGGATTCGGTGAATTCGCTGCTGCTGCCGCCGGTGGCAATATAGCCTTGAGATAAGATTTTAAACATAAAGACAGCACAGTCACCATGAGACTTTCAAACATTCCTGGAGTAGGAACACAAATGTAGAATATGTTGTGGTCAAATTCAGCTGGATTAGAACCAGAAAAATTTCTTCTGAGCCTTGGAGAGTATTCTTGGATAGGAATGTTAGATGATACCACACTTCTCTTTGTGTTCTTCTTTGAGTCCCTGTTCCAAGCTTAATCTGCTCAGGTCTTCAAAATACCACAATAGGGCGTGGAAGAGAGTTCTTGGGGTCACAACACTTGGTCTGCCCACTTTTTAACTATCCTTAAGAAGTAGCTGTTTAACTATCCTTAGGAAGTAGAAATAAATATGATGAAAGTTCAATTCTGAATATGCCTTTGAATCTAAAAGTTCACTCATCCAATTATCTTGTAACTTCAGTCTGTCCGTCCTCTTAATGATGAATTCTCCCTCTATATTTTTCCCTCACTTTTCTGAAGACCAATTTTTACTGTTAAAAAAAAAGCATTCTCGCCATGTATGGTGGTGCACACTTGTAATCCCCATGCTTGGGAAGCTGAGACGGGAGGATCGTGCCATTTCGAAGCCAGTCTCAGCTACTTAGTGAGGCTCTCAGTATCTTAGTGAAACAGTTTCAAAATAAAATATAAAATAGGTCTGGGAATATAGCCCAGAGGTAGAAAGCCCCTGGGTTCTACTCCCAGTACCACCAAAAAAAAAAAAAGAAAAAAGTACTCTCAGTTTATCCCTTTTTACAGGTCTCATACCTATTCCACCCTAGTTAAATAAAGGTCAACTCTCACTTACAGACTTAAATTGTGTTGCAGAACTACTCGACTCAGAGAGACCTCTTTGTTTCAAAATAAAGAATAAAAAAAACAGGGCTGTGGTGTAGCCCTGAGGTAGAATGACCCTGGGTTCTAATCTCAGCATTGCAAAAAAAAGTAAATGGATCATGTCTTGTATACGGTTTTATATTTTTAGTATTGCTGATTGGTGTGTACTAATTCTATCATATTTCCCATTAGATTTTATATCCCTGGAACAATAATAGTTAGATCTATATGTCTGATTGAATTCAGGAGTTCTATTTATTTTACAAGAACATTCCACCTCAAAGATAGCAGTACACACCTGCACACCTTCTATTATTTCATATTTGAAAACATATCCTGTCTCGTCATACTTTTAGTTTGGAAATGTAAAGGTTGATTATTAGGTTCGGGTGAGTTCAGTGTTATCCATCCATTATAAAATTTTCTTGAGCCGGGCGTGGTGGTGCACACTTGTAATCCCCGCGCTTGGGAGGCAGAGACAGGAGGATCGCGCTGGTTCAGAGCCAGCCTCACTGGCTTAAAAGACTCTGTTTCCACATAAAAATGTTAAAAAATAGGTCTGGGAGTGTAGCCCGTGGGAGTGTATACCGGAGGTAGAAGGGCTTCCAGGAACCCCAGTACCACCAAAAAAAAAAAAAAAATTCTTGATAACCTTTGCATATAACTATTTTCCCCACTGGAGACATTAAATGTTAATTTCCCAAATCCTTCTTATTTTCTGCATTTCTTAGAGAAAATTCTACACATATAAATGTTTCCTTCTACAATTTCATTGCCCTGAAATAATATTCAGGCAGGTAAAAAAGACACATGTGTGATTATATTTTTCTTACTAATTTTCAGTTTAATAAATGAGTGCTAACATCACATGCAACTATAAAAAATATTTCTTGTTGTTTTTCGAGTTTTATAGTGGACTCATTGATTTTTCTATGTTTGATAAGTTTCAATTCATTCCAGACATTTTATCTTATCTTTAGTCAGTTGGAACCGCTTTAAAAATATCTTGTATCTTTCTAAAACATGCAAGGATTTTTCAGGAGCTTCATTGCTGAGGGAACAAGATATTCCAGGCTCTTAGTGTACATTTCCTGGCCCCAAACTTAAATCCTAGCTCCTAGGTTTTCTTGCATGAAAACTAGTGCTTAGAGATCACACATAGAAACTAAAGGTAGCTACTGCTGCTGGGTTTTTCCATTGATTATAAGCCTTTTTTATTTTTTAGCAGATAAGGCTAAGAAATAAGCATATTATAAAAATGTAAAAAAAATTCATGCTTATATTTCTAATTTAAATGTAAAATTACAAAATTTTCTCAAATCCTCTTACTTTACATTTATATTTTTATGCCGATAAATTTGGTTGCTAAGATATAACAAAATAACACACCATTTATTGTGTTATTACCAATAATAAAACTAAAAACCACAGTTTAAGATCTTACTGATTTTTTATTCTTAGTATATGTCAAAGTATATATATATATATATATATATATATATATATACATGTATATTAAAATTATTTGAAGTTATTCTTCTGTATATATATTTATGCAACCAGTATGACAGATAAATAGATCTAATTTTTCAGCCTTTGGTATTACATTAATGGTTCTTCTAACTTAATTTTTTTGTTTGTTTGTTTTGTTTTGTTTGTGGTAACAAAGATTAAATCCAAAGTCACTCTATCTCTGAGCTCTACTCTCATCACATTTGTTTGTTTGCTTGTTTGTTTTTAAGTTTTACATATTTATTTATTTATATATAATTATTTTTATTTTTATGTGGAACATATTGAAAATGGCATACATTTATACTATGCTTGGTACCCTCCCTCCTACTTCTCCTTCTCCCCTCCCATCAATGAGGAAAGGAAGAAGGCTGAGGTTGGTTAATGAAGGAGCTACATCTATATTTGTGTAAAAATATAAATATAGCCTGGTTAACCAGCCTCAGCCTTCTTCCTTTCCTATCCTTTCATTCTAGCTTTAGTGAGGTTTCTCCTCCATTAAAATACCAATGACATTCTTCATAAACCTATAAAAATCAGTCATGAATTTTATATGGAGAAAGAAAAGACCCAGAATAGCCAAAGCAATCCTCAGCAATAAAAACCAGGCAGGAGGCATCACAATCCCGGACTTCAAATTATACTTTAGAGCAATAGTAGTAAAAACGGCATGGTATTTCCACAACAGGCAGACTGACCAGTAGAATAGAATAGAAGATACAGAAACAAATCTACACACCTATAGTTAATTGATCTTTGACAAAGGAGCCAAACTTATACATTAGAGAAAAGACAGACTCTTCAACAAATGGTGCTAGGAAAGCTGGCTATCCATTTGTAGAAAGATGAAACTAAATCTTTACCTCTCACCATGCACAGGAATCAACTCGAGATGTTTGTTTTGAAACAGGGTCTGACTAGGTTTCTGAGAGTCGCACTATGTTACCAATGTCATCCTGGATCCTGCAATTACCCTGTCTCAACCTCCCAAGTTCTGGGATTATAGTCGTAAGACATCACACCTGGCTTTAATTTTATTTTAATTATGTGTTTTCTATGTCTATAGCTGTAGCTATACTATTTCTTTTTCAGATAATAATGTATTTTTCCTTTTAAAATAAAATTCTTCCTGTGGAGTAGTGATTTATTGGCTTCTATCTCTGTATAGGAAATCAGTCCCCTTTCTACCAGGTTTGTTCTCTCTAGTTACAAGAGCATTCAAGTCAGTTCCAACAAAATTTAATACTCTACTCCGTTGACCCTGAAATATACTGAGTACTTTACAAACTATTTATCACATAATTCTTTCAATGTATTCTGATGAAGCATTTATTTCATAGGGAGCCTGATGATATCAAGTATGGAGAAAGAAATGTCATAAAATTGCCAAAATGAATCTAATACATCAAACCATGATGCACAGCCTTCCCTGTACCCCTGAGCACAGGTGGACCCATGCCAATATATGACACTTGCTTCAGATCCTTGCCTCAACTAAATGCACAGATTCTGACCACAATCACCACACACACACACACACACACACACACACACACACACACACATACACGCCCATTCTTCCTGGTTCCTAGGTGACTTTTAAATAGAATTATAAAGTAGAGGTTGCCATTATATAATACATTTTCCTAGGAGAACCTCAATTTTTTTCTCTCATGGTTACATGGGCCAGCATTTGTATGAACCCCTGAGGGTTGCCTCTTCCCTATCTCAGGCATTCAGGACCTCTCATGGCTTTACCCCAGGAATACACAGAGGATCATGTCTGGGAGTATGGGAGAGGAAAGAAATTTACAACCTTAAAGGCAGAATAAAGCACCGTGGTGGTATTTTTTCAAATGAAATGTTTGTAGATGTAAAAGAACCAAAGTTGTTCTATAATTCATCAGAAATAGATTCTGTCTCTGTTGGATAAGAACCTACTAAAAATTTTCAGGGTGTCTCAATGAAAACCTAAATGGGGCACTGAAGTAATCTTTCTAGTCTGTCAATTCAAAAGCCATGCTTGTGTTGAAAGGTAAAACAAAAATCAAAGGACCCTCACTGAGTTGCTAAGGCCATGATGTAGTCAGTCTCTCTCTTTTCGTCTTTTCTAAAAGGAGCGGTCCCTTTCATTGACCCCTCTGGGTCCAGACATTAGAAGATCCAAATGTAAGTATATTTCCTAAGAGGGAGAGTATAGGAGTCTGTTATCATTATTAGAAATTAATATATTATTATTAACTGGCTAGTAAATATGAGGGCCTAGTTGACTGATGTATGTAAGATGGGCAAGTTTGATACAAGAGGAAATTGCTGTGAATGAATAAGAGTATTGTCAGAGTAACAGTCATAATAATAAACATGATATAACATTTATTGAATGATTATTGTGTGCAATATTTTAATATAAGAATTTTGCATACATCAATTTATTTTTGTGCTTTTATTGGTATAGTATAGTGTCACATCATAATGTAAATCATGTTGTCAATGACAAATATGCACATAGAATTGGTGCTACCTATCTCTCCATTTCCCTTCCTCCCATACTGAGTACCCAGATTGACGGTATATATTCACATGTATACATATAGTCTATGGTATTTGTTTCTATTAATGAATCTTAGTCTTCCTCCACTCCTACCTGGATACCCTGAGGTTTCTCTTCATCATCTAGAGTCTCTCTTGCATCCCAATTACTTCATATCCTGCACATATTAATGAAAACATATGACCCTTCACTCTCTATGATTCGCTAATCTCACTTAACATAATGTCCTCCAGGTACTTTCATTTTCTTGAAAATGATGTAATTTTATTTTTTCTTGCAGAGTATAATTCAATTTTGTATATTCCCCATAATTTTAATCCATTAATACACACATTAATTTACATAATCACAGAAACTCAAGCTGGACATGATGGCACACACCTGTAATTCCAATGCTTGGGAGGCTGAGATGGGAGGATCACAGATTCAAAGTCATCTCCATAAAGTAGTGAAACTTTAACTGACTAAGAAAGACCCTGTTTAAAAATAAAAAATAAATACAGGTGAGGGTGTAGATTATATGTAGAATGTCCACGTATGATGCATGGAAGAATTCTGACCCTGATAAGATAAAAGATGATCTCTTTATGGAGAGTTTAACTTTTTTACCAACTTAACAAAATGCCATCAAAGCCTTGGCTCTCAGGTAAAAGAAGTCTTGGCACTTTTTCTTATCCAGAACCCTCATTTAATCTGAGGCCTAGAGAGGAATAAATGATTCATCAATTACAGTTTGTCTAGTCACAAAACCAGGACCAGAATACAGTCAGATGACTTACTAGCCAACCTCTGAATTCTAATATCCATTGTCCCAACTCTCAGCATGCATTTTTCTTTATCTCAAATTATTTTTAAACCATAATTTCAAATGCTATGTTGCATGTCTATTGGGGAGACTGAGACAGGAAGATCACAGAGTTGAAGCCAAACTCAGCAACTTAGACCCTCAGCAACTCACAAAAACCTTGTTTCAAAATAAAAAATGAAAAAGGACTGGGAGTATAGCTTGAAGGTAGAATGTCCCAGGCTTCAATCCCTAGTACCAAAATAAAGCCCTGTCATAAGTACAGTGCACAGTGTAATATGGTAAGAGGAATATGCTACTTGTAGCTAAACAGACTCACATTCTAATGCCATCTCTAAACCTCAGTCTTCTGTATGTCCCTTTTCTCATCAGCACACAACTCTTTCCATGGGCTGGCCATGAGATTTTATCAAAAATATGCAAATATTATATGCCTAGAATCTAGGTGGTGCTGAATTAATGCTTTATTCCTTCTCCCTTCAAAACTCAAGCTGTTCAACTATATGATATTCAGAAATATGCCCTCCTGATAGTTACTAAAAAGAGAAAGAGAAAGACCTTAAGCATGCTACCTAGTCTCTCCTGATCCCTGTTTAATATCTTTTGCATCTGGGAAAGCGTATGTTCCTGTCATTACCTGTACCTTATTATCCAAGATCATTCTTTGATACATCTTGGTGCTTTGCTACCAGGAGAATTCCTTAACACATGGTATATTAATTGATGTCAGATCTGGTATTCTAGTTTTGACTTCTAAATAATCTCTTTGTTTTCTTTTGAAGAATTTAAGAACAGAAACAATATCTCTTCTTCTAAGTTGACTTGTCATAAAACAATGTTTTATGTAAACACCTAATTTCCCAGGGAAGATAATTTGACTTGAGATACAGTACAGACTTTCTTTCTATCCTTATGCAAACCCTGTGCCAGACACTCATGATGGGCACTGCATCATGATCACTTCTGAACTACTTGGTCAGAATGATACTGATCACTTCATTCTGTGACCCCTCTCCAGGCCTGACTCTGCTTGCTTACCTTACACTCAACAATACATACATACAGCCTTGACCACAGTTTCCTCTTATCCACAGTTTAAATCCTATCCCAAATAGCACCAACATCTTGGATTGGACCAAGCAGCAATAGTTACCTTGCCTGGGATACTTCAGCCTCATAGCAAGATAAAGAATGTTGCATGTGTGAAAAACTGAATTTCTCAGAGCTCTTTGACCATAACCCCTAGTTTCATATGCCAAATATTCTTTACACTGATCTATTTAGAATTATTTTTCCTCCCCCCCCCCCTTTTAAAATCTATTCAATATTTAAGATTCAGATAAGGTATAATATCTTCTTGACCACAGTTTCCTCTTATCCACAGTTTAAATCCTATCCCAAATAGCACCAACATCTTGGATTGGACCAAGCAGCAATAGTTACCTTGCCTGGGATACTTCAGCCTCATAGCAAGATAAAGAATGTTGCATGTGTGAAAAACTGAATTTCTCAGAGCTCTTTGACCATAACCCCTAGTTTCATATGCCAAATATTCTTTACACTGATCTATTTAGAATTATTTCCCCCCCCCCTTTTAAAATCTATTCAATATTTAAGATTCAGATAAGGTATAATATCTTCTTATAAACCTTGCCAAACTTTCTCTAACACAATAGACTATATTAGATGTCCCATCCTTGTACTTCATTAGTATTCTATGCATGCTTCTACTAAAGGTATGACATAATTTATTTAAATTATAGCTTCATACTTCTAACATAATATTCATAACATCTTTTACACTGGACTATGAACTTACTGAAGATACGGACTTATTTTTTATACCCATACCATCTCTACTGCACTGTCTGGCACAAAGAAACTTATCTAAATACTAATAAAATGTGAATTTAGAGAACTGAAAGAGTATAAAAGAGAAGTCCCACAGAGATTCCAAGATAATGTAGAAATTTCCAACTCAATCTGGCGTGGTGGCGCACGCTTATAATCCTAGCACTTGGGAGGCTGAGACAGGAGGATCACACAGGTTCGAAGCCAGCCTCAGCTACTTAGTGAGGTTCTCAGCAACTCAGTGAGACCCTGTTTCCAAATAAAATATAAAATAGGTCTGAGAGTGCAGCCTGGAGGCAGAAAGCCCCTGGGTTCCATCCCTAGTACCAAAATAAAAATAAAAAAATAAAAGAAATTTCCAACTCATGCCAAACCTCACTTCTTTAATGAAAGAATGAAAGATATAGTTATACAGTGCCTAGATAAGCATCAATTTCTTTCTTTAGTAAAATAGTTACATTAATAAATATACCAATGCTTAAGAATAAATGAAATATATGATAATATAAGACTTGGTACAGCGTAGATGCTTGTGACAGGAAGTTATTGTGAACTGTTGTTCTATCTTGAATCTCTCCTGTGATTTTATTATAACAGAAGAAAAATAAGAGAAATGAATAACTATTTGTCACCATCTTAAATCACTTTGAAATAAGTGACACCAATAATTTAATTATTTTATGTTGAAAACCCATTGTGTATTATACATTTTCATGGGTACAACTACTTTCCAAATCACACTGCATGATCTATGTCTTCCACACACCCTGTACTCTGAGCTGCAGACTTTCATTTACCTTTCTTTTTTTTAATTCTTGGTGGTACTGGGGATGGAACCCTTCTACCTCTGGGCTACACTCACAGACCTATTTTATATTTTATTTGGAAACAGTGTCTCTAAAGCCAGCAAGCCTGGCTTCGAACCTGCACGATCCTCCTGTCTCAGCCTCCCAAGCAGGGATGACAAGTGTGTGCCACGACACCTGGTGTCCTCTCTCTTTTTAATGTGTTTTTATTGGTGCGTTACAGTCTCATAATGTAAATCATGTCAACACTGACATACATCACACAGTCCTTGATCTCCCATGGTAGCTGCCTTTCCATCTCCCCACTTTCCCATACAGATTACTGAGATTGAAATGGATATTTTCACATATGTACACATAGCCAATGGTAGTAATTCCTTCAATGAACCTCAGTCTTCTCCTTCTACTTCCCTTAGACCTGCTCCATGGATCCACTGAAGTTTTTCCTCCATTATCTGGAATCCCTCTGGTGTCCCCATTATTCTCTCGTAGCAAAGAATCATTGTATCATTTTCTTTTATAGCCTTCTTTCTAATAAATTTCTTAGTAAAGAATTTGAATTCTTAATAAAAATCCATTTGATTTCTTAGTAAAATCAATAAATCATGTAACCCTAGGCTCTTCTTCACCCAAAATCTTTATTCCTAATTATCCCTGAAAGTTTTATCTCTTTAATATTAATTCATCTCAACAAAAAAATAAATACTTGTGATAAGAACAATTCTAGGCATTAAGTCTGTAACAGAGGACAAAATTAACATTTTTTCTGTCTTACAAACTTTTATTAGGCATTGCAAGATGATTGTGCATGATGTGTCACACATAACATGCAGTAAACAGCACACCACAGTGATCCATGCAACAGCTCATACAGCGACAATCAAAATAATTTGATTACTGTTATAGTTTTCATCTACGTAAGAGTGTCTCTTTACTCTTCCAAAAGACCTGATCCTATAATTAAGAGTATCCTCCAATTCTAAAACAACCAAACAAAAATAATTAAAAAATGAAAGCCCAACCACAACAAAAGGCCACAGGACATTACTGAAAACAGTTTTTTATTCTAGTGTATTTTACATTCTATCAGAAAAAGATAAATGCAATTAAATAAAATAAACCAGGGTTAAAGGATAGAGAACTAGGAAAGGGTGCCAATTTACCAAAGTGGCCAGGAGGGCCTCCTGATGGAAAAAAGAATGGACTTGAGAAGAATGGACACTGACTGGAGCAAGTGAGTCAAAAGGAATGGCATGGAGTGAAATTGCAAAGCTGATGGGAACTACATCAGGAGAGCTTGGCAAGCACGCTAAAGACCGTTTAGAGGAATCATTTCAGTCTATTTCTTGAAGTCTGCTTCTTCATAAAATGACCAACCTAATAGCCTCCACTTAAATATCTAATAGAAATGACACACTAATTCTTGATTTCCAGGAATTCAAACCATGTTCTTCTTCATTATCTTCCATTAAAAATCACTAGGTTACACAAAACTCAAGCCCAGAAGTCATTCTTAATTGCTATCTTTTCCTCACATCTTCCAACCAGTGTCAGCAAATCCTATTAATTTTACCTCCAAAATGAATCATAAATCTGCCCATCTCTACTTTCATTCAGGTTTAAAGCTACCACAAGGTTTTCTTAGAAAAACCATCATCCTTTCTACCATAACCTCTTGTCTTACCTTTTTATTCTCTTGTTGCTTTTTAATTCATCCTCTACTCAACTAGAAGAACAAAATTTATAGGAGTATACATCACATCAAGTCATCCCCTTGCATAAAACTGTTTGATTTATTTGCATGTCTATTTTTAAACTTATTTTCTAATTTACAAATAAATAGTGTGTGTGTGTGTGTGTGTGTGTGTGTGTGTGTGTAGTATACAATATCTTGCTTTAAAATTTGTACATTGTGTGAGTCCGGCATGGTGGTACACATCTATAATCCCAGTACTCGGGAGGCTGAGATAAGAGGATATCAGGCTTAAGGCCAACCTCAGAACTTAGCTAGACTCTCAGCAACTTAATGAGATTCTGTTTATTTATTTATTTATTTTTTTGCAGTACTGAGAATGGAAAGCAGAGGTATTCTACTTCTGAGCTACACCCTCAGCTCTCTTATTCTTTATTTTGAAACAGGGTCTCACTGAGTTGCAAAGGGCCTCACTAAGTAGCTGAAGCTGTCTACAAACCATGACCTTTCTTTCTCAGTCTCCCAAATGCTGGGATTACAAGTGTGTACCACCATACCCAGCTCTGTTTAAAATTTTAAAAACAATTTAAAAAACTGGGGGTGTATTCTCTCCAAAATTCTCTCTCCAAAAGATTGGAGAGAGAATTCACCTGGGTTCATTCCCTCATATCAAAATAAAAAAAAAACATACATTGTCAAATAGCTAAATAGAGCTAATTTTCATATGTATTTCCTCATGTGCTTAGTGTTTCATGGTGAGGACACTTAAAATTCTACTCTCAGAAATTTTAAAAAATGCAACGCTGGCTTTTTTCTTAGTCCTTAAACATGACAAGTTCATATCTTATAGAATTGTACTTCCTATCTTGTTTGCCAGAATGTTCCAAAAAGTATTGGAAATGGTTGTTAAAGTATTTAACATGGGTGTTAAAGATTTGGGGGGAAAAAGTGTTTGTATATAAAGATGACAGCAGGGAAATTCTATATATCTTAGAGAATACCTAAATGATAAAATAGATTGTTGGTAGAAATATTTACATTATTGTAGCCATTAGAAAGAGTGCAGGAAGAAATGAAGAGTATGTTGTCATAAATTGGAGAGAGCCCCATTATAAAGTGGAAGAAAATTTATCAGAATTGTATACTATGTCATATAGTTAGATGGAATGTAGAACTTGGAGGCAATGAACTTTCATATTTAGCTAAAAAGATTCCCAAACAAATTATGGAAGGTACAGCCTGAAATTCCAGCTTGGTTTCATTTTGCTGCTTATAGTAAAACATGACAAGAAAGAGATAAACTGAGGGAAGATATATGAAGCAAAAATAGTGCCTGACAAAATATGAAATTCTCAAGCTATCCTGATTGCAAAAAGTTGACAAAATTGGGAAACTCATATTCAAAGAAATATGCTTTGGGAGAAAAATCAAGAATGTGCCTGGATAACCAAACATTAGTGGCTTCAAAAAATCAATGTCAGTGTTCAATCACAGAGATGACTCCTTGCCAAGATTAGGCATGTAACTCATGGATTTCCTCAGCCATCCAATTAAAGCTTGGACAATAAGGAGCTACTTGCCTTTTGGAATGAATTTTTTAAACATACCAGTATCATAGGAGGAACTCTAGATGAAGGAGGAAAAGCCACAGATGAGCAAATAAAAAGGCCTAACTGAGGGTGATGAAAGGGGGAAAATGTACATGATGTATATGCACAAACTCCATCACTAAGCCCAACTAAGCCCTACAGGAGAAGGAAGGAGGAAGGAAGGTATGGGGTAGGAATTGGGAAGGAGTTAAATTAGTAATGTGTGCTCGTATGTCTCTACCATCTTGTATTCCTTTAAGATGTATGATTACAATGCACCAACAAAAAATTGAAAAAATAAATAAAATAAAATATACACCAGGAGAGAGCTGCAAGTTTTTGAGAATGTTATATCAGCAGAAAAAGAAATGCTATCTTGGAATATAATGAACAAAGAAAGAATAGAATAAAAGAAGCTGTTGAATTCCAAAAATTCTACAGGCACGAAACTGCCTGATAAAACTATTTAGATTCAGACACATAGTACCCTTTATGAAAAAGAAAGGATTTTTCAAAGAATAGAGATCCAAGCACCAAGTAAGGGCAAATCAGTAAAGTCCATGGATTATAGTAATAGGACCAGAGTTTGTGATGATTCATTTTTGCAGCCACAGAAAACTGATATGACCTAACTAACTGAAACTGATTTGATTATTCATTTGTTTGGTATCAGATTCCTTCTTCCAGAAAGTAAGCTTATAGAAGGAAATATAGAAACTAAAACCTTGTTTGTCTTGTTCACTGTTGTATCTCTAGGACCAAGAATAATTAATATCCAACTTATTGTCGGTGCTCAAAACATTTTCCAGTAAATGAATTAGTATGTTAATGAGCATAATATATACAACTGAACAACTATGAAACTAGATAACATAGGCTAAGAAACTTATATACAGTTCTCAAGTTTAACTTCAAGTATTTCTCTTCATTTTCAAAAGGTATTATCAAAATGTACCACATTATAAGAATACATATAACACCATCTTGAATAATTTATCTTAAGACAGATAAGATGTTAATATTTAATTCTGATAGAGGACAAGTGTAGATGTAATATATCTCATAATGACTTTGACACACTCAATTTCAGTGACCTCATATCTGTAATGCTATAAAAAGCCACAAGCTTTCTGGGTATCATTAACCATTCTTGGGCCACTTTTCCCAATAGAGAGAAGATAATATTTCACAGAGCTCCTTAGATTTGCTCGAAAATCCTGAGGCTATTCACTGCTGAACTGCTGCTTTCCTCACACATTTCATAATAGGAAAATTTAAAGGCTGGTTTACCCTACTGTAAGGAAACCAGAGATAATCGTAGAGCTGGATCATTGTAAATCTTGGCACACTTCCACACAAATGCAAGTAAAACAGGGTCTGCCAATCCCAATTTGATTTTGCAAATCCAGTAGCTCCATCTGTGGGCCATTACTGAAAGCTGCTACTGAAGTTTTGTGCATATAAATTGCACAAATGAATCACCAAGATCATGCTCAAGAACCATATGTATACATTTATATTTCTTATAGTTTTGTTCTCATAAATGGACTCAGAGTGCACCTGAGACAAGAATGGAGTCTCAGAGTGTATGTACACTCATTAAGCAAATCATTTGGTTGTAAAAAAGTAATGTAACAGGATATTCTCTAATTCATGGAATACATAGGAAATCTTTTTAATTATATAGAAAAAAATCTGTGTTTTAATAAGGAGTTGATTTCTATTATTGGTTATATTTTAGGTAACTCATATTGCTTTACCATGAACATGGAAAATGAACAGAAAAAAATGTAAGTAACTTTTTTTTGTACTGGGGAGGAACCCAGGGGCTTTTTACATCTGACCTACATCCCTAGCCCTAAGTTTTACTCTTTTAACTTTTGAAACAGGGTCACACTGAGTTGTGAAGGGTCTCGCTAAGTAGCTGTGGCTGTCTACAAACCACAATCCTCAGGTCTCCGCCTCTTGAATGCCTCACTAGCTAAAGACCCTAAGAATAAATACTCAGGTTTCCTGAGGGGAGAAAAATATGTTCCCAGACTGCAGTTTACCCTATAAATTCTGGTTTCACCTCCCCCCTCAATAAGCATCAGCCAATTGATTTAAGTAACTTCTCCTCCTCCTCCTTCTTTTTCTTCTTCTTTTTCTTCTCTCTGCCTTTTCTTCCCTTTTTTCCTTATAGATAATAGATAGATGATAGATATATAATATTGGGGAAGGGCTAAATGAGTGATGAGTGCATGTGCCAGCACCATCTTATACCCCATTAAGATGAATTATTACAATATGCACCAATAATTTTTTTAGTTTTTTTAGTTTTTTTTAGTTTTTTAAATATTTATTGGTGCATTATAGTCATACATCTTAATGTAGTACAAGATGGAAGAGGCATGATAATTGATGATGATATAGGATAGATAGACAGACAGACAGACATATGCATCCTCTGGAAGAGCCAGAGTTATATATAATACAAATATAGTACCTGACCCAATTACAACTCAGGATTACTGAAAAACTGGAATATAGAAACATATTGAAAAAGCATTGATTTTAGAGTCACAGAAACCTGTATTCAAAACTCATCTCTGTCTTTTACCTACTAGTTATGAGACCTTGAACAAACTGCTTAAACTTTCTGAATTGGCAGGATGATATAAAAATAAAATAATAGTATTTTTTGTTAATGGGGATGGAACTCAGGGTGTTCTATCTCTGGTTTATACCCCAGACTTATTTTATTTTTTATTTGGAAAAAGGGTCTTGCTAAGTTGCTGAAAGCCTCACTAAATTGCTGATTCTGGCTTTGAATCTTCCATCCTCCTGTCTCAGGCTCCCAAGTACTGAGATTATAAGCGTGTGCCACCATGCCTAGCCAAAATAATAGTATTTGAACTGCAGAAACAAAATGAAATCACAGAGGAAAAACAAAACTTGAATATAGTGCCCATTAGTTATAAAGTTAGTTATAACTATTTTATGTCACAAAATGTGAATTTCATTATTGTTTTATATTATTACTGATGCTAATATTATCATCCTAGTTTGCCATCTCCAAATAGTATGGACTTAATGTAGAAAAAAGTAGCTAGCACCAGTTCCCTTGTACTATTTATAACATGTTTTCTACCAACAGTAAATGAAAAAATTAACAGCAAATAGGGCATTTAGAGGTGGAAAAAATAAATCACACTTAAAAGCCGTCTAATCAGATCATTTTTGTTGAGATCAATGTGTTCACCCATTTGTTAGCATGTTAATTATTGTGGCAGGGTTTTTCAAAGTTGCTTAGTAGATTTAGCCACATTTCAGCCCAGATGTGTGTTAGCCTTAATATGTTTTCTATGTAAATATTGACAATATATCTTTGGAGGCGTCGTAGCAGTGTTGCGTTTCAGTTCAGTTTAACAGAGCATTTGTTCCTTCTTTCTCAGCTTAGACAGTGAATACAAGTGTTAGCTTGTAAATCATGTCATGGTATAAGAAAAGCAATAGAATGAGTAGAGAAGTGGGACTGTACAACACACTTTGTTTAATCTGTTTGGCAGGGGTGAGTGTCCTACCTGGAAAATATATTTATGATCCTGACTTAATGAGCATAGGCTGCAAGCCTTTTATTCAGTAACTCTTGTTTACGAATACACATGATTTATTAAAATGTCCTCAGAATTTCTGACAGGGTGCACATACGGAAAACTAGTGTAATATTGTGGTGTTTTCAATATCAGTGTGCTTAGGTTCAAACAGTAGCTCTTCTGGCTTTCTGCTTATAATCATGTGATCTTGAAGAAGTTATGACATTTTTCTGAGCCTTAGTTTTCTCATCTATAAGGTGACCAGTCAGAATAAAATCTTTCCATGTGCCTAAGGACAATATAAAACACACATTCTGTATTTGAATAAAAACAGTATCATATGTTTCATGCCAAATTACATTACACCTTGTGTAATTCACCTGTAAGTTATTGCTATGTGAAACAATGAATGACAACTCACCTAGGTTGATCCACTAGGAATAAAAAAAAAACCACTAAATTTATTTCTAACTCCTTAGGCATGACTACCAGATCTTGTCCTCAAAGGACACGCAGATCTCATGATAATGAGCCTATCTTCAATATTCTAATACACAGTAACCATCATAAAAAGTAATAAAAGTAACCAAAAGTATATTAATTTATACACAGGAGTATCTCCAGGAATTTCCACAATATTACTTGGTAGAATCCAATCACTTACTGGGCCACTGTAGGGTTAGTGTACACTTTATGATTACTACTATTACTGCTGCTACTACTACTACTACTACTACTACTACTACTACTGTTATCACACATACGCACACACACACATATGCACACACACACACACACACACACACACACACACACACACATGCAAATAAACATGCACACATTTGCACTTTTTGTATTTCTTGCATCCATGGGGTAGGCACATTTGGTCAGCAAAACCCTAGACCTTAAATAACCATTCTCTTTCTTTTAAATTTCAGTCTGTGTCGCTAAAGTTCTAATAACAAGAGGAAGATGTATCACTTATATTTCTAGTCAAACACATATTCTCACCAGAGAATCCTGAATTGAGCTAATGTTTACCAAGCCATTACTACAGTGAAACTTTTGCTCTATCTGGCTCTTATTTTCAGATATACACTCTTTTGTCAGGAAACCCAAAACAAGAAGAAATAGGAAAGAGAATTCAGTCACCAAATCCTCACCCTGTATCTCTAAAATATTCTTTTCTCAATCTTTCATAGTACTATTATAGTACTTTTTATACTTGTTTTTAAAATCTTATATTTATAAAAGAAACTATATAAATACTAACTTTTTAAACTTGAACAACAGTGACTTCTTCATCTGGATTTTGTAGTTAGAGCTGAGTTAATTGTGATTAAGTCCAATTCATTTTTTGGACTGCGTTCAATCCTCTGTGCAAATCATTTAAATTATTTATACTTAACAGTATCTCTGGAATAAGTGATTTAATACTGTAAGCAGAATGGTTGATGTTCTGACTCAATTCTTTCACTTATATCCTTTATTTTTTTACTTAGGAAACTTTATTTACATTTTAAAATAGACATGTAAAATTAGTATCACAGCCCATTATACAGGGTTTCCAACCTTTATCTATGGAATGAGAAACAGTTACAGGAGAGAAGAATAGAATGAATATTGTTCATCTATACCATTTCCATGACTCCAAGTGTTACCTCATTCTTTAGCAGACTGAGGTTTAGAGGTTATGTTAGCTAATAAGTGGTACCACCAATATTTGAGACTGGGTCTATATTGCAGGAGAAATGTGATTTATTAAAAAGTGGTGAGCACAATCTCTCATACTTGTGGAATCTAAAGATTTAATAGAAAGGAGAACAGTTACCAGAGGCTGGCAAATGTAGGGGAAAAATCTGCCTATCAACTTGACTTGTATTTTAAATATGTTTATTGAAAATAGCATTCAATCATTAATTCAGTCAATATTGACTGAATGTTTTCTATATACAACATTTAGTTTCTTGTTTTAGGGTAAAAAGATAAAATTCAAATGCTGAATGTTATTCTAGTATTATTATTAGAATGTTTAACATTAGGACTACAATATGGACATCATTGTTTTAGAACAATAGTTTTTCTTTATTAATCAGAACATAGTAAAATCTGTAGTGTAGACATAGATACATTTCTCATTTTAATTCTAATAACCTTTCAGGTTTAAAAATATTATTTTATTTTTCAAATGAGAAAACTGAGGCTCAGAAAGGTGAAAAGGTTTCAATTAAGTCACATTGTTCATAAGTGTTACAGATAGCCTGAACTCAGGTTTGCCTGTCTACTACATTAATCCTACTTAGCACTGGTAAAATGTTTCAGACTGTGAGTTTTATGATTCAATAAAATTCTTAAATACTGCTGTTGAGAAGTCAAATTTGGAAGCTGTTGTTTGATATCTATAAAGCTGAGCACACATACACCCTATGACCAGATACCCATGGTACAGTTTTTCATGAACAATTATGCCGTTGGTTAGTCTTTTGTTTTAATAATTCCAGAAATTAGTGTTTATCTTTGTTTATCCTTTTTAGTTTATCTTTGGATTTCTTATATTTTCTGATTTTGTGTGTATTGTTTATTTTTCCTTTGGTAGTAATTTCACACTTTTATTAGTATCTCAAGATGAATGCTTCCTAAAATGTTTTAGAATCTTTCTCTTTTCAGCTAAACTTATGGTTTAAATTTTTAAGTGACATTTTTATTATGTCCACAAGTTTTGATACAAACAATTTTACTAATATTTGTTTCTAAGTATTTGCTAATATCTGTAGAATTTCTTCAGGGGCTTCAAATCAAAGCTGAAATGTTTTTAAACCTTGTGTTGCTTGGAAATATATTTTTATTTAAGTTCTTATTGATTTCTGATTTAATTTTTCTATGGTCAAAAAATATAGTCTAAATGAAAAAGCCAGATACTGAAGGATTACAAAAATGATGTTAGTGACCACCTTTGGCTGCCTGGTATTATTAGAATGGTCATCTTTTAAATTTTTCAAAATGAAGTTATAAAACTGGGAAGAAACCACAGAAGTTATTTGGGTGAATATTCAGTCTTAGCTGTAGTACTTTTAAAAGTATATGTAGCTTTTACTCTATTAGGAACATATGATCCAAGGAGTAAGAATGAAGGGCAGAGAAGGTAGAAATTGGAATCAGGGAAAGACAATATAAAAATGCATACAGAGCTGGGCTTGGTGATGCAGGCCCGTAATCCCAGTACTTGAGAGTCTCTAGAGACCCTCAGCAAAAAACCAACCACTTGATATAAAGTAAGTGCCTGCAGTTCATCAGTATTGTAATTGATTGGCATCTAGATTCATGCTAAACAGAGGTTCAACTACCTGGAGACCAGAACCTGTGGTAGCAGTGGCTGAGCCCACCTCTTTCTCAAGAGATACAGAGCAGTGATTAACTCCTGAGGCAAGGGATAGACTCACAGGGTCTGAGACTCTTCAGATCTTTCTAGAGGAGATGGTGTTAAAGGCTTCAGAGTTGTATATTAAAAATCAGCCTCTAGGGCCACTTGGGCAGAAGAGGCCTACATTCCAAAGGGTGTGGCTCTCTTGCAGGGCCTCTGGAGATCAACAAAGGACATTCAGTCATAGTTTCTGTGGAGAAATGAGACCAACCCAGCCTTCTCTATGGAGAATGTGAAGACCTGAAATTATACTGGGCCTGATCCCACCAATTGGTGTATAGGCAGAGAGAGAAACAGGCCCAGGGGCTGTGAAAAGCAAGTAAATTCATGCTTCCACTGGGCCCTGCCCAAGTGACACTTGCCTCTTGCATATGCAGAGGGAGACACAGAGACAGACCCTGTGAAAAGCTCAGAGAAACAGGCTTGCAGCAGGAAAGATACAAGAAGCACCTGGCACCTGTACAGGAAGAGAGACACCAGGCCATGGTCCCAATCATTGAAGAAGACCAAAAAGTGGAGCTGCAAACCAACATCATTGCTATAGGTTACTAAGAAAGGAGAACACTTGGAACATGCTCAAGAACCTACTATAGTAGTTAGACCTTGAATAGCTGAGACTATCCATGCAGACCAAGGAGGGCTGCATAGATAAAAAAAAATAGAAAAATCCAGATAGCTGGATTTTTCTCTTTTTTTTCTCTTTTCCTTTTTTATAATTGCATTGTATATAATATGTATATATTTTTTCTCTTTGTCATTTTTCTGCATATTTATGTTTTTGCAGCTGCCCTGTACTCACATATTTGAAGTGTGAGTGAGTATATCTATGTGTGTATGCTTGCTCATCATTTTTGCAACAGTGTTTTCTCTTTTCTTTGTACTGTCTTCTCTCCATATTGCTTTTCTTTTGTTCATTCCTTTGTCTTGTATTAAATCCACATCATATCACTATAGCTACATACACTGGCTACTATAATCCTCCTATATATTTATTATGTCTAACTTCTACTATATATTACCTTTCTACACTCAAACATTCATTCTACTTGATTGTATTCTCTACTTTACCCTATACTTGCACCCATTACTCCAGCTCTGTCCTCATCACTCTATTTTCACCGCTGAATACAACACAAATGCCCTTGTATATACCAGAAAACTCTAAATCCATACTGCTGAGATCAGACAAGATAGGTGCACCACCAGAAAGTTTTATCTGTCAGACACTAATAAAAAAATAACCACAGCTGAAAGAAGGAATTGCTCAACAAACCACATATTGAAATTTAAAAGCAGATAGGGCACAAACTTTCTGCTCAAACCTCTGAGCCAACTCCCTATAATGGATGTGAAAGACAAGTCTCCAGACCTGGAAAGCATCAGCATCACCATCAATATTGGATCATAGTTACTCTAGGGCTTCTTCTGTTCACTGCAATGGTCATAAGAAGCCCTAGAGTAACTACAATCTAATATTGATAATTCACAGGCAGAACAACAGTGGGGTGATATAAGGCACAATTTTCAAGGTCTATATCAGAGTGCTAAACACACAACAGAGTAGATAATATACATGGAATAAAGGCTATTCAAATTTAAGACATATCTAGAGGTAAATATCTACTTCAGGAATAAGATACTATAAAGAGACAATAGACATAGGAAACCTAGAGAGTGAGAGAAATCTATCAAAAGCAACAAAGATACAAACTTAAAAACCTGAAGTTATGAGAATGAAGAATAGCAAGGGAACAATGAACTCACACAACACCACAATAACAGAACTCACCAACAAAGAATTGCAGAGAATGCAAGAAAGACAATTCAGAACTTAAATAATAAAAATGATACTGAAATTTTAAAAAGAATTTAGAGAGCACCTGAAAGAAATCAAGTAACAAATAAAGAATCTGACTCCCTAAAAAGTAATAAAAAAAGAAGCTCTGAAGGAAGTGAATTATGCAATAATTGAAGTGAAGGCATTAATAGAAACTATAAACAGTAGAACAGACCACATGAAAAATAGAATCTCACTTTTAGAAGATGGCCACTCCATAAATAAATGCATACTAAATATTTTAGAAAAAATAATTCTATAGCAAAAATTGAAAACTGAAGAGATATGGGCCAATTTTTAAAGTGATAACCTAAGGATAATAGTAATAGAAGCAGAAACCAAAGAAATCAATAATATTTTCAGAGAAGTAATAACAGAAAATTATCCAAACATAAAAAAGAGATTGATACATAGAAACAGGAAACATATAGAACCCCTATTAGATAAGATCAAAGAAAAGGTTCACGATAACACATAAGAATCAAATTGAAAAATTTAGAGGCCACTGGGCATGATGGCGCACACTTGTAATCCCTGTGCTTGGAGGCTGAGGCAGGAGGATCACACAGATTCAAAGTCAGCCTCAGCTACTTAATGAGGCTCTCAGCAACTTAGTGAGACCCTGTTTCCAAATAAAATATAAAATAGGTCTGGAAGTATAGCCCAGAGGTAGAAAAGCCCCTGGGTTCCACCCACAGTACCACAAAAAAAATAGAACCTTAAAGGCAACAAAAGTAAAAGACCAAGTAAATTCAAAGACAAACTAATCATAATCACTTCGGACCTCCCAAACCATATCACAAAAGCAAGGAAGGCCTGGAGAGACATATACCAAACTCTGAAAGAAAACAACTTCCAGCCAAGACTATTCTACCCAGCAAAAATATCTCTCAAATATAATGGGGAAATAAAAATCTTACACAAAAAACTAGAAGCTGAAAATATTTATATATCTTCCAAATTAGCATTAGAGAAAATACACAAAGAGATTAATTTCAATGAGGAATTTATAACTAAATGCCAGAACCACACAAACAACGATTTCCATCAAATGAAAAGCAATGCAAAGAAGAACAAATATTACCTGAAATAGAAGCTAAAACTCAAATGGTTAGGAATTGAAAATCATTTCTCAATAGTCACATTGAATATAAATGGCCTCAACTCCCCAATAAAAATATATAAGGTGAAAAGGTAGATTAAAAACCATAATCTAGCCAGGCACGGTGGCACATGATTATAATCCTAGCATTTGGGAGGCTGAGATTGGAGGATCACAATTCTCAGACAGCCTTAGCTACTTACTGAGGCCCTTTGCAACTCAGTAAGACCCTGTTTCAAAATAAAGAATAAAAAATAGGGCTGGGAATATAGCTCGGAAGTAGAATGTGCTTGGGTTTCATCCCAAGTACAGCAAAAAAAAAAAGACTGTGTAGTCTGAAAAAACACACCTTAAAAGTACAGATATTCACAAACTAAGGGGGAAGGGATAGAGCAAGTTAATCCATGCAAACAGAACTCAAAGACAAGTAGAAGTAGCAATTATAATTCAGACAAATTACACATCAAGTCTAAATTTATCTGAAGAGACAAAGCAGATCATATTTTACTGGTAAAAGGGACAATACAGCAAGTGGATATAATGATAGTCAACATTTATGCCCCAACCATAAATGCAACCACTTTCATAAAAAAAAACCTGTTTGTGACATTAAATCACATATAGGTCCCAATAAAATAATATTGGGAGACTTCAACACTTTTCTCACACCACTAGACTGATCTTCTGAACAAAATGTCAGTAAAGATGACTCAGATCTAAGGAACATCATAAAACAAAGTGACATATTAGACATGTACAGAATATTCCACCTAAATACAGCTGCATTAACATTTTTTAGTTGCTCATAGAAACTTCTTCAAAATAAACCACATCATGGCCCACAAAGTGAGCACTAGTAAATTCAAGAAAATTTGACATAATCCCCTGCATCTTTTCAGATCATAATGGAATGAAACCAGAAATTAACTACAAGACCCAGAGTACCAAATAAACATGGAGACTGAACACCACATTGTTGAAGGAGGAATGAGTCAATAGAAGAAATAAGGGAAGAAATTAAGAAATTTCTATTAAAAAAAAGATACAAAATATCAAAACCTCCAGGATACTTGAAGACAGTATTAACAGGAAATTTTATAGCACTGAGTAAACACATAAGAATGGAAAATCACCAAGTAAATAACCCAATAACATACCACAAAGCCCTTTGAAAAGTAGATATAGTCTAACCCCAAAGTCAGTAGAAGATAGAAAATTATTGAAATAAAAGCAGAAATCAATGTATCAGAGAACAAAAAATTACAAATATCAACAAAACTAAATTTTTTCTTTCTTGAAAAAGACAATAATTAATCCAAATTATTAAGAAATGGAAAAGGTGGTATTACCACAGACAGCATAAAATCCAGAAAATCAGAAAATACTTTGAAAAACTACATTCCAACAAAATGAAAAACCTAAATGAAATTGACACATTTCTAAATACATACAACCCTCCTACACTGAATTAAAAAGATATATAAAATTTAAACTGACCAATATTAATCAAAGAGATTGAAGCAGCAATACCAACCAGATGGTTTCCCAGGTGAATTTTATTAAAAAAAAAACTTTATAGAACTAATGCCAATCCTCCTCAATCTATTCCATGAAATAGAAAAAATTGTGACTCTCTGAAAATACATCCTATGAAGCCAACATCACATTAATACCAAAATGAAATAAAGACATCTTAAGGAAACCAAAGTACAGGCCTATATATGTGATGACCTTATACATAAAACTTCTAAAAAAAAAATACTACCAACATGCATTCAAAATTACATCAAGACAGATTTATTTCAGAAATGCAAAGCTGGTTCAACATATGAAAAAAAATTATGTAATTAACCACAAAAACAAAACTACAGACAAAATTCAAATGATTATTTTAATACATTTCTGTAAAAACATTCTACAAAATCCAATACCCATACATGCTAAAAACACTGGCGAGGATGAGAATAGAAGAAATAAAACTGTACATCATAAAGGCAATATACAACAAGCTCAGAGCCAACATCATATTGAATAAAGAAAACTGAGATTTCCCCCTAAAAAGAGAAATAAGACAATGATGTCCACTATCATCACTCTTTTTTAATATAGTACTTGAAACTCTAGTCAGAGAAGTAAAACAAGAGAAGGAAATCAAAGGAGTATAAATGTAAAAAGAATTAAAATGATCTGGTTCTGCAAGATACATGATATTATACTTAGAATACCCAATAAACTTAACCATATATGACTTATAGAACTGATTAACAAATTCAGCAGTGTCTGGTTACAAAACCAATCTTTAAAAAATCAGATGCTTTACTATATGCCAACAATAAATCTATAGAAAAAGAAATCCAGAAAGTGTTTCTACTCACAATATCTCCTGAAAAAATAAAATACTTGAGAATAAACCTAACCAAGGAGGTTTAAAAAAACTTTATAAAAATTATAAAACATTGAAAAAAGAAATTGTAGAATATGGAAAGATCTTCCATATTGTTGGATAGGCAGAATAAATATCAAAATGGCCATACTTTCAAAAGTGATCTACAGATTCAACTCAATATCCATTAAATTATCAAGGTTATTCCTCACATACATAGAAAAGTTAGTCCTTAAATTTATTTGAATAAACAAAAAACCCAGAATAGCCAAAGTACTTCTCAGTAACAAGAACCATGCAGGAGGTATTTCAATACCTGACATCATAATATACTACAAAGCCATAGTAATAAAAATAGCATGATCCTGGCACAAAATCCAACACATAGACCAATGGAACAGAATAAAATACTAAGTAACAAATCCACACACTTATATCAAATTGATTTTTGACAAAGGGGCCAAAAATATACATTGGAAAAAGCCTCTTCAACAAATGATTTTGGGGAAAACTGGTTAACCATATAAAAAAAATAGAAGAAAAAAAAAAAACTTTCTCACCCTGCATAGGAGTCAATTCAAGATAGATCAAAGACATGAAAAATTGATGAAAGACCTTGTAGCAACTTAAATAAGGCATAGGTCCAATGCTTCAACACATAGGCATGGGCAAAATCTTTCTCCGCAAATACCCAAAGGTACAAGAAATTAAAAGGAGGATTAATACGTGATATTGCATTAAACTGAAGAGTTTCTGTGCAGCAAAGGAAACTATCAAGAAACTCAACAGAGAGCCAACAGATCGAGGGGTTTATTTCCAGATACTCCTCCAACAGAGGATTAGAGTATACAGAGAACTTAAGAAACTCACCACCAAGAAAACAAA
Source organism: Muscardinus avellanarius (assembly GCF_963383645.1). Classification (NCBI taxonomy): domain Eukaryota; kingdom Metazoa; phylum Chordata; class Mammalia; order Rodentia; family Gliridae; genus Muscardinus; species Muscardinus avellanarius. The sequence continues at coordinate 169,172,457 of NC_137786.1, read as the reverse complement.
TAACACAATAAAATGGAAATTAAATTAGACACTTCATGCAAATTAGACACTTCACAAAAGAATAAATAAAAGTGGCCAGTAAGTGTATAAAAAAAGTTTAACATCATTTGAAACCAGAGAGATACAAATCAAAACTACTCTGATATTTTACCTAACCCCAATCAGAATGACAATCATTAAAAACACAAACAACAGCAAATGCTGTTAAGAATGTTGAGAAGTGGGAACTCTAACCCATTGTTGGTGGGATTGCAAGTTAGTGTAACCACTTTGGAAGACAGTGTGGAGGATCCTCAGAAGAATGGGAATGAATTTACCATACAACCAGCTATACCACTCCTGAGTATCTACCCAAAAAATGGAAACCAAACTACCAGACTAATGCATGTTTATCTATGTTCATAGCCACACAATTCACAATTGCCAAACTATGGAACCAGCTGAGTTGTCCATCAACAGTGAACAGATTAAAAAACTAAGGAATATGTACACAATAGAATTTAACTCAGCTATAAAGAACAAAGTTATGTCATTTGCAGAGAAATGGATGGAACTCAAGAACATTATGCTAAGTGAGATTGGTCACAAAAAGTAACAAGTCAGATATTCTCCTTAATATGTGGAAGCAAGAGAGAAAAATTGGACATAGATGAGACTTCAGACAAAAAAGGAGAAACTTTAGATGTGTAAATAAGGTTACCTGAGAGAGATGGGAAGAGGGAAAAGAAAAATACCCTAATGCACATGATGTACATTCACAAACATATGAAAGTCAATCACTAGCCCAAACATGAGAAGGAGGGAGAAAATGGGGTGGGAATTGGGAAAGGGTAAATGAGTGCTGTGTGCATATATGCCTCTACCATCTTGTACCCAATTAAGATGTATGACTACAATATACCAAGTGTTTAAAAATTGCATCCGAACAGTTGGAAGCATAATCACCACCTCTATGCACATAAAATAATTTGTACATGTGCCAAGACCACCTTGTCTTGGCTTAGAGCATCCATCTGCCCCAATGTGCTATAATTCACAGCTTAAGCATGAGATATTGAAGACATAGCCAGGTTCTCCCATGTCATCCTTGCACATTTCAGACTAAATCAGTTCTGATCTTAGAATATTTCAGAACTTATTGATGCAGAACTACAAATATCATTTACTAGAAATCTGAAGAATAATGAGCTCAGTAATTGCTCTTATATGTTAGGTTCACATATTGTTACCATCGTAATATTTTTGTTTTTATTTTTTAATTTATAATACTCAAAAGTACAAGATACCAAACAAAAATCCAGATTTTCTGATTTCCTTAAAAATTCAGAGGGAAATATTAGAGACCTATCACCCCATGTCTACAAAGAAATGAGAATTAGCTGTCCTCTTTAAAATAGAAATGCATCCTCTAATTTGTCTTAGTTTTCAATATTCACTCTTATACTTCCATAGAAAACTTCATTTATTCCTATTATTTTCTGGGATTCCATAGGTCTGTGACGTTTTGAATTCTCACCAAAATCACAAGCTCCTATGGGCAATACCTTTGCCTTACTACGATTAGCTTTCTCCTCATGGCCTGCCACTTGGTCCTGCCTATAAGCATTGTTAAGAACAGTGGACACAGAATTAAAATCCCAGTTCCTCTCCTGGGTCATTTTATGATCATGGGAATGTTTTCTCATTTTTCAAATAAATATAAAAATACCATCTATTTGATAAGATTACTGTGGATTAAATAACATTATGCAAAGTATCAGAAATATAGTAAGGACTCAATAGATGCTCATTTATCATTTTTTTATTTTTACTTGATTGATTTCAGAAAACCTGCAAAGAAAAATGAAACCTAGATCATCAGGCCAGCAAGAGACACATTAAACAGATGGCAAGGCAGCAAGGAGATGAGGCATGAGAGAGCAATTTGAAGAAGCCCGGAATGGTGAGGTTTAATCAATATGGAAATGTGGGCACAAAAGGACCTGGATGATGCTGAATAAATTTTCTTCTCCAGTAATGAGGACAGAAAGCCACCCCAGCAGGCTGTGCAGATCTTCTGTTTATTATACAAGGACTGTTCTCACCCTGTGTCATCCTGTAATTTGCATGGCAAATGAAAGTAGGGTTTGAACCAGGGACAAAGAGCCTGCTGAGGCTGGTCCATTCAGACAGGCCAGGTGGGCAGGTCCATCTGCAACATAAACTAACAGACTCCCACCTTTCATATCTACTTCCTAGGAGGACAGTAATGGCAAACACAATGTGAATATTATTACATTTTTTTGGTTATCACTCTTATATTTTTTGTCCTATGCATTGAATACAGGGGCATTCTAACTCTGGGCTCTGCCCAGAGCCCTTTTTATTTTTTATTTTAAAACAGGATCTTTCTAAGTTGCTGAGGCTGGCCTCAAACTTATAATTCTCCTATCTCAGCCTCCAAAGTACTGGGATGACAGGTGTGTACCACCACATCTGGCATTGTAATTCGCATTACTTGTGCTAAGGTTTACTTAACACTTGCTATACTTAGGTTGTCTGTGCCATGCTTTATATATTTTGTCACAACTAATCCTGAACACAGTTCTAAATTAGAAGATATAATATTGTTATCCTCCCTTTACAAATAAAGAACCAAAAGTCCACAGTAATTAAATAATTTGAAATTTCTCATATGGCTAATGAAATGTAGGGCCACAACTTGGGTGACTTCTAATTTCAGAGCCCTTGCTCTTTTGTTTAAATATCAAACCTGTCACCACTGATACTATTAGCATTTGTCTCATAGCCATCATCTTTGTTCAGAGTTATCAACTGTGGTCACTACTTTTGGCTGGCTTGTAGTTTACTGAGAGAAAAATTATGGATATAAATAAAAGGCAATGACTATCCTTTTCATCATTACTAATGGACATATTGGTTTTGGTATATTTTCTCTTCTCCTACCCCTAAAAGGCTTGTAAGGAGATTAGTTAACCTAAGGCCACCTAAAATAAAAATTCAGTGCTTAGGTCATTCTGAAACACTCCCACCAGTGTCCCTCCAGCTTTGACATGAATACCAAAAGAGACTATATACTTTGGTAACACAGGTTCACTGCTCCAAGTAAAGCTCCTCTAACTTCTAGAAAGAATTTTTAAAAATTGGGACAGAATATTTATGCTATAACCTCCAAGGTGTCCCATTCATTGATACCAGTTTTGTTTTCTAGAATATCACAGATTAAATCTAGCTATATTGAAGTAGATAAGCATCAAGAAATAAATAAGTACAATAAAAAGGGGGGGAAAGGAACATGTGGGTAGGAGAGTAATCCCTACAAAAATACTTCCTCTTACAAATCAACAAAAAGTACTACATTGTTCATGGCCTTGGAAATCTACTTTAACTTCTTCAATTCTGAGGACTTATTTAACTTGTAAAACCAAGTCTGCATCCCAGTGCCATCCTCTGGCTTTTTCAGTCTTTCCCAAGTACAGTCACTAATATTTCCAGTATTAAAACTCCTGAGGCAATCTAGGCCAAGACAAGAGGCATATAATCATATATCAATTCATTTATTAATACCTATTTATTAAGTATTGAAAATGCCCCAGGTATCATGAAAGCACTGGCAGTAAATCAAACTTTATTAAATTGAACAGAACAAAGAGGAACAAAGTTTCTTCCAGTGTTGAGATATATTCTAGTGCGGTAGACTAATGACAAATAATAAATATTGAATTTGATAAGTGTTCCAAAGAAAAATAGTTCTGCAGGAGGGCTAGAGCTGGAGAGGAAAGCTACGCCATGCTATATGATATAGTGGAGAGTGTCCCTTTGATGAATCTACAATTGAGTATAGAATGGAAGGCAGCAAAAGACAAAGGCTTCTGCGTCTTGGAAGAAGAAATAGCAATGCAAGTTCCCTGACTTGGTGGTGTGCCCAGTGTACTCAAGAACAGGGATGAGGAAGGAGTGAACCAAAGGGAGGGTGGTGAAAGGTGCTGAGAGAAAGGTGGCGGGGTGGAGGTGAGATCAAATTAGGTAAAGCTTTATAATCCAGGGAAGGAAGGGTATTGTTATTACTTCTTCTTGGGAGGTGTGAAAAGTTTTTGAACATGGGGGAGCTGCTCTGACTGATGGATAAAAGTAATTGGGCATATAAGAGTTGGGAGTGGAGATTTCATTTGAGAAGGTAATAGAGTAGCCAAATAAGGGGTGTGGTGACTTAGCTGTGATAAGAACACAGTAAAAAAATGAGAAATGGTCAGATTTGGGATGCATAAAAGAGTTTTTTTTTCATAAAAAATATACCACAGACCAGGTGACTTCAACAATAGAAATTCACTTTCTTAAAATTCTGAAGGCTCAAGTCCTAGATCAGCATGTCAGGATATTTGGTTTCTTCTGAGATTTCTCTGGCTTACACACAAAGATGATACCTTGTTGCTGTGTGTCACTGTGATCTTGCCTTTGTGCACCCTAATATATATTTCTATGAAGACACTAGTTGAATTATATTGAATCACATACACATGACTTCACTTTATCTCAATTTCAATGGCCCTGTTTCCAAAGAGTCACTTTTTGAGGTTCTGGGGATTAATGCTTCAACATAAAAATGATGAGGAGAGAGACAAAGAATATTAGAGGGAAAGAAGACCACAGAATAAGACCAAATTATTTTTTGCCTTGAGCACTAAGAATATGGGATTTTTAATTTGCTTTTGAGAAAAATAAAGAAAATAGCAAGTGTGAAAGTAAAAAAAAATAAAACTTATCTAAGTAACATGTTGAATAGGCAGTAGGATATGATACTAAAATGAATGAAAAGGCCACGTATAAAGATATGAGTTAAAATGTTCACCAGCAAATATACAGTATTTAAAACATGGGTTGGGCCGGGCATGGTGGTGCACGCTTGTAATTCCCATGCTTGAGAGGCGGAGACAGGAGGATCGCACAGGTTCAAAGCCACTCACGCTGGCTTAAGAGACCCTGTTTCCAACTAAAAAAAGTATAAAAATTGGTCTGGGAGTGTAGCCCAGAGGTAGAAGGGTTTCCAGGAACCCCAGTACCACAAAAAAAAAGAAAAAGAAAAAAGAAATCATGGGTTGAGTGTGCTGATTACACCTGTAATCCCAAAACTTGGAAAGTTGAGACAGGAAGATCACAATTTTAAGACCAGCTTCAGCAATCTAGCAAGGCCTTTTCCATAACAAAACAAAACAAAATTAAAAAGGGCTTGGAGAATATTTTGAAAGTAGAAAGCCTCTGGGTTCAATCCCCAGTACCATAAAAATTAAAATTAAAAAAATAAAACATGAAATAGTTGAAATTACCTAGACAGTATATTCATATAGAGAGTAAAAGAACATGCAGGCTGAGGTCTAAGTCACTCCAATAAGAAACAGTTAAAGGAGACAGAAAAAGTTATTAGTAGGATAGGAGGAGAACATGAAGAGTATATATGAAAGGGGTATAGTGAACAAAATGTTTCATTATAGAATGATCAAATCAATGAAAGTACATCAATAAGATTCATAATATGAGAGCCAAAATCAGGCCACTGGCTTTTCTCATCCAAATTTTACTAGTGAAAGAAGCAACATCAATGAAGTGGTAGCAATGAAAGTTAATTCTCCACATTTAAGAGGTGGTTTCTGCAATCCAACCATTCTGCTACCTTACTTCTGGTTTGCAGAGCTTGTGAGATAGACAGCATCCATCTGCATATCTATCTGGACCTTCTGACATATAGGTGACTGTGACTAGGTATTCAAATTTCTTAATTTGACTAAGGTCCTTACAGCTCAATTACCTTTTGCCTTTTATTTTTCCTAAGGGATAAAACTTCTGAGATTCTGCTCTGGGTCACACACATTTTTTTCTCACCTCAAACCTAAGAATCTCAGCTTCTGGCCTAGACTACCTATTGCCATTTAGATATTCCCCATATCTGAATCTAGACAAAAGAGATGATTGCATACTTAGGAAGCCATGCACAAAAATAAATTCAAAAATTATTCTGAAAGATATCCCATCTTCACAACTGTTCTCTGAGTAAATTAAGCCATTTTGAATATTAAAGAATTAATGCTATAGTGTATAGCACGAGGAGATTGTTAGATTCACCAAGTCAGGAATAACCTATTGGTGATATCATGTGGTCCAATATTTAATCCATGGATCTGGTGCTATGTTTCATAATAAATCACTGAGAATTTTACAGAGATAATATTCAAACTTCATTTATTTTTATTCATTCTATGTCTTGGCCAAAAAATATAATTCTGAAAATAAATTGTAATCATACAAGTATATACAAATTATATTAAATTTTAAGAACCTGGCTTGTATCATGAATCAGATAAAATGTTATTCTTTTTATCCTCACTGCTTATTTGAAAATGTTCTGTAAACCTATTTGATAACTGTTCCTTGGATGTTGTTTCTAAATAACAAAATGATCATCACTTAGTAACTACATATGCATCCAAGAGTAAGAATAATATAATCTTGATTTTATTTATATTTAAATTTTTAGCACCAGAAGTATGTGTTTGATTTAATTTCTGCTTCTGTGCTTTCTTTTTCATTTTCCTGTTTACTAGAGAGTTTCTGGTACTCCATGGATGTAGAAGGGTGGTAAAAGAGGTTGGGAAAAAAAATGTCTGAAGGACAGACAGGAGGCACTGGCATGATACTGCTCACATCCCAGCTCTCTGGGATTAATAGATTTTTACACTGACTCTCCTCTCATTGGATGCTTTAGTAGGTTATTTGGAGAAGCCCCCTCAATTCATGGATAGAATCTTTAACTACAGTGCTCCAAGATGAATAATAGACTCTTCTTTCAATATCTGGTTGTGTGAAAATTCCTACATATACAGTCTGTATCTGATCGCAAGTGAAAATTCCTACATATATAGTCTCTCTATTATTTGTTGAGGTCTCATCATCCCTTCCACAACCCCTTTAGCAAAATGCCTTTAACATGACCTCAGGTGAAACACACTATCTCTTACTCTCTTGCCCTTTTTTCTCACTCACTCTTTCATTCTCTCTTTCTCTCTCTTCTGGACAAATACACACACACACACACACACACACACACACACACACACGTGTTCCTTAGTAAATGCATTTTGATTCATCATTGTTAGGAGTACAGCATAATATTTCTAAAATACAGCTACCATCCTTCACTCTGCTGTAAGCTAGACAGCTCTAGGGAAATATATTCAACTTTAGATTTTACGATCATAGGTCTAGACAGACTCTGGGACACAGGGTAAAGTTCTTCAAGTGTCTTCCATGAAGCCTTTCTCACTTGACATAATGAAAGAGAAATTCCAGACTCATAACACATTGTTAGTCAGCTTACTACCACTATAATAAAATGCCAGAGATAATTAGTATGGAGAAAAGTTTTATTTTGACTCACAGTTTCAGAGGTCCCAGTCAATGGTCAGTTGACCCAATTGTTTTGGGAAAGGTAAAACATAATGGCCAGAACTTGTAGAAGAGCAAAGCTGTGAAAATTACAAGATAGAGAGCAAAACAGGAAGAGAAATCAGCCAATATCTCACATTCTCTTCAAAGGCACATCTCATGACCCATGATATAAGAATCTTCTTCTAAGCCTTAACTCCTAATTAGATGAAATGGAAGATTAGATGAAATGGAAAGTAGAATATCACTGTTAGAAGAAGAAAGAAGAAGCCTACAGAATGGGAGAAGATCTTTACCAGCCACCACTCTCATAGGGAGCTAATATCCAGAATATACAAAGAGCTCAAACAACTCTATACTAGCAAAACAAACAACCCAATCAAGAAATGGGCAACTGAACTGAATAAACACTTCACAAAAGAAGAGCTACAAATGGCCAATAGATACATGAAAAGATGTTCAACATCTCTAGCCATCAGGGAGATGCAATACCTATGTTCATTGCAGTACAATTCGTAATAGCCAAAATATGGAACCAACCTAGGTCTCTATCAACAGATGAATGGATTGCAAATTATGGGAAATACACACAATGGAATTCTATTTAGCTATAAAGAATAAAATAATAGCATTTGCAAGAAGATGGAAGGAACTGGAGAACATTATGTGAAGTGAGATTAGTCAAGCAGAGAAAGAGAAGGGACATATGTTTTCTCTAATGTACCCAAACTAGGGAGCAGTGGTAATACCAGAGGGACTCCAGGTAATGGAGGGGAAATTTCAGCAAAGCTATCATGGAAGGTTAGGAGAGGAAGAAAGCTGAGGTTGTTCAATGGAGGAGCTACATTTGAATATGTGTAATAGTATAAATATAACATGGTTAACCTGGACACTCATTATTGGGAGGGAGGAAAGGGAATGGGTGGGGGTGAGAGGCCACAAAGCACAATCTAAATATGCATCATTTTCAATATGTTCAACATGTAAATAAAATGAAATATGAAAAACATGCAGCTTTGGCTGCACGAGAACTTCTGGGAAGATTATGACTGAGAGAAGCAGTACATCTGAAGACAAGATCCTGACAAAAAGAGGGAAAAAGTAGAAGAAAAATGAACAAAGCAATTAGAACATGGAAGATCTTTCCATCTTCTAATATCTTCATGGAAGATTTTTTTCATTGTTTATTCTTTTTTTATTGGCCTATTGTATTTATACATCTTAATGGGGTACAAGATGGTGGAGACATAATGCACATGTCACAAAATTAGCACTTTCCCAGTTCCACATACCATTCCCTCCCCCCCCTTCCTCCTTCTCATGTTTGGATTAATGACTGACATTGATACTTAATTAGAGTACATCATGTGGAATAGAGAATTTCCCTCTTCTCCCCTATCATTCCCTCAATTAGGTCACCTTATTTGCACATCTATAGAATCTCCTTTTTCATCTAGAGTTCCTCTTATGACCCAGTTTCTCCCTAGCTTTCTCATATTAGGGGAGCATCCGATTTCTTATTTTTTCATGACTGACTAATCTCATTTAGCATAATTTCCTCTAGCTTTATCCACTTCCCTGTAAATGGCATAATTGTGTTTTTTTAATTGCTGAGTAAAATTCCATTGTGTACATATCACATAGTTTTTTAATCCATTCATCTGTTTTTTTATAATTTTTTATTGGTGCATTATATTCATACATCATATTGGTTTAAAAAACTTGTGTTTACATACATGTACAAATCACTGATTTAACCCCTACCCAATTCCCACCCCATTCCCTCCCCATCTGTCCTTCCCTTGCTTGGCTTAGTGGTTGACTTCAATATGTTTAAGATCATGTGTGTTTTAGAGATTTCCTCTCCCCCGCCCCTCCTTTCTCCTCCTTTAAGTTGCCTTGTTTGCTCCTCTATAGCATTTCCTTTTCCATCTAGAGTTCCTCCTATGAGCCATTTCTCCCTAACTCTTACATATTAGGGAAAGCATCTGCTTTCTTATTTTTTGTGACTGACTAATCTCACTTAGCATAATGTCCTTCAGTTCCATCCATTTCCCTGAAAATGATGTAATTGAGTTTTTTTTAATGGCTGAGTAAAATTCCATTGTGTACATATCCCACTGTTTTGTAATCCATTCATCTGTTGATGGACATCTTGGTTGGTTCCATAGTTTGGCTATAGTGAATTGTGTAGCTATGAATATAGATACACATGCATTAGTTTGGTAGTTTGGTTTCTTTTCTTTTGGGTATATACCTAGAAGTGGTATTGCTGGATCAAATGGTAGATTTGTTCCCATTCTTCTGAGGATTCTTCATACTGTTTTCCAAAGTGGTTGCACTAATTTGCAATCCCACCAAAAATGTCTTAGAGTTCCCACTTCTCCACATCCTCACCAGCATCTGTTGTTGTTTGTGTTTTTAATGATTGCCATTCTAGTTGGAGTTAGGTGAAATCTCAGGGTAGTTTTGATTTGCATCTCTCTGATTGCCAGTGATGTTGAGCATTTTTTCATGCATTTATTGGCCATTTGAATTTCTTCTTTTGTGAAGTGTGTATTTAGTTCACTTGCCCATTTTGTTATTAGTTGCTTTGTTAGTGTTGAGTTTCTTGAGTTCTCTGTATATTCTAGATAATAGTCTTCTATCGGTGGTGTAGGTGGCAAAAATCTTCTCCCATTCTGTTGGCTCTCTGTTGAGGTTCTTGATAATTTCCTTTGCTGTACAGAAGCTCTTCAGTTTCATGCAATCCCATGTATTGATTCACCTTTTAATTTGTTGTGCCTTTGTAGTCTTGTTGAGAAAGTGTTATTCGTGCCTATGTGTTGCAGTGTTGGACCTATGCCCTCTTCAAGGAGCTTCAAGGTCTCTGGTTTGATTTACAAGTCTTTGATCTATCTTGAATTGACTTTTGTACAGGGTGAGAAAGTGGGATTAATTTCCAATTTTCTGTATATGGTTAACCAGTTTTGCCAACACGATTTGTTGAACAGGCTATCTTTTCTCCAGTGTATGCTTTTGGCCCCTTTGTCAAAAATCAATTGGCTCAAAGTATATGGACTTGTTCCTTGGTCTTCTATTCTGCTCCACTGGTCTATGTATCTGTTTTGGTTTTAGGGTTTTTTTTTTTTTTTTCAGTACCATGCTGTTTTTATTACAATGGCTTTGTAGTATAGCTTAAAGTCAGGTATTGTGATTCCTCCTGCATGGTTTTTGTTGCTGAGAACTACCTTGGCTATTCTGGGCTTTTTGTTATTCCAGATAAATTTAAGGACTGATTTTTCTATGTCTTTGAGGAATGATCTTGGTAGTTTAATGGGCATTGCTTTAAATCTGTAGATCACTTTTGGAAGGATGGCCATTTAAATGATATTTATTCTGCCAATCCATGAACATGGAAGATCCTTCCATCTTCTAAAATCTTCTTCAATTTCTTTTTTCAGTGTTTTATAATTTTCTTTTTATAGATCTTTTACCTCCTTGGTCAAGTTTATTCCTAAGTATTTTATTTTTTTGTGGGAGATGCCATGGAAGATTTTTATTTACCTGTTGAATTTGAGGCATATATTTGCTGGGTAGAAAATATTTGGCTGCAATTTGTTTTATTTCAGAGTTTGGGATATGTTGTTCTAGGCTCTCCTGTTTTTCATAGATAGGCAGAATAAATATCATTAAAATGGCCATACTTCCGGGAACGCCGATCGGCGGGCTGCTTTTGCAGCTGCCCGAGGAACTGCCTGCCCGATATTACCGCAGCAAGATAATCCGGGACTAAAAACGGACTTAGGACCGCATCTTAAGCAGTGAGCAGCACCACATCAGAATTCTGTGAGCTCACCAGCGACCAGATCACAACTGCATAGAGACTCCCACGGATTCCTGCACCAAGTCAGCCCCTGCCACCTTTCCAGAGCCTGCCTTCCAGGCTGCAAAAGCCCTGTGTGACCCGGAAATCTCCTTGGGGCACCCCCAGCTTCTACATCCCGCGGGAGGCAGAGACCATTGCTGGACACCGCACACTGCACCCTTGAGCACCGAAAACACAGTCAGCGATATACAGAAATCTTTACAGCAACAAAACCTAAACATCCAGCAATTATGGGATAATATGAAGCGCCCTAATTTACGGATAATAGGCATTGAGGAAGGGATAGAGGTACAGACCAAGGGCATCTGTAATATCTTCAAGGAAATAATCTCAGAGAATTTTCCAAATATGGAAAGAGACTTGAATCTTCAAGTCCAGGAGGCATACAGAACTCCACTGAGACAGGACCAAAGAAAAACCACTCCACGCCAAATAATAACCAAATTGACCAGCATAGAGGCCAAGAAAGGAATCTTAAAAGCAGTGAGAACAAAAGGACGGGTGACATATACAGGCAAAACAATAAGAATCACCCCAGACTATACAACCCAGGTCAGGAATGCTAGGAGAGACTGGTACGATGTGATTCAGACCCTGGAAGAAAATAACTTCCAACCAAGGCTCATCTATCCAGCAAAACTACTATTCAAGATCAATGTGGAAATCAAAGTCTTTCAGGATAAACAGAATCTCAAAAAATTCATGAATTCAAAGCCAACACTAGAGAAAATTCTTAAAGAAATAAACCATAAGGAAGAAAAAAGAAGCAGACTTCAGAATCAGAGAAGAGAGGAAGTTAATAAGTGGGCCATTTAAGTAAAGAAGAAAGATCACACCACCCAAGAGTAGACAGAACACAAAATGGCAGAAAACAAAAATCATATTTCAATAATATCTCTTAATGTCAAAGGACTTAACTCACCAATCAAAAGACATAGACTGGCAATGTGGATTAGGAAACATAATCCAAATATATGCTGTCTGCAAGAAACTCACCTCACATCCAAAGACATTCACAGGCTGAAGGTGAAAGGATGGAAAAAGATATACCATGCCACCAGTGACCAAAAAAGAGCAGGGGTAGCAACCCTGATATCCAACAAAACAGACTTTAAACTAAAACACATCAAAAGAGGCAAATCAGTGCACTTCCTTTTATTAAAAGGAACAATACACCAAGAAGATATAATGATAGTAAATATTTATGCCCCAAATGTGGGTGCAACCACATTTGTAAAACAAACCCTTCTGGACATAAGATCCCAAGTAGACTCAAATACAATAATTCTGGGAGACTTTAATACGCCTCTCACACCACTGGATCGATCTTCAAGGCAAAAGATGAGTAAAGACGCTTTAGAACTAAAGGAAACCATAAACCAAATGGACCTAATAGACATTTTCAGAGTATTTCAACCAGGAACTACAGAATACACTCTCTTCTCAGCACCCCATGGAACCTTCTCCAAAATAGATCACATCCTGGGACACAAAGAAAATACCAGTAAATTCAAAAAATGTAATATAATTCCATGCATCTTTTCAGACCACAATGGAATAAAAGTAGAAATCAACAACAGGAAACTCGAAAGAAAGTATTCAAATTCATGGAGAATGAATGATACACTATTGAATGACGAATGGTTAAGAGCAGAAATTAGGGAAGAAATAAAGAAATTTATGGAAACAAACGAAAACAGAGACACAACCTACCAAACCCTATGGGACACCATGAAGGCAGTACTAAGAGGAAAGTTTATTGCATTGAGTCCCCACATAAAAAGGACGGAGAACCACCAAGTAAAGAACCTAATGACACAACTCAAGGATATAGAAATTCTGCAACAGTCTATTCCCAAAGCCAGCAGAAGACAAGAAATCATCAAAATTAGAGCAGAAATAAATGAAATAGAGAACAAAAAAACAATTCAAAGAATCAATAAAACAAAAAGTTGGTTCTTTGAAAAGATTAATAGAATTGATAAACCCCTGGCCAACCTAACCAAAAGAAAAAGAGAATCAACTCAAATTATCAAAATTAGAAATGAAAAAGGAGATATCACCACAGATAGTGAAGAAATTCAAAATATTATCAGAAACTACTTTAAAAATTTATACTCCAATAGATTTGAAAACCTGGATGAAATTGACAGATTTCTAAGCACAGTTAACCTTCCTACACTCAAACAAGAGGACATAGCAAGTCTAAACCAACCAATAACAACCAAAGAAATAGAAATGGCAATAAAAATTCTTCCACCAAAGAAAAGCCCAGGCCCAGATGGGTTCCCAGCTGAATTCTACAAAACCTTCAGTGAACAACTAATACCAATACTGCATAACATGTTCCGGGAAATTGAAAGAGATGGAACTCTTCCAAATTCCTTCTATGAGGCCAGTATCACATTAATCCCCAAACCAAATAAAGATACCTCAAGAAAGAAAAACTACAGACGAATATCCTTAATGAACATAGATGCAAAAATTCTAAACAAAATACAAGCTATACGCATTCAAAACTATATCAAGAGAATAATACAACATGACCAAGTTGGTTTCATCCCAGAAAAACAAGGCTGGTTCAACATACACAAATCAATACATGTTATTCACCACATAAATAGAACCAAGAACAAAAACCACATCATCATAGCAATAGATGCTGAAAAAGCATTCGACAAAATCCAACACCCATTTATGTTAAAAACTTTGCAAAAAATTGGGATAGAAGGAAAGTACTTCAACATCATCAAGGCAATATATTGCAAAACCCAAAGCCAACATTATAGTGAATGGGGAAAAACTGCAAGAATTTCTGCTACAGTAAGGAACAAGACAAGGATGCCCACTATCACCACTCCTTTTCAATATAGTCCTTGAGACTCTTGCTGCAGCAATCAGACAAGAGAAGGAAATCAAAGGAATCCACATAGGAAGAGAGGAAGTAAAATTATCCTTATTCGCAGAGGACATGATCCTTTATCTGGAAGACCCAAAGAACTCAACCAAAAGACTTCTGGAGCTGATTGACAAATTCAGCAAAGTCGCAGGTTACAAAATCAACCTAAAGAAATCAGTGGTCTTTCTTTATGCCAACAACGAATCCACAAGGAAAGAAACAAAAACAACAATTCCATTCACTATAACCTCAAAACCAATAAAATACCTAGGAATAAACCTAACGCAAGATGTAAAAGACCTCTACAACAAAAACTATAAAACATTAAAGACAGAAATAGAAGAAGACCTTGGAAGATGGAAAGATCTCCCGTGCTCATGGATAGGCAGAATAAATATCATCAAAATGGCCATTCTGCCAAAACTGATCTATAGATTCAATGAAATTCCCATTAAAATACCAGTGACATTCTTCAGAGACCTAGAAAAATCAATCATGAACTTCATATGGAGAAAGAAAAGACCTAGAATAGCCAAAGCAATTCTCAATAACAAGAAACACGCAGGAGGCATTACAATCCCAGACTTCAAACTATACTATAGAGCAATAGTAGTAAAAACAGCATGGTACTGGCACAAAAACAGATATACTGACCAGTGGATTAGAATAGAAGATACAGAAACAAACCCACAAATCTTTAGTCAATTAATCTTTGACAAAGGGACCAAACACATACGCTGGAGAAAAGACAGCCTTTTCAACAAGTGGTGCTGGGAGAACTGGCTAACCATTTGTAAAAAGATGAATCTAAACCCCTATATCTCACCTAACACAGGAATCAACTCAAGATGGATCAAAGACTTAGAAATTAGACCTGAGACTGTGAAGTTAGTAGAGGAGAACATAGGTTCAACACTACAACATATTGGCACAGGCAGTAACTTTCTCAACAAAACCTCCAAAGCTCAGGAAATTGAAGCAAGAATAAACAAGTGGGATAACATCAAACTAAAAAGTTTCTTCTCATCAAAGGAAACTATCAATAACCTAAAGAGGAAGCCTACAGAATGGGAAAGGATCTTTACCAGCCACCATTCTGATAGGGGGCTAATATCCAGAGTATACAAAGAGCTCAAAAGACTCTACACTAGCAAAACAAACAACCCAATCAAGAAATGGGCAAATGAACTAAATAGACACTTCACAAAAGAAGAGATACAAAGGGCTAATAGATACATGAAAAGATGTTCTTCATCACTGGCCATCAGGGAGATGCAAATCAAAACTACACTGAGATTCCATCTAACCCCAGTCAGAGTAGCAAGCATAAAGAAATCAAACAACAACAAATGCTGGTGAGGATGTGGGGAAAGAGGAACTCTTTTACACTGTTGGTGGGAGGGCAAACTAGTTCAGCCACTATGGAGATCTGTGTGGAGATTCCTAAGAAAGGTGGGAATAGATCCACCATATGATCCAGCTATACCACTCCTGGGTATCTTTCAAAAGGGGTTGAATTCAGAGAAATACAGCAACATACGCATACCTATGTTCATAGCAGCACAATTTGTAATAGCCAAAATATGGAACCAACCCAGATCACCATCAACAGATGAATGGATAGCAAAACTGTGGAAAATACACACAATGGAATTCTATTCAGCCATAAAGAAGAACAAAATCATATCATTTGCAAGAAGATGGAAAGCCCTGGAGAGCATCATGTTAAGTGAGATCAGCCAAGCACAGAAGGAGAAGATACGTATGTTTCCTCTAATATGCCCAAACTAGGAAACACAAAGGATACCAGTGGGACTCCAGATATTAGAGGGGAAATACTAGCTAAGTTTGAATGGAAAGATAGGAGAGGAGAAAGGCTGATCTTGATTAATGAGGGTCTACACCTGAACATGTCTAAAATTATGAATAAGACATGGTTAACCTGGACAACCATTGGTGGAAGGGGGGAAGAGAAAATGGGGGCGGGGGGGGAGAGGGCACCAAATATAGTTTAAATGTATACTATTTATGTTCAATAAAAAAATTGTTTGAAAAAAAACCATGAGATATGTACACAATGGAATTTTACTATGCTTTATGTTATGTCATTTACACGGAAATGGATGGAACTGGAGGACATTATGCTAAATGAGATTAATCAGTCACAAAAAATAAGAAATCAAATGCTTTCCCTAATATGTAGAAGCTAGGGAGAAAGTAGTTCATAGGAGGAGCTTCAGACGAAGGAGATACTATAGGTGAACAAATAAGGTGACCTAATTGAGGGTATGGGGGAAAGAGGGAAATTCTCTAATGCACATGATGTACTTTACCAGACATATCAATATCAATCACTAAGCCAAACATGAGAAAGAGAGATGGGATGGGAATGGGGCAAAAATTGGGTAAGGGCTAATTGGGTGATGTGTGCATATATGTTTCCACCATTTTGTATCCATTTAAGATGTATGACTACAATGTACCAATAAAAAAATTTTAAAAAGAAAAAAAATGGCCATACTTCCAAAAGTGATCTACAGATTCAATATAATACTTGGTATTAAATTATCAAGATTATTCCCCAAATGGATTAAAGACTTGGAAATTAGACCAGAGACTTTGAAGCTCCTTGAAGAGGACATAGCTCTAACACTACAACACATAGGTGCAGGTAAAATCTTTCTCAACAAGACCTCAAAAACACAAGAAACTATAAGGTGGATCAATATGTGGGATTGCATTAAACTGAAGAGCTATACAGCAAAGGAAACTATCACGAACCTTCATAAAGAGCAAAAAGAATGGGAGAGAAATTGTGCCAACTACACCTCTGATAGAGTACTAATATCTAGAATATAAAGAGAACTCAAGGAACTCACTGCTAAGAAAAAAATAACCCAGTCAAATAGTGGGCAAGTGAAATAAATAGGAACTTTGCAAAGCAAAAAAAAAAAATGGCCAATAATTTTATTTAAATATGCTAAGCATCTCTGGGTAGTTTTGATTTGCATCTCTCTGGTGGCCAATGATGTTGATCATTTTTTCATGCATTTATTGGCCATTTGAATGTTTTCTTTAGTGAAGTGTCTATTTAGTTCGCTTGCCCATTTTGTTATTGGATGCTTTGTTTTCTTAGTGTTGAGATTCTTGAGTTCTTTGTATATTCTAGATATTAGTCCTCTAGCAGAGGTGTAGTTGCAAAAATCTTGTCCCATTCTGTTGACTCTCGATTGAGATTCTTGACAGTTTCCTTTGCTGAACAGAAGCTCTTCAATTTCATGCAATCCCACATATTGATTCACCATCAACAGATGAATGGATTACAAAACTGTGGGATATGTACACAATGGAATTTTACTCAGCCATTAAAAAAAACTCAATTACATCATTTTCAGGGAAATGGATGGAACTAGAGGACATTATGCTAAGTGAGATTAGTCAGTCACAAAAAAATAAGAAATCAGATGCTTTCCCTAATATGTGAGAGCTAATGAGAAATGGGTCATAGGAGGAACTCTAGATGAAAAAGGAAATCCTATAGAGGAGCAAACAAGACAACCTAAAGGAGGAGAAAGGAGGGGGGATGAAGAAAAATCTCTAAAACACACAATGTATTTAAACATATCAAAGTCAACCACTAAGCCAATCATGGGAAGGAGGGATGGGCAGGAAATGGGGTGGGAATTGGGTAGGGGCTAAATCAGTGATGTGTACATGTATATACACACAAGTTTTTTATCCCAATATAATGTATGAATATAATGCACAAATAAAATTTTTTAAATATGCTAAGCATCATTAGTAGTCAGATGTAAATCAAAATTACCCTGAGATTTTACCTAACTCCAATGAGAATGGCAATCATTCAAAACACAAACAACAAAAAATGTTGGCAGGATATGGAGAAGTGGGAACTCTAATCTATTGTTTAGTGGGATTGCAAATTAGTTCAACCACTTTGGAGAAGAGTAAGGAGGATCCTCAAAAGAATGGGAATGAACCTTCCATATGCTCCAGCAATACCACTTTTGTTTATCTACCCAAAACAGTGAAAACCAAACTAGCAAAATAATGTATGCATTTTTATGTTAATAGCCATACAATTCACCATTGCCAAACTATGGAACCAGCCAAGATGCCAATCAACAGATGAATGGATTACAAAACTATGGTCTATATACACAATGGAATTCTACTCAGCCATAGAGAAGTAAATTTTGTCTTTTGGGGGGTTATAGATGGAACTGAAGAACATTTTACTAAGTGATATTAGTCAGTCACAAAAATTTAAAAAATTGGTTGCTCTCCTTAATATGTAGAAGCTAGAGAGAAAAGGGCCATAGAAGGAGCTCTTACTTTGAGCAAATAAGATGACCTAACTGAGGGAAATGAGAGGGAGATAAAAGAAAATATCCTAATTTACATAATGTACATTCACAAACATCAAGGTCAATAACTAAGCCAAATATGAGAAGGAAGAGAGGGAAGGGAATGAGGTGGAAAATGGGGAAGAGCTAAATAAGTGATGTGTGCATGTATGTCTCTACTATCCTGTACCCCATTAAGATATATGACTACAGTGGACAAAAATAAACAATTTTTTAAATTAAAATGAGCTGGGGTTGGAGCTCAGAGGTAAAATGTCCCTCGGTCTAATCTCTTATAACTGCCCCCTTTCCAAGTGCAGCTGTGATTTGCAACCATGCTTTTGGTCTCCTTTCTGTCTTTTGGATCTGTGAAGTGAGAGGTGAACTAAAAGTTGAAAAATAGTTCTTGACTCCCTTCTTTGTAAATTCCATTCAGGTAGATTTGCACCTCACCTATTTTCTTGAGGTTTAACAAATAATAGAAAAATTCTCATTAAATGCCCTGCTATTTTATCATATAAATATATTGGATAAACAAATCTTGGATAGTAGAATTACTATATTTAAATCCCAGAAAAATATATTTATACAAAATTGATTAAAGCAATGACTTTTGCACGAAGGGATATTGGAGGAAAGCTTTCATTGGCCTTTAAAACACGATCTCTTGTAGAACAGAATACAACTCTGCAAAAAAAAAATTAAAGCTAGAGATATGTAAAAACACATAGACGAATCTCAAAAAATACTATACATGAGCAAAAGAATCCAAACACACAATAGTACATATTTTTTCATTTTATTTACATGAAACTCTAGAAAAAAAAATCTAATGTTTAGTGACAAAAAGTAAACCAGTGGTGGTTTAGAGAATGTAAAGACGTTTCACTGGGATGAGACATAAGATTTAGAAGATGACAGAAATGTTAAGATGATGAGTATAAGAGTATATTAATATATAAGGCTGTCAAAACTCATCAAGATGGCTGGTTCTTATTTTATGTAAATTATATTTTGACAGCATTTATTTTAAATATAGCTTTATGCACATATATACATGCCAATATAGACATATATGTTAGGCTGCACATCTCTACTGTATTATATTTACCCTTATAGAACTGTTTTCATTGAATTGTGGTATATTTTTATTTAACTTGTGTTATATTTTTCTTCTTTGTCACAAAGCTCCCAAAGGACATAGTAAAAAGTAACCTCATCAACTCAAACTGCATTTTGTAGAGAGATGCTTTTGAGTGAGTTGTTCACCATGCTATACAATATCCTTTGTATCAGGATAAATGAGAGAAACCTCAGTAATATATGACCTACTTGCAAACAAGTATTATTTTTTTTCACCCCATAGATGTTGCATCACATAAAGGATAATTTTCCCTTTATGATTACTTCTACAAAACACAGAGCTCTGAAATTCATGGCATACAGTCTGTATAGTAATACAACTTTTATTTATTATTTTTCCTCATGCATTAAAGCTTCTTTTATCAGCACTGATTTCTTAATGCAAAATGAAGTATACAGATTGAAGTAAAAACAAATTCTTATAAATATCAATCAACCAAAGAGAAAGACTAGAAAAGACAATTAATATAACCTGGCCAATAATTAAACACCAAATGTTGAAAATCTGCCAAATTATTGCCGATAAATGCAAGATACAAAAATCCATCTCAAGATCCAAGCAAACACAAGTGGAACTGGTTTCATTCTGTAACTATTACTAAGAAATTTGAGCTATGGGCCAATGGGAGAGAATCTAAGGAAATAACAATAATGGAAAGGCTGAGCCTGGTCTTGCAAATCAAAGGAAAGAATTATACAAAACTCATTTTAATTTTACTAACTGGACAAAAATAAACTTATAAAAATGTTCATCTCCCTGTGTAGATTCATCAAGTATTAATTAAAATGATGTAAATAAATGAGCCTATTAGTACTGACATTAAATAAAAGAAAAGTTAATAAAATTAAATTATACAAACAGCAGGTAAGAATACAATAGTTTGGTGGTGTAATAAGAAAGAATAAGGCAAGTAGCATGTGCATATCACATCCAGCTGCTTCTCAGGCAATAGGAGCTTGAGATAAAAAACAAAGCATAACTATGTCAGTATTTTTTCCTTCTGGCTATTTTTTGATTGTTATTGTTCAGAGTTCATTCCTTTCGCAGCTGTTCTCAAGTTCACTAAGCATCTTGCTAGTGTTTTATCATGTCAACACATTTCTCACATCCTCTTCCATCTCCCCTTCTCAAGCATTCCCTGTAGAATCTTATACCCCAGCAACATTCTCTTCACATTTTCCTTTTATTTCTAGTTTGCTCTCAGCATGCCTTCACAGGGAGGGGGATAGCACTGCCAAGACTATCTTCAGCTGTAATGAGGAAAATGGCTGAGCATGCTCCAATTTTTCTCTCTAGGACCATAGGAGGTAAAACTTTATGTTCATTGACTGGTTCATTTGACAAGGAATAATTGAACATTTTCTACATGCTAACTGCTGTGTAACCAATGGCTGCAAAGTGAGTTGACACACACTACCTCAATAATCTTCAACCTCATCTTGAAGTGGTCTTACAATTATCTCTGTTTCACACAAGGAAAACTTGTGACAAAATGGGGTGCAGTGACTTCACCAGCCTAAAGACAAGATTCTGGATTCTACTAGCTGCATTCAGGAATTGCAGAGGGACCCTCCCATGACAGTGTAACTAATTCGTGGGTGCATTGCAATAGACTTTATAATAAATTGCAAATGTGTAAGAAAAAGAAATTCAGGGAAGGTAAAGAAAGGGAAGGAGGGCAAAAGGAATAAGAACAACAGAAACAAAAACTAAAACAAAATTTGAAGCTTTAGGAGAATATGGAAGCCAGATTATCCTAGAATAAATGCCCACATCAGTAAAAGGCTGTCTTGAGCCTACATGAAATTGGAAAAGATGAACCTAGGAGTGCCCAGTTTAAGTGCAGCTCCTCAAAGAGGACTAACGTGGTGCTAAAGTAACACCATTGATCAACAAATGGAACATCTGCAGGAAAGTATCATCAATTTACAGCCTCAGAGTGCACACAGATTAAGTTGAAACAATAAGATATTAGCACAAAAGTAAACAAACACCATATGATTCAACAGAAATAATATATTATTTTAGGTGGACAAAAGATCTTGGACATAAAATTTACCAGTAGAAAAAAGTGTGTATTAAAGGTTTAGGAAAAATAAAGTTTTAGAAGTAAATTAAAAATCTATAAAATAAAATTAAACCACTTCATGGAAAGAAGACACATAGTAGTAATAGTTTAGGTGATTCCAGAAAAGCAAGGCTGGCAGGGGAAGAGATGTTCAAAGAAGCAGCCATACACTCAGGGCTGAGGCAGCTGGAGAGGGGGCAGTGAGATGGCAGTGGAGGAAGTGTGTGGACCATTGCAGAGGCTACAGTAAACCCAGCAACCTTCTGCATATATTGTAGCACAGGTACCCTGTTAACAAATTATTTCAACTTTTGTAGACGTAAAGATGTATATATCTTGCCTCTATTTTGCAAAAAATATTTTCATTAGATATAATAGTTTTACCTGACAATTTTTCTGTAAACATTGCAGTGTTGTCATTTCACTGTCTACTGTCATTCAATTTTTTTTCTTAAGAGAAACCAGATATTACTCAGGTTGCTGAATGTAGAATTTTTTTTTTGTCTATTATTTTTTATTTTGTTGTACTGGGTATTAAGCCCAGGAGAATTCTACCTCTAAGATACACTCCCAGGCATTTTTATTCTTAAATTTTGAAACAGGCCCTTACTAAGTTATTGCACACTGGAATTTGAGCTTGCAGTCTTTCTGTCTCTCTCGAGTACTGGAATTACAGGCATGCACTACTGTGCCGAATTGTTTTTTATTTTAAATTTTGATTATGATGTAGGACCTAAGGGGATTTTGTTTTATTTTGTTTGGTTTGTATTTATTCTGCACTGGATTTCTTTTTTCAAACAGATTGCTCCAGCAACTCTACTCTTCTGTAATCATCAAAATTATATTAAATGGCCGGGTGTGGTGGCGCGCGCTTGTAATCCCTGCGCTTGGGAGGCAGAGACAGGAGGATCACACAGGTTCAAAGCCAGCCTGGCTGGCTTAAGAGACCCTGTTTCCAAATAAAAAATATAAAATAGGTCTGGAAGGGTAGACCAAAGGGAGAAGGGTTCCATCCCCACTACCACCCCAAAAAATTATATTAAATGATAGCACCACAAAATAAGTATACAATATATATTAAAATCATTGAAATATGGAAGTAACCCACATACCCATTATCAGGTGAATGGATAAACATATTGTGAGATGCTCACGAAATATTACTCAAAAACACAAAAAATGAAACACTGATACAGTACCATGTATAAATCTGAGATGGATAATGCTGAGTGAAAGTAAAAAGAAAAATATATATACTTTGTGATACTCTTTGTACATGATTTTACAGCAGAATAAATAAAGGCAATCTTTATTTATAGGCATTAGAACAGTATGGCTTGGTTATTGAGTAATTGAATGAAAAGAGACACATCCATCGGATTTTAGAATATGGAGGAGAAACACCAGTGGGATGAAAAAAGTGGTCTGAGGGGACAAAAATTAATAAAGGGAAAACTTCCATTGATCATTGACATCATATATATATGTGAGAATACCAGTGTGATTTTCAAAATCCTGGATGAGGAAGGGAGGGAGTGAGGAGGGAGCCAGAGGGAAGTTTATCAAGTGCTGTGTGCACACATGTATGTCACTATCACTCTGAACTACATTATGATGTGAGACTATAATAAACCAATAAAAGAATAAAAAATTTAAAGTATTTAGAATATAGTAGGGTATGGAAAGATAGTGGATCCTGACTGGTATGTTGATAATGCAAACATATGTATATAGGACATATATAAATATATGTCAAATTTTATAATTAAATTATAATTATAATTATCTTTAAATTATATGTCTACCTCTTAAATCAATAAGAATTCTAAACAACTGATTAAACATATTTCAGTTGGAAAATTAAGAATTGTAAATTAGATGAGAAGAAATTACATATATTGAAGTACAGAAAAAAAAGCTAAAAGAAAACTTTAAAGACATAGAAGATATTTCCTTTTTCTGAAGACATACAGGCTAGGTATTTAAATCAAAATTTTGATGATATAACTAGAATTAATTTTACAACATTTTAAGAATCTTCTAAAATAGTATTGAGATGACAAGGGACTCATATATCATTACACCAAAAATCTAAACAAAGGCAGCCACCTTAGTTATGAGACATTTTTTGCCAAGCTGGGAAAAAGCTTCTGTTTTAACAATATCCTAAGATGTAGGGTTAGAACTTTTATGCCATCTATTATTCAGGAGCAATATAATCTAAATCTCAAAGCCCACTTGACTTAAGTAAAAATGATCTAAATAGACCAATCTAACACTGTTCCAATACAAGGAGAATGCAAGGAAAGTCACCTTGATTCTGATGAGAATGGAAGATAGGATATAGAAAAGTTCCACAAAAATCATCAGGGTTACAGGCAAATATCAAACTTATTGTGGCTAACATTCTTATCACCTTTACAGTTCAAAAACTTTAAATTAAAATTTGTCCCTGACAAGAAGTGACCTTCAGTGTCTGGAAGTAGCAAGGAAAAAAATCTCTAGGGATGAAAGCTACTGACCTTAAGCCTCAAAGAATCCCATAAACAATTTTGAATGGATACTAGTATCTCACAGCAAAAACTGAGCACAGAAAGAAACAAGGCACTGTAAGGGAGAGATATCCAAATGAATAAAAAATTGTCAGTAGAAATGAATTTACTCAATCTTCATAAAAATTGAACAATTTTAATTAACAAATATAAAATATTTTGAACATTAGTGATAATGTTTAAGAAAATAGAATAAAAAATTATCATCACTTCAGGGAGAAAAAGAACCTAAATAGAACTTTAAGGTTAAGAATTTACAATAACCCCAAATTAAAATCTAACATATAGGCTTTATATTAGATAAAGTGAAAACAGAACTGGAAATAGATTTAAAAAAAAAAGAAGTCATCCAGAAGGTACCACAAAGATTAAGTTAGTGATGGAAAATATAAAAGTGTAAATAAAAGACCCAGAGAAGAGGAAGCAAAAGGCTAAATGTATATATTTCAAGTTACAAAATGAAAATATAGATAGAATGGAAAAGGCAATATATCTGATTCATGAAGCTCAAGAAACACAGAAGAAACCACCACATATGATAGCACTGAGACATGATGATAAGTTTGAGGCAAACTTCGTCAATTTAGCAAGAATCTCAGCAATTTAGCAAGACCCTATTTCAAAATAAAACACAAAATAGCTGGGGGTATAGCTCAGAGAAGAATGTCCCTGGGTTCAGCCCTCCAGTGCTACAAAAGTGTAAAAAGGAAGAAAAATAGAACTCTACTCTTATAAACACAATTGTGAAATTAAAATCCTAACAATGTGAAAAGATTATTGGCAGCATCCTGGGGAAATAGTTGATCCTACTAGAGATACCGATAATATATCAGTAGTCACACAGGAAGCCTGAAGAGAGTGTACTTATCTCAACATGCTGAAAGCCATGTTTTTAACCTTTAATTCTATATTCAACAAAAATATTTTCAAGGAATACAGAGAATTAATGACACTGTCCAATTAAGAACTAAGCATATATAGAAAGTTTGGCACCATACAACTCTCAAACTGAAGCTTTATAGCATGAGATCACCTATGAAAATTCTGAGATACAAAAAGGAAGAGCAAGCCAGGCATGGAGGCACATGCTTGTAATCGCAGTACTTGGGAGTCTGAAAGAGGAGGATCAAAGATTCCCAGCCTCAGCAATTTAGTACGGCCCTCAGCAATTTACTGTGACCTTGTTTTAAAATAAAGAATAAAAATAGGGCTGAGGGTATAGCTTGGCGGTAGAATGCTCCAGGTTCAATCCCCAGTACCCCCCCCAAAAAAAGGAAAGAGTAAAATGAGTTGTAAGTATATGTAAATTAATGTAACAGATTAACTATATGAAATAAATATTATTACACATGGAATATAATAAATTAAATTCAATGCTAGATATTAAAATATTTTAATGTTACTTCTTTCAACTTGTATGTTTGTAAGTGTATTTCAATTCTTTTATTTTATAAATGATATTATATGTATTTGGTACAGTTAATCCTTTTTTAGATATATTTACATGCATTTAGTACTTATTTTGCCCTTCTTTCTTGTACCCATTGTGGTCTAGTGCATCAGCATGCACAGCTCTCTGGAAGATACCTTCTTTCCAGATGAGTCCTCAGGTGCAAAGAGATGAAGAGTACTGGTTATCAATTGGTACATAACAAATTTCCCCAAAGATTGCTGACTTAAAAACAGCATATCATTCTAAAAACTTCTTAATTTCTGTGATTTGGGGATCTGGATGCAATTTAGCTTAAAAAGCATGTATAAAGCATGATCTCTAATCTCAACAAATCAATATGTTTACATTTATTGAGCTTCTGTTATATGCCAGATGCTATGCTAGTAGCTAAGGAGAAAAAGATAAATAAGAAATTTTCTCTGAACTCAAGAAATTTGTGAACAAACTAAGACAGACAAAAAGTATCATTTAATATGCATGGAAAATAGTGGCAAATATAGAGATGATGTGGCAAGAAACCAATACAGAACTTTAAACCAGACCAAGGCAGTCAATGGTAAGGTCCTAAAGGTTTCCATCAGAGTAGTAATACAATTAGAAATATAATCAATATTGATGTGTGCAAGATGGGTATAAGGGAGATGAGGGCTGAGACAAATAAATCTGCGCAGAGAGTAAAAGAATCTGTTATGGTCAGATAGAGAGTACCCCTGAAGAGCACAAAATCAGTGTTCAGGGTTGATATGGCTAGATCATGGAGACTGCAGTCTTTCAATGGATTATCTGGGTGGTAACCTGAGCCAGTGGGCTATGGCTAGAGAAGGTGGGTCCCTGAGGCTATGGCTTTAGGGATTATGCTTTTATCTTTGAATTCCCTTGTTTGCCTGCTCTTTCTGTTTCTGGCCTCCATAATGTGAGGGAACACAGCCCGTGCCTTCTCCCTCTTACCACTTCCTGCCATCATGCCTAGAGATCTGTGGACCCTAATATCTCATGGACTGAACTTAGAATCTATAAACAAACTGAGCAAACAAATCTTTCTTTCTCTAAATTGTTTGGTCAGGTTTGGAATTATAGCAGTGAGAATGCTAAGATGGAATCTGAATTAAGGCAGTGGGAGAGAAGTTAAAATTTTATTTTAGCTTCTGCTCCAAGAAGTATCCTACTCAATCTAGTAGTCCAACACTCCACCTCCTAATAACCCCCATGAGCAAGGATCACTCTCTGCTGACCTTCACCAATGCATCCTTGCTGCCCCATTGATGGTAAAGTCCCATCATTTGATTCTTTCAGGTAGACTTCTTGCCCAGTGCCTAGTAATCAGTTGATACCCAACACCGTTGTTTTCTCTGGACTGCTTGATTCAGGGAAGCTGCTGCGGAGTGGACACATGCCCTGCTTCCTGTGTTCTTGGCTTCCTCCTAACTTGGCAAAAGTCTGTGGTCTTGAAAGGAAGGAACTTGTGCTAAAAAAATAAATAAATAAAACAATAAGGAGCATCTGTGCTCTGTGTACTCAGCCCTATTATGAAATCTCCTGTCCCTGCTTCAAAGAGCTTGACAGCCGCCACAGCCAACTGTTTGGTTAATAAAACCACTGAGCCTACAGAAAAAGAAACCAAACAACCTGTAACTTCCTTTCACAATAGTCAGTGCTCAGAATTGGCTTTATTGCTCACAAATCCTTTCATTATTAACTTATTCAGGAACTCGCTATGTATCGGGAACTGTAATGCTTGCTTTTGAAAGTCCAGAGGGAGGCTTCCTTCCCTGCAGGCTTTTTACAAAGAAGTGATGCTTTGAATGTGTATCTTCCATTTATAATCAGCCCATATCTAAGTTGTGTCATCCAGTGATCTTTGTATTAGCTGCTCCTGTATTTTCATTCCATTTCTGAATCTTCATACTATTATTTTGGCTACCCACAGTTCCCAAGAAAGAAGAATATAAAAGTATTTCCCTTCTCCCTCTGTCAAATGTTTGTTAGGGAATATCACATCTTTTTTGTTTTGGTTTGGTTGGAAGTTTTGAGTTTTGGTACTGAAAATTAAAGTTAAAGTCATTCAACCTCTGAGCTATACCCCCAGGCCTTTTTAAATTTTTTTTCTTCTTGCCAGGCATGGTGGCTCATGCTTGTAATCCCAGCACTTAGGAGGCTGAGACAGGAGGATTGAATAGGTTCGAAGCCAGCCTCAGCTACTTAGTTAGGCTCTCAGCAACTTAGTGAGACCCTGTTTCCAAATAAAGTATAAAAGAATTTTTTTTTTAATCTAAGATGTTGAAGCTGTCTTCAAATCTGCGTTCCTCCTTTCTCAGCCTCCTAAGTACTAGTATTAATGGCCTGTGCCACCATGCCTGGCTGACATCTTTTCCAGAAACAATAGAATATTGTTCTAGGACCACTGAGTGCTGCATTAAATGGGGAAGACTATGAAATTAGTTTTAGTAATTTTTGCTTGAAATGATTTATTAATCCCTAATGTAGATGTTTAATACAATCTTGGGCACCAATCTGGCAAACACAGTGCAGCCTCCACTATGTGGGTGGTACAGGATCTGGGACATAAGCCTCCAAATGACTCCTGAGTCAAGCCGCAGATGGCATGACAGCCCCAGTGCTGTCACTGACCAGCCCTGTGCCAAACCAAAAACGTAAACGAACATCCATGATGACCATAGGGTTCTCTTTTGCTATTCAAATGTACTGCAGCCCACTTAGCAATATGGTCATACAGCTCTATATGAATATAAGACTTTGGTATTAAAGATTTCCAAATCAGTAGTCATTATTGGATCACTGAGAAAATAATTGAGAATTGTTTCGACAATTTGGAAAGCAGGAAAATTTCAATCAGCCTACACCCTAAGTGAGGTGTGAGATACCGAGAGATTACAAAATTAGCCTTCCAGAATTGGCCTCCTCTTCACATACAGGATACACAGGAAAGGTTAAGGACATCATTGTTCCAGATATCTTGAAGGTCATCTGTACTTCTTGAAGGTCATCTGTACTTTAGGTGTTTTCTCAAATAGTAGTAGGGGGCAGGGGTGGCGCCCTGGATGGTTATCAGAAAATACCCTGTATTGGCACTAATCATGTTGATTTATTTGTGGTTATTTACCACTGGGAGACTCAAACAGGTGGTCATTAATTTCTCCAAAGGAAGAGTTCAAGAGAAAAAACTGAGTTTATGGTGCTATAAAGAAAAAAGTCAAAGCTGGGCATGGTGGCGCATGCTTGTAATCCCACACTTGGGAGGCTGAGACAGAAGGATCATAGGTTCACAGCCAGCCTTATCTACTTAGTGAGGCCCTCCACAACTTAGTGAGACCCTCTTTCAAAATAAAGAATGAGCCAGGAATGGTGGCATACACTTGTAATCCCCGCGGTTGGGAGATGGAGACAGGAGGATCGTGCAGGTTTGAAGACAGACGCACTGGCTTAAGAGACCCTGTTTCCAAATAAAAATATAAAAAATAGGTCTGGGAGTGTAGCCCGGAGGTAGAAGGGTTTCCAGGAACCCCAGTACCATGAAAGAAAGAAAGAAAGAAAGAAAGAAAGAAAGAAAGAAAGAAAGAAAGAAAGAAAGAAAGAAAGAAAGAAAGAAAGGAAGGAGGAAAGAAAGAAAAGATTGTGAGGGTGTAGCTCAGATGTAGAATGCCCCTGGGTTCAATTCCCCAGTACTGCAAAAAAAAAAAAAAAAAAAAAAGTCAAGGTAGGATCACTCCAGAAAATATGACCAGAATGTGCAGATATTACTGTTGACAAGTCAATAGGCCCCATCTGAAGGTTTGTGAGGAGAAAATAAAAATTTGACTTCTAGCTACAGAGACATGAAGATTGGAACAGTTATGAAGAAAGCAAACAAAGATGGTAACTTTTTACACATTGTCAAAATGTGATTTTTTTTTTTTTGCGGGTCTGGGGATGGAATTTAGGGGCATTCTACCTCCAAGCTACACCCCCTGACCTATTTTTTATTCTTTATTTTGAAACAGGGTCTCACTGAGTTGCAGAGGGCCTCACTAAGTAGCTGAGGCTGTCTGCGAACCGCGATCCTCCAGTCTCAGCCTCCCGAATGCTGGGATTACAAGCGTGCACCACCACGCCTGGCTCAAAATGTGATTTTTAAATCTCTTTATTAGACTTTAGATAAAGGAAGAGAAATCCCAACGTAGCACCATAGCAATAGAGGAGGTTTAGGGGAGAGTGGTAGAGGCAAGTAGAAATCATTAATGAAGAAAACACTTCCATTTATGTAATTTACATATATTAAATTATCAATGCCAATCTCAATATCTTGTGCTGTAAAGGAGGCAGAGTGGGGAGGAAGCTGGGAGAAAGTTCACCAAGTGATGTGCGTGTACGTCCTCATCACTCTGAACTTCATTATGATATGAGAGTACAAGGTGCCCATAAAAGTATGTACAAGTATGTAAAAGTATATATAAATATACATAAGTGATGGTTTTATTAGCCAGGTATGTCACTGTGTGCCTATAATTCCAGTTCTTGGAAGGCTAAGACAGGATTGCAGGTTCAAGGGGAACCTCAGCAATTTAACAAGACCCTGTTTCAAAGTGAAAAATAAAAAAGTTCATGGTACAGAAATAGAATCCCCCTCAATTCAATCCCTGGTACGACTAACTAAATCAATAACCCTTTTATTGCTTGAGACCCCAAAGGTGGGAATAAATTGAGAATATCAAGCATGTACACACACCTCTTATAAAGATGGTAGACCCCATGTGCAGGAAGGGCCCCTCATGGGATCGTGAAGTGAGTTCTGCCAGCAATCCCCCATCACCCACAGGCAACATGCAAAGTCTGGGGAAAATGACAGCAAATTAATGTTCAGATAAATGTGGTGTGTGTGTGTGTGTGTGTGTGTGTGTGTGTGTGTGTGTGTGTGTGTGTTAGGGGATGTGGCCATTGCAAAGATGGAGAAGAGGATGTTTCTCTCAATGAGGAGGTCTCATGACAGAGGACTTGACAGGTACGTATTTCCAGAAGTTGAAGGACCTAGGGATTGGTACCAGACTGAGGCCTGGAAAGTCCAAGCATGAGAATCTATGTCTAAACAATGGCTTCATTGTGAGTGTTTATTTTACTTGAGAGGAAGGCAGTGGTGTTAGATGAGAGCCAGGCTTGGGCCACCTCACTGGAGCTAGAGGAGAGATGCAACACAGCATAATAAATGCTAGAATCCCCCTGAGGAGCTGTACAAAGAGATAGAAGATAGCAGGTGGAACTCTTCAAGAAACAAGGAAAACATTATAAGAAAAAATAAATTGTTTATTGCTATATTATTCTGACATCAGTTCCTGTGTTTAGCACCTTCCACCTTTCTCAGTCACTGTGTCGGACATTCATTTATTGCTTCTCGGATCTGAATGTACCTTTCAGTATATGCTGTGATAAACAAAAAGTCCCTTTAAGCTTTTCTTCTCAAGGTGAGAGGATGTTATGCTTTCTTAGTAGGGAGCGCTGGAAGATGGTTACAGGAAGAGAGGCAGCCCACATTTTTCAGGAAGCATAGGAATGAAATGCATGAGCATGGGATTCTCTGTTAGAGCAGTGTGCTGGCCCCGGGCCTAGAATATAGTCGCTGTATGACTATGCTGCCTCAATGGGTGATAGCCTTTCCACTTCTCTTTTAACCTGGGAACCCAGGCTGCGTGTTACATGTACTCTAAAGTTCAGGGCTGTGCGAGGCTCCCCATGCAAGCCCACACCCCTGGATGCTCATCTCCTGCCATCGTGTTTGTATCCTAAAGGGCTCTTCATTACCTGCCAGCAACTCTTACCAGTCCAAGACTGGCCAAATGAAATTTCACAGTCCCATTAGAATCATGTTCTTCTACTTTGAAAACCACATGTATGCTATCTGTCATTTTTACCAATTAGAACTTTCAGCAGTGAGCAAAGATCATCAGTCCTCAGTATATTTCCGTTTTTTCTTATATTGTTGCTAGAATCATTTTAATCAAAGGTCAAAGAGAGTAGAAATAAAAGATCAGTAATATTTATTCACTGGAAAATAACTTTATTCTGAATTTGAAATCTTAAATTTAATCAGATTGCAACATTATTTAAAAATAAATTAAATCCCAGATTAAAGAAATCATAGTATTTTTACCGAACTAGAAAATTTATTAAGCAAAGGGCATCCCTGAACAAAGAAGCCAAACATATTCTTGGACTTAAGATATCCTCTTGTCTTTAACCTCTTCCCTAAAGTGTCAGTTCTTTCTGCAGCATATCTGTAGCTTATTTTCAAACAATAATGAACAAGGAAAACTTCTCCTCCCCTGGGGAGCTCATCCCAATTTCAGAGAACATAAACATTCAGAAAATGCCTCCTCTAATTGAGGTAAAAATCTAATTCCATTTCTAATCATGCTCTCATGAGATACACCAAGATATAAGTTCCCGTTCCTTGTGACAGTCCTCCAAATACTTGAAGGTTGCTGTTAAATCCCTGGAGATTTTCTGTTCTCTAAGCTAAAGAGCAACATTTTATTTTTCAAAATGCTTTGTTCAGTTTTGTTTTACTCTTCTCTGAACATGCACCAGTTGTAAATCTGTTTTTTAGTATTTTTATTTATGTATAATGAGAACTTTACAATCAAGTAAGAACATTTGCACATTGTATAGGTATATGGCAGAACACAGCAAGACTCATCTCCTAGGCGCAATATAACCTACTTTGATGAGAGTAACCTAATCGTTATTCTCGCCTTACATCTGTTCTTGGGTGGGCTCATTAACATCAGGATCATTTTAACCACAAATATGATCCCCTAGTGAATCATCTGTATCATCAACTCATGTCTCTTTACATATTCTTTATGCTACCACCTACTCACTGTTGTTCTGGAATATCCCAGACATACTCCACCTCTAAACTCTAAAATTTCTACTTTCCCTAGAAATGTGCTTCTCTTCCTATGGTCTACATATCAGTTATAAGAAGTAGCATTATCTCAGCCAAACTAGCTAGATTGTGCCATGAAGAGGCATGTAGGAAACCTATCTGCTCTTGTAGTCACTCTAAATATCTCAAATAAGTATTCATATTCACCTCCTCATGCTGTGTCTTTTTTGCAATATTTATATTGTTTCCTAAGTCCCTACTTGTGTTAGCCATATTTCTATCACTCTGACAAAATAACTAAGAACATCAATCTAGAGGAAACATCTGTTTTGGCTCAAAACTTCAGAAGTTTCAATCCACAGTCACTTGGCTCCATTGTTTATGGGCAGAAAATCATAGCAGGGATCCTGTGGTAAATCAAATATTCTCATTTTATGGCAAGTGGAAAGAGAGAGAGGGGAAGGTGGTGAGGAAAGGCCAGGGACCTTCAAGGACATGCGCTCAATAACCTATTCCCTCCAACTAGACCCCAATTTCTTAAGTTTCTACCTCCTTCAATAGACTCACCAGGTGAGAACCAAGACTTCACACATTCTGGGTCCAAACTATAACACTTCTATTAACCCTTTACAGCATTACCCTGCCCCTTCTTCAGTACTTAACCCAGACATCATCTCTTTCTGGAAACTCAGATGAAAACAAAGTCAAGATCTTGACTTAATCTTAGAAATGAATATAGAAAACTTGATGGTTTATGTCTACAATATTTTCCTCTAAACTATCCTCCTCTGATACAAATACACAGCATCCATTCCTCCCACTTTTTGCTAAAGTACATTTGGCTTCTTTTTTTACCTTGAGCTAGTTCTTTCTTCTATTTTTCAAGTATTTCCTAAGACTTTTCTCGGGTTTTTTTTTACTTCTTTAATCTAAAGTGAGATGTCCCCTCCACTAAACTTGCCTCCCATCTATTTTCTTAGGTTAATAAACTGGAAATGTTTGACAATTATGTTATCATCAAATCCAAAGTAAAAAAGGATTCCTTTCTGATACTATAAGAACTAAAGTCCTCTTTCAGAGATTTCATAACACCTGTCATGTACATCAATTTACCTGGGCATCAAGGAAAGTTACAGAAACAATTCAGAGACAGATAGAAAGTAGGCAAAAGAGCCCTTAGAGATCAGTGACTCTTCAACAGGCTCTCCCTTGATTTCGCCCGGTCAGAACACAGACTTTGGAATAAGAGGTACTGTCTTAGAGCCCTGGATGCATCTCTCGTAACTGTATCCTAGGCAAGTAAGTGTCTTACCTTCTTTATGCCTCAGGTTCCTAATCTGAAAAATTAGGATAATAATTAATAGTACTTGCCTCATGAGATTTTAATGAGAGTTAAATGATATATGAAACACTTGTTAAAAGCTCAAAAGTGTCAATTCTCAGGTATATGCAAAAATCAGGAAACTAGCTGGATGCTACTAGGATTCAATATGAAATCTCCTTGATAATATTTGCACTGAATTCAGAAATGTGTGATATATTTTGAAAAACAAAATACATGGCAAAAAATGGCATACTTTTTGTTTTTTCTTTGTGTAGTTTTTTTTTCTTTTCTTTTCCTTTATTTTTATTGGTGCATTGTCCCTCTCCCTTCTTATCATGTTTGGCTTAGTGATTGATATGTTTGTGAATGTACATCCTGTACATTAGAGAATTTCCCTCTTTCCCCTCTCATCCCCCTCAGGTAGCCTTATTTGCTCATCTATGGTTTCTCCTTCTTCATCTAGTTACTTCTATGACCCATTTTTTTTTCTCTAGCTTCCACATATTAGGAAGAGCATCTGATTTCTTATTTTTTGTAACTGACTAATTTCACTTAGCATAATGTTCTCCTGTTCCATTCATTTCCCTGTAAATGACATAATTTTGTTCTTTTTATGATTGAGTAAAATTTTATTGTGTATATATCCCATAGTTTTGTAATTCATTCATCCATTCATGGACAACTTGGCTGGTTCCATAGTTTGGCAATTAGGAATTGTGCAGCTACAAACATAGATATGTATGGATTAGTTTGTTAGTTTGGTTTCCATTCTTTTGGAAAAAGAAAAAAACCCAGAAGTAGTTTTGCTGATCATATGGTATGTTTGTTCCCATTCTTCTGAGGATCCTCCATACTGTTTTCTAAAGTGTTTGCACAAATTTGTAATCCCACCAACAGTGTATTAAAGTTCCCACTTCACATTCTTGTCAGTATTTGTTATTGTTTGTGTTTTGAATTAAAAGAGTCACCAGAGTTGACCAAGGAAATTTCCAGGTCAGAACATGGTCTATTATTCTTTTATTTCACTTATAAATTTTAATTTATATTATAATTTTATAATTTACAAGTATAAATTTACTCATAAATTTCAAATTTTCTATGACAAATGTTAGCAGAAAATGGATGCCTTTAGAAAACTTTTGATTAAAGAAAGTTCTACAATAAATTAAGAATGACTAAAACAGTTTACATGAAAAACTTACCTGCTATACAAATTGTGCCATTATATTTTACCCTTACATGTAACATTTGGTATTTATTAGAAGATTTCATGCATTTTTATAATAAACATTTAACATTAGAAATTAAAGTTAATTATCATGTCATCTTTTCTCTAAAATATTCTTATGCCTCATTTACATGTATGCTAAGTTTATGGGTAATTCAATTATTTTATTGTTTTGGCCATAAACAAACATATTGGAGGTAAAGCAAGATGAATGCTGAGTAATACCATCTATTAGTTTTTACCCTACAAGTGTATCAATTTTTACAGCTAATCACACACCAAACTACCTTCAGAACAGGTTTTAAAAAGCCAGATGGAGAAAACAGAGTGCCTGTTTTTAGTATAATTAGAAGAGATGCAATGGAGAAGACAAAAAGAAAGAGTTGCCCATGCCATTCTTCCCCAAGTCCAAGTAACACAGCATGGAGAGACTCCTCTCACTTAAGCCAGAGAGAAGACCTTAGACTTGGGACCCAGTATCAGGTCTGCCACAGTGAAACCCTGAACCAGGCAAGGCCCTCATCATCCTTGCTGCCATGAGGTCCCTGTGAACTGATACTCTAGAATCCTGGTAGCCAGGTATCCAAGGGATTGCCTTCATCATCCTTCTCCCAACCTTGGGCAGAAAGAGAGAGCAGTACAGGAAAGTTACCACAGTACAGGGCTTACAACAATGAGACCTAGCACCAGGAGGAAACCAAAGGCTTCTCTAACTGGGCCAGAGCTCAAAGACAGAGCCAGTAGCCATGCCTGGCATCTGGAGCAGGCATGTTCCACAAAAGGTCAAATTCATTCTTTGGCCTGCTCATTGACAGCCTTGGAATAGGCCTAGGGTGCACCACTACTACCCCAAGACTGCGAAGGTACATGTGGCTATGAGTATCAATGCATTGCAGCTTAGCATCACCCTTGGTGGCCAAGGAACTGCCTCGGCCACCCCTCCTCAAACCTCATCTACCCAAGTGTTTGCAGATGGAGTCTATAGAGCTACCCCAGCAGGACGACCTTATGTTTTGATCTGTAGAATCACCAGCTATGACTTGGGCATACTTGTGATAAGGCAAGTCCTTGTGGTTATAAGACTCAAGCATGATCCAGTCTTGATGGTTAAGAGGCTGCCTTCCATGACCATCTTCAGGCAGCATAATGTGTCACTAAACTCCCTTCTCTGGGAATAGGAAATCGGTAGAGAACATAGGACATTACCTTGGTATTCAATTCCAGGCTGGTAAAACCTTAACACAGGGCAGGTCCTTACAGCCTCCATCCTCATGCTGTGACCATGGATAGAGCCTCTGGCACAGCTCTGGGGCCAGGTAAAACACACAGCCATAGTCTCTCAGACTTCTATTCCAGGCAGTATCACCTGTGGCTGGTTGCAACAGCCTTGGGCCATGAATCTACTTCAACAGTGGGCAGCCCAGAGTAGTGTGGGCCCTGCTCCTACTCTAGTGCTGCCTCAGTCTTGGTGGGCTGTGGGTTCAGAGTGCAACATGTCATGCAGAGTTCTGACCACAGGCTGCCCATCTTATTTTTTCCCCAAACTCAAGAAGTGCAATGTAGAAGAAAAAAAAAAAACTGTTTGGAACCA
Source organism: Muscardinus avellanarius (assembly GCF_963383645.1). Taxonomy (NCBI): domain Eukaryota; kingdom Metazoa; phylum Chordata; class Mammalia; order Rodentia; family Gliridae; genus Muscardinus; species Muscardinus avellanarius. The sequence goes on along the minus strand of NC_137786.1, from coordinate 169,135,649 downwards.
AAAAGGGAGAAAGAAAAGGGAGATGAGCACCAAGATATGGCATGGGAACCTGGAGCCAAGCCCTCTAGGATGACTCTTCCCAGAACCAGGCAGAACCTCACCGTGAGTAACCATAGGTGGGCGACTCTGGGCAAAGTGTCTAGGACTAATTCATTATCAGGGAGAGGCTTGTGGAAATTAAGGAGATCCTTTTTAGACCAAAAAAATGTAGTACTTTAAAACTGACATTTAATAGAGATGGAAACAATTAAAAATCAAATATTTAAGATGAAAAATATACTTAGCAAAATTAATATGTGACAGAAGGCATCAGTTGCATAACAAACCAAAAGAGGAAATAGTTAACATAAACACAGGATTTTTAATGAATAATTATGGAAGGAAAAAAATTTTTAAAAAGAATGAAAAGGAAAGAAGGAGGCTTACGGGAAATTTTTGGATTAGGATTAAAAAGTAAATATTTCAGTTATTGAAGTTCAAGAAGGATTTGAGAATACTAAAGGGGAAACAGAAAACTTCTAAAACCTTGAGAAGGATGCAAATATCCAGGTCAAAAGTCACCAGTCAGATTTTGAAAACTAAGGATACTGTAAGACATATTTTAATCAAGTTCTCAAAAAACATACCAAGGCCTATGGAATATAAGAAAAACAACACTAAGTTGGAAGTTTCTATCAACAAATGCTCACATCAAAAAGCAGAAAGTGAGGCTTGGTGGTACAGGCTTGTAATCCCAATACTTGAGAGGTTGGGGAAAAGGGATAGAGTTTTGTCAACAACTTAGCAAGACCCTCCTTCAAAAAATGAAAAACTCAAAGGAAAAAAGATTTTAAATAAATGCTCCAATGCTGCATTTCATGGAACTAGGGAAAGAATAAAGCAAACCCAAAATAGCAAAAGGAAAGAAATAATCAAGAGTCGTGCATAGATAAAAATACAATGGAGTGATGAAATTAAGAGCTGATTATTTGAAAAGATAAACAAAACTCTAACAATCTTTTAGGGGGATTTTTAAATACTAACTTTAAAAAAATATACTAACAAAATTTTTATTAAATTTTTAAAATATATAAACAAAACTTTTCTAAATATACTAACAAAAATACTCAAAGCTTTAGTAATCAAAAAATCATAATACTAGTATAGAACATAAAAGACACATAGACCAAGGAAATAGCAATGAGAGCCTAGAATTGAGCCAAAGATGCCAGGAACATACTCTGTAGAAAAGATTATCTTTTCCATAGATTATGCTGAGAATATTAAATATCCACATGCAGAAGAATGAAATCATGGCCATCTCAATAGTTACAAAAGTCAAAACAAAATGGAGTATAGACCATTAAAAGTAAGTCAAGGTAAGATGAAATTATGAAACTAAGTATACAAAATATGGAGGAATTGCTTTCTAACACTAGAGAAAACAATAACTTTTGGACAAGATTCCTCAAATACAGGAAAAGAATGCAAAAATAGACAAATGGGACTGCATCAAACTAAAAAGCAAAGGAAACAATCAAGCAAATGAAAAGACAAATAAGAGAAAATATTTGCAATTTATACATCTGACAAGGAATCAAAGAACTCAGTAGGATTTAATGTCCTACAAACACCACCACTGCTCTGCTAATTGTGAGCCTGTGAAACTACAGAGTGCTGAATTTGGTCTCTGTGTTGGGAAGGCTTAAGCTTCCCAACTTAAGAGAAGCAAAGCCAGAGAAGAATATGAAAGGAATTCAAATAAAAAAAGAATTAAAATTATCTTTATTTGCAGATGAATTATCCTACATTTAGAAGACTCAAAAAAAATTCAATCAAAAGACTACTGGAGCTGTTTAAGCAAAACAGTAGGATAAAAAGTCAACATTAAAATATTTGTAGCTTTTCTACATGCCAACCATTAACCCACTGTGAAAGAAATACAGAAAAAAATCCATTCACAATAGACTAGAAAATACATAGAAATAAATCTAACCAATGAGGTAAAAGACCTCTACAATGAAAATTATAAAACACTAAAGAAGGAAAATGAAGATCTCAGAAGATGAAAAGATCTTTCTTAATCTTGGATAAGCAGAATAAATATAATCAAAATGGCCATTCTACCAAAAGTGGTCTACAGAGTCAATGCAATCCTTATCATTGCATTGGTCAAGGTATGGGGAAATTAGAACTCTTCTACACTACTGGTGGGGTTGCAAATTAGTTCAGCCTTTATGGATATCAGTATGAAGATTCCTTAAATAATTGGGAATAGATCCACCATATGATTCAGCTCTATCACTCCTTGGTATCTTTCCAAAGGGGCCCAAATCAGGAAACTACATTAATCTATACACATCTATGTTCATAGCAACATAATTAACAATAGCCAAATTATGGAACCATCATAGATGTCAATCAACAGATGAATGGATTAAAAATTATGGAACATACAAACATATAAACAATAAAATTCTAATCATCAATTAAGAAGAAAAATTATGTCATTTGCAAAAAAATGAAAGTACTTATAGAACATTACATTAAGGGAGATTAGGCAGTCACAAAAAGTGAAGGGTCATATGTTTTCTCTAATATGTGCAGGATAGGGAATAATTGGAATATTAGAGGGACTCTAGATAATGGAGGAGAGACCTCAGTCGAGCCATAGAGGAGGTCTAAGGGTAGGGGAGAGGGAAGAGTGAGGTTTATTAATAGAATATTACCATCGACTGTATCAATCCATTACTTTGTATTGGGAAGGAGGAAGATGAGAAGGGGGCAGGGGCCACCAAGTGCTGGGGTTCTTGTATGTCAAGTCAACAAATTTGCATTATGATGCGAGACTATAATGTTTAAATAAAAGCATATTAAAAATAAATAAAAAGCTCAATAGCAAAAAGAAGAAAGAAGAAACAAAGAAACAAACTACAGAGATTTCATCTAACCCCAATCAGAGTGGCAAGCATAAAAAAGTCAAATAACAACAAATGCTGGTGAGGATGTGGGGAAAGAGGAACTCTTTTACACTGTTGATGGGAGTGCAAACTAGTTCAGCTGCTATGGAGATCAGTGTGGAAATTCCTTAGAAAACTGGGAATAGATCCACCATATGATCTGGCTATATCATTGTTGGGTATCTTTCCAAAGGGGTTGAAATCAGAGAACTACAGTAACATATGCATACCCATGTTCATAGCAGCATAATTCACAATAGCCAAAATATGGAACCAACCTAAGTCTCCATCAACAGATGAACAGATTGCAAAATTATGGGAAATACACACAATGGAATTCTACTCAGCAATAAAGAACAAAATTATGTCATTCACAAGAAGATGGAAAGACCTGGAGAACATTATGTTAAGTGAGATCAGCCAAACACATGAGAAGGGACATATATTTTCTCTAATAGGCCCAAACTAGGGAGTATTAGAAATACCAGAGGGATTCCAGATAATGGAGGGGAAATCTCAGCAAAGCTAGAAGGAAGGGTAGAAGAGAAAGAAGGCTGAGGTTGATTAACTGGAGGAGCTAAATTCAAATATGTGTAAGTGTGAATATAGCATGGACAACCTGGGCACTCATTGTTGGGAGGGGGAAGCGGGGTGGTGGGGAAAGGCACTAAGTACTGTGTGAATGTATGCCATTGTCAATATGATCCACATTATGATGTGAAACTATAGTGTACCAATAAAAAAGTTTAAAAAAGAAGAGATAAAGAAAAAGAAATTGAGAAAGAAATTGAGAAAGGAAAGAAAGAAAGATGAAAGAAAGAAAGAAAGAAAGAAAGAAAGAAAGAAAGAAAGAAAGAAAGAAAGAAAGATGAAAGAAAGAAAACAATCACTAAGCCAAACATGTGAAGGAGGGATGAGGTGGAAGGTAACAGAGTGGGAAGTAGGGAAGGGCTAAGTGAGTGATGTATATATGTATGCTTCTACCATCTTGTACCCCATTAAGATGTATGACTACAAAACACCAACAAAAGTAAAAAGAGAAAATGAAAGAAAGGAAAGAATAAAAGAAGGAAGGCAATAGATCTGAATAAATTTATCTCAAAAGAATACATATAAATGGACAATATGTATATATAAAGTGTTCAACATCACCAATCATCAGGGAAGTCCAATTCAAACTGCAATATCACCCCACTCCAGTAAAGTGTGAGGTGATATTTCACTCCAGTAAAAATGTGGATTATAACAAAAAAACACAAGATAACAAGAGTTGGCAAGAATGTGGAGGAAAGATAGCACTCGTATACTGTTGGTGGCATTGTAAATTAGTACAGCCATGAAAAATATGGATATTTCTTTTAAAAAAAAGTATTATAGTAGAACATCCATTTGACCCAAAAATCCCACTACTGGGTATACATCCAAAGAAAATAAAATCACAAAATCACAATGTCAAAAAAATATTTGCAATCTTATATTTAAATTGCACTACTATTTACAATTGGCAAAAAATGAAAAAAATCTATGTACATCAACTGATGAATAGATAAAGAAATGGTGCCCATATATAGAGTAGATTACTATTCAGCTATAAAAAATGAAATACTGTCATTTTCAACATGAATGGTACTTAAGAATATCATACTAAATAAATAAACCATATATAAAAGAAAAGTATCATATAATCTCATTCCTATTTAGAATGTAAAAGAAGTTGATTTGATGTCATAGAAGTTGAGAGTAGAACCTGATTATCAGATGCCTGGGAGAATAGGAGGGAGGTAGAGATGGGTAGAGGTTAATCAATAGGTATTAAGTTACAGGTAAACAAAAGTAAGAACATTTTCTGTGCTATTGTTGCATAGTAAAGTGACTATAGATAATGACTATATTTTGAAGGCCTAGGGGAAATAATTTTTTTGTTTTCACCAAAAAGAAGTGATAAATGTTTGAAGAGATAGACATGTTGCATTGACTTTAACTCTACAAAATGTATATGTGTATCAAAATACAGCTGGGTGTGGTGGTGCATGCTTGTAATCCCAGCATTCAGGCGGCTGAGACCGGAGGATCATGGTCTGCAGACAGCCTCAGCTACTTAGTGTGGCCCTCTACAACTCAGTAAGACCCAGTTTCAAAAAAATAGGGCAGGGGGTGTAGCTCGGAGGTCAAATGGCCCTGGCTTCCATCCCCAGACCCGTGAGAAAAAAAAGATATATGACAGTGTCCCATAAATATAAACAACCTTTAATATTTTATGTGTTAGTTAAAATAAATACTCATTCAATAAATATTTATTCAATGTCCCCTACATGACAAGTGCATGTACAGTACATAAATAAAAAACAGCCCCTACCCTTACTAAATATATCATGAAGTCAAACACCACCTGTCTATTTGTTAACTATACATCATTTTTTGTGCTGCTGGGAATTAAACCCAGGGGCATTCTACCTCTGGGTTATACACATAGCTCTTTTTATCTTTTTTTTTTTTAAGTACTGGGGATGGAACCCAGAGGCATTCTACTGCCAAGCGACACCCACAGCCCTATTTTTTTATATTTTTTATTTTAAAACAGGGTCTCACTGAGTTGCAAAAGTCATCACTAAGTAGCTGGGGCTGGCTGTGAACCATGATCCTCCTGTCTCAGCCTCCCAAATGCTGGGATTACAAGCCTGCACCACCATGCCCAGTTTTATTTTATATTTTGAAAAAGGTCTCACTAAGTTTCTGAGACTGACCAGGAACAGGTGATCTTCTGATCTCAGCATTCCATGTTCTGGGATTATAGGCATGTGTCACCACACTTGGCTCAATTATACTTATTTAATGGATGGGCTTAACAGTCCCCCTGTATTCTCATAATATAGCCTGAAAACATGGTGTTAATAGGGTTTGTTATTAAATAAATGTCAGTTTTTAGTGAAACCCAGGCATAGCAGTAATTGATGTTTAGAGAAACTTCTAAAAGTGTGTGGATAGTAATTTCAACCTGCAACCATTACAGAGATACTTTAGGATACATTTCAGATATTTTCTGCATTGCTTTTATGTAAAAGGTGATATTTTAGGCCTGACCAACTCAAATAGACATCCATACAAAGATCAAAAATTAAACATTGAAGAATGCTACTTCTCTAATTTAATTTTGACAGGTTTGGGAGAGTTTATGGTTTCCATTCAAATATATTGAGGACAAAATTTTCACATTATCTCTTTAAAAAGAATAAAAACAAAACCACCAAAACCCTATTGTTCCAGGTGTTTCAAACCCTATACAGAATTATGGATTTTTATATAAAGCTCCCTCTCTGTTCTTTTCCCCCTAAAAAGAAAATAACCTGCAATATTTTAGGTTAAAAAAAAATGTCCTTCAGGTTGTTAATTTTGAGGTACCACAATTCAGAATGATTCATTGCAGCCATGAATAAGGAATGTCACCGAAATAGTGAGATGGCCTGAACCACTTTAGAAATTAATGGACTGGCTGTGATATACTGGTGCCTCTTTCATGCATCTATAATTGGAGTGCCAATTTATTTCCAATCATTTCAAGCACTGTAATTATAGAGCATCATCGCTGCCTGCTTAACATTCATATGAGAAGCCGTCACATGAGTGCTAGCCAGGGACCAGTATTTTGCAACTGAGATTCATAGACAAAATATGAAAAAATATAAAACAGCCTGATTTGTTTATCAAGACCTGAGCCTTGGCCAAAGTGGGCAGAATTCAATGAGGCAACAGAGTAACTCATGAATTTTTAAGTCATAAAAGTTTCTTTTAAGCATAGTATTAAATATGTGGAGAGAAGAAAATCAAAGAATGACATGAGGTGATTGTCACACCTATTGAATGATGACATTTCAATAGCCATTTCTTGAGCATTTACTATAGTCCAGAAATTCTTATAGACACTGGAAATAATAAAATAAAAATAAAACAAATCCAGTGTACCTATTCAGAACAGTGTTTACATAGTGATAAGTGGTTATGTACTGTATACTTGAAGTGTATATTTTAAATGTTATCTGATAGACACTGCTGTTTTCATTTCAAATTTGGTGATGCAAAAGCATAGGCACATAAAAGGAGAACTTACTCAAGCTTTTCCATAATTCTGGAAAAAATTGTTTAAAATTTGAAGTGTAAAAATGTGAAAAAATATTTAAACCAACCTATAAGCACTAATGAAGGCTTATTTGACCCTCTATCCATTCTTTAACAATGTCCTTTCTTAAACCCTATTAATTTATATCATATTGTTTCTAATTCATACATCCCCAAAAGAAAGGCAATAAAATGTCTTATTTTTAGGGCATCTTGATGCCAATCATAACACCAGTTTCACAGAAAAAACAAAACAACTGCTTGTGCAAACAATGAATTAATATGCACATAGCTGAAATGCCTCTATGTAAGAGCATTCATATTCATTGATTTTCTTCCATCCCATTTATTCTACAGAAACAAGATCTTCAAGCCAAGCTGCCCTGAATTCTCTACCTATATTCAGATGAATAATACAATCTCCTCTAGACATCTTTATGCATGCTACAAAATGTTATTCAAATCTGTTGATTATACTCCATCATTTGGGAAATAAAATTCCACCTTCTTTATCTGGTATCTTGGATCCAGCATGATCCATTTGTTATCTACCTCTGTACTTTTATTCCTTTGATTGTGAAATGAATAGTGTTCTGTAAAAAACAATAATAAGTGTGCTTTCTGAGTTATACTCATTGCAAAATTTGAATTTCAGTTCACCAAACCAATTTAAGGTTATATTTCTGTACTCATTATAAAAGTTATAATTGTGAAAATTTTATGGGCACATAAAAATAGTAATAATGATAACAACTTAAGCACTGAGTAATTGTGTCATTAAACTAACAAGATACAGTTTATATGTGAGAATACAAAGTAAAAAAAAGGTTGCCAAAAGATAGGCAGAAAGGGGAAAAAGAATTTCAATCAAACTGTGTATCTAGAATTCTCACTTTTCTATGGGAATGGCAAAATAAACTAAGTCTTCCAAGTACAATGCCCGCAAATGAGACAATTGTACATCCTTTGTTTTTAACCTAGCCAATGAACATCAGTCTACATGAAATGAACTAGTAGAGATAAGAAGTCCTAACAGTGGTGATAGATTTATGTGAGTAATTGTAATAGTAATTTTTGATAGTTTCATTATTGGTACTAATAAAACACAAGGATAATTATGAAGTGTGATTAATATGAGTTAGTCTATAATTGAATTTATATTGATATTATAATTAGGAAAGATAGTGTGGCAGCTGTATGTGGTAGCTCATGACTATAGTCCCAGAACTTGGGAGGCTGAACTTGGAAGATCACAGATTTGAGACCAGACTCAGCAACTCAGCTAAATTATTAGTAACATAGCAAGACCCTGTTTTAAAACCAAAACATAAAAAGGGCTGATGGTGTACCACAGGGGTAGAATACCCTTAAGTTCATCCCTCAGTGCCACTAAAAAAAAAGATAAGTCTGTAACTATAAATATGTTAAGAGAAGAGAACGGAATATAACAACAATTTACTCCCTCTTGCATGTCCTCGACTCTAAGAGATCCTTATATACATTATTCACTTTATTACTACGATAGCCCTAATATTTACATTATTATCAAAAATAAGTAAAAAGCTCAGCAAAGATAAATAACTAGCTGAAGTTTCACAGCTGAAATTTGAACACAAATCATTCAAACTCAAAAGTCTTTCATTAAGCTTTGTCTGCGAAGAAAATGATGAATGACTGGCTAAAGACAACACGAAATGAAATTTGGACATATTTCTTATGCCATAATAACTTAGAGAGACATAAAGTGTTTTATAGAAAGAAACCAAAGAATAGACCACTTTCATAAACTGTGCATCCTTTTAACCACTGACACTGCCACCAAAGCTTTCAGCTGTTGTGGTATGACAGTAACTGGACACTATGTATAAAGTTGAATTGTCAGTGCAGCAGAAACAATGTTGTGATTGGATGGACAGTTAGTGTGAATGACCTATGGATTAAAAAAAACTGTTGAAAAAGGTCAGAATTCTAAATACTTTTGTTCTCAGTTTAAGTCCTCATCTTCAATGTGTTGCACATATTTTATTTGACATATTCTAATTTCCAAAAAAAATTAGAAAGAACTAATATCTCAAGTCTCATAGAGCATCTCTAACACAAAGAAAAGAAAAAAATTAACTAGGTGCATGTAATTCTAGTACTGGGAAAGCTAAGACAGATCCCAGGTTTGAGTCCACACTGTGTTTCAAAAGAGAGCTAGGGAGTTGGCTCAGAGGGAAAATACCCTTGAGTTTCAATACTTAATAGGATGAAGGAGGAGAAGGAAAAGAAAGAGGAGAAAGAGAAAATATAGAAGTTTCATACAGGAAAACTTTTGAATTTTTCTGATTGATTTTGTATTAAGATACTTTGGTGAATTTGTTCATCAGTTCAACAAAGCCTTTTAGTTGTGTTTGTTGGATCTTCTTAGTATCATGTCATCTGCAAATATGGATAGTTTGAGTTCTTTTTTCCTATTTGTACTCCTTTGATTTCATTCTCTTTGTTTCTCTGGCTAGAGTCTCAAGTACTATATTAAAAAGAAGTGGTGATAATGGACATCCTTTAAAAACCAAGTAACTTCTATATTCCCCACAACAAAATAAAATACTTAGAAATAAACCTAGCCAAGGAAGTACAAAAGACCTCTACAAAGAAAATTATAAAACATTGAAAAAGACCCTAGAAGATGGAAAGATTTTCCATGCTCTTGGATAGGCAGAATAAGTATCATCAAAATAGCCATTCTTCCAAAACTGATCTACAGATTCAATGCAATACCCATTAAATTACCAAGGTCATTCTTCACAGACCCCCCAAAAAATCAGTCCTTAAATTCATTCAGAACAAAAAAAAACTTAGAATAGTCAAAGTAGGTCTGAGCAACAAAACCCATTCAGGAAGTATCACAATACCTGACTTCAAACTATATGACAAAGCCATAGTAATAAAACAGCATGGTATTGGCACAAAAACAGATACATAGATCAATTGAGCAGAACAGAAGACTCAGAAACAAATTTGCATACTTACAGTCAATTAATTTTTGACAAAGGGGCCAAAGCATACACTCAAAAAAAGATAGCCTGTTTAACAAACGGTTAAAAAAAAACTGGTAACCATATGCAGAAAAATGGAAATAAAGCCCACTTTCTCACCCTGCACAAGAATCTATTCAAGATGGATCAAAGACTGAGAAATCATACCAGAAACCTTGAAGCTCCTTGAAGAGGGCATAGGTCCAACACTTCAATAGGCACAGGTAAAAACTTTCTTAACAAGACCCCAAAGGCACAAAAAAATTAAAATTAGGATCAACACATGAGACTGCATAAAATTAAATTATCAAGAACCTCAACAGAGACAACTGTTTTTGACAACTATTTCTCCAATAGAGAACTAATATCTAGAAATTACACAGAACTTAATAAACTCACAGCTAAGAAAACAAGTAAATAACTCAATCAAAAAATGGGTAAGTGAACTAAATAGACACTTCACAAAATAAGCAATTCAAATGGCCAATATATGAATGAAAAATGTTCAACATCATTAGCAATTAGAGAGATGCAAATCAAAACTACCCTAAGATTCCACATACCTCCAATGAGAATGGCAATCATTCAAAACACAAACAACAAATGCTGGAAAGGACATGGAGAAGTAGGAACTCTAATATATTGTTGGTGGGATTGAAAATTATTGAAACCACTTTAAAAAACAATATGGAGTATCATCAGAAGAATGAGAATACAACTACTATATGACCCAGCAATACCACTTCTGGATAACTACCCAAAAGAATGAAAACCAAATTACCAAACTAATGCATGCATATCTATGTTCATAGTTGCACAATTCATGCTTGCCAAACTATGGCTCCAGCCAAGATGTCCATCAACATATGAATGAATTACAAAACTATGAGATATGTACACAACAAAATCTTGAGCAAAATTATGACATTTGTGGGGAAATGAATGGAACTGGAGAACATTATGCTGAGATTAGTCAGTAACAAAAAGTAAAAACTTGGATCTTTTAAATAGGTGAAAGCTAGAGAGAAAAAGGGTCATAGGAGGAACTCTAGAAGGAGAAATCATAGATGAGCAAATAAAGTGACCTAACTGAGGGGGATGGGAAGAGGGAAGAGAAAAATTCCCTAATGTATATGACGTACATTCATAAACATATCAAAGTCAATTACTAAGCCCAACATGAGAAGGAAAGAGGGGGGAGGGAATGGGATGGAAATAGTTAAGGGCTAAATAATTGATGTGTGCATGTCTGCAAATAAAAGTATTAAAAATTTAAGAAAAAGTATTCAAAATGGTAGTTCTTGTGTTCACTAAGGAAAAAATATTTTGAAGCAATATTTTATTTGAAAGTACCATATGCCTGGGAAAAATGGAATTCCCTTACCTAATATTTCACCAAGCAAGTCTCTCATGCTATATTGTTAAATAAACTAAAAGGAATGAGTCAAAATTATGATAATGCATAAAAATGAATTCATAAGTGATCACATTTAGTGGTTTACTTACTGTGTCTATACTCAAGTGGATTATAAATATGTGTTTGACTCTTTGATGGTCAGTTTGCTTATAAAAGATGGTGTTATTGTTGTTGTTTGTAATCAACCACTGGAAAGAAATCAGAAGACATGATTATCAAATCACATTAGGGGAATTCTACTTAGGGCAATAAAACCAAACTTTTTAACAGTTTTATAAGACAAGACAAATTACTATGCTGAAATTTAATGAAGATAAATGTGAACAATCCACTGAACCTAAACATCAA